>NC_133328.1:116299867-116617096 GCF_042186555.1 Aquarana catesbeiana
TAGCAGGTAAATTCAGTTTTGATGCCTGAAAGTGCACACATACATTAGAGGGTGGTCAGACATGTAGGGATGATCCAACTGTACTCAGGCACCTTACTTTGCTAACACGTTGCTAAAAACAAATGTTCACCTTTATACATTTACAGTATATTTAGTCTACATGGAGGAAGGAGCTGATTGACACCCCCTGGTGGCCTATCAGGAGAAAATAAAAGTGATCGGCCAAGGGTTTCTAATTGCTCAGATGAATGGGACACTTAGGGATTAAAGGAGACATTTAAAGAGAAAAAAATGAAGGCTGCCATTACTGACCTTATTATCTTCAGAAAACTTAAGTTGCCTGGATATCATGCTGATCCAAAAGCTTTAATGCCTTTTTATCTGGAAAACCTATCTGGAACTGACTTTGCTGCATAACTGTTCGTGGCCAGGAATTCAAAATAGAGAAGCCAGAGACAGCCAGACAATTAGCATTTTCAGAAAGAGGTCAGTAATCACAGCCAGCACATACGGAGCACTCATTATTACAGTTTTTTTTTTGACAGGTTGGAACATCATCGTTGAAGGGAAACATTTGGGCTGAAAATCTTGTTCCCTTCCCAGTAAGAATCTTTCATACTGCATGTACCAAGTCTGTTTCTTGTAGGCCCTGAAATATGCGTATATTTAATAGAGTAAAGAGTGAGCTGTGATTTATTCACTTGGGCACCTATTAGTTGGTCACCTGAAAGGATGAATGGCCTTACTGACCATAAGTCAGAATTAATGTCCCAGGATTTCAGACTCCCAGAGCACTTGATCAGCTGGCTAAAATTCTGAGTAGGCCCCTATAGGCGCATGCTGTACAATGATGGTATTAGTTTTTGTATATAAACGTATATAAACGTAATGAGAGGTTTACTTTAAGGTGCCAATACAGATAACATGAGGTCAGAAGTAATCGGACAATTGTGGCATAAATATGCATGCTTGCATCTCAAAAAAAGCATGTTGATAAACTTGTTCACCATACATGTTACAATATTTCTACAACCAACTTTTTATTTTCCAAAACTATGCAATATAAGCACCTACCTAAGCCACCCGATTAATTTTTACCCAATCAGGCAGGCTCTTGTACTACATAGTCGTTGGCAAATCGTACAAATAGATTGTAATGTGTGTGTTGTTGAATTTAAAAAGATTTGCCAGCACTAGATTATTCTTGAGGAGAAAAGTGGAGATTAGCTGGAAAAATTCATAATAGGACTGGTCAAGCTCGTTGTTTTTAAATATCATTACCCACAGACATATTATGGTTGCATAGTCTGACTGAATCTAATCTGCTAGATAAGGAAACAAGCATATCATGTCTATGGATTCCTTAGAGGGCAATTTCAAGTGATTTCCAGTAAAACCAGTCAGTGAAATATTAATTCTTCTGCAGCCAGAATCCAAAAGGCCACTAGCAAGTTCCCTGGGTGTGTGCTTCCTAAAGCCTAAGCTTCAGGATAGCATCCTATCTTGTGCTGCTTCCTGTATCACCAAATACAGTCAAACTTACAAGCTGGGTGACTCTGATTAGTGCTAGGGAGAGGCTTATTTTTTTACATTAGTTATACAGTATGTGATAGACAGCAGCTAGCTATCAGCCGGTGTGTTAAGAAATAGGTAGTTAAGCTGTATTTATTAGTGCCCCCCCCCCAACTTGCAAAGGCATCCAGACACTGTTGCATGCTTGCCATGGTCATGATGCTTTGCAACATGGCAAGAATTATACATTCCGTTACATTCAGTGGCCAGTTCCACCAGCAGAATGTGACCCCAACAAATGAATGGGGCACACCACAACTGCCCCGCAACCATGGGCAATGTGTGCAGTTGTGGCATGGTAGTGTGGGCTTTTAGAGGTTAAAGCAGGTGGTGAGGAGGCGACATGTCACCTCCTCGTTGCCTGTCAAACATCCTTTGAAAAGCAACACACTGTGAATCATTCTTCAGATGGCAACTCTTATGTAAATGAGGCTTTACTGTCACTGTTATTTTTTTCCTTTGGTCACCTATAGATAATTGACAGTAAATCCTGTAGGAGAATACAAGGGGTAATAGTTTATAGAGGCTACATAGTGGAGTCACTACAATGTAGCAATGGCCTCCTCCCCTGCAGGCCAGTGGCGGCCCGTGCACTGTGGGCGCATGGGCGTCACCCCCCATCCATGCGCCCAGCCCCTTTCAGGACGCCGGACGCATGGCTTCCTATGGCGGGGGTGGGAGGGGGTAGTACATTTTGAAGCACCTGATTAGAGCCAGAGGCTCTAATAGGCTTCAAAATAACGGATGTTGGCTCAAACTTGTTTTGCATACAC
Source organism: Aquarana catesbeiana (assembly GCF_042186555.1). Lineage (NCBI taxonomy): Eukaryota > Metazoa > Chordata > Amphibia > Anura > Ranidae > Aquarana > Aquarana catesbeiana. The sequence continues at coordinate 116,302,213 of NC_133328.1, forward strand.
ACGGTCACACAAAGTTGTTGGAAAATCTGATCGTTCTGAATGCGGTGACGTAAAATACATATGTCGGGACTATAAACGGGGCAGTAGTCAATAGCTTTCGTCTCTTAATTTATTTTGAGCATGCATGGCACTTTGTGCGTCGGATTTGTGTACACACAATCGGAATTTCCGACAACGGATTTTGTTATCGAAAAATTTTATAGCAAGCTCTCAAACATTGTGTGTCGGAAATTCCGATGGAAAATGTGTGATGGAGCCCACACACGGTCGGAATTTCCGACAACTAGGTCCTATCACACATTTTCCGTCGGAAAATCCGACCGTGTGTACAGGGCATAACAGGTTTTCTTCTAAGATTGCCCTGTATTTGGCTCCATCCATCTTCCCATCAACTCTGACCAGCTTCCCTGTTCCTGCTGAAGAAAAGCATCCCCACAACATGATGCTGCCACTACTAAGTTTCACAGTGGGGATGGTGTGTTCAGGGTGATGTGCAGTGTTAGTTTTCCACCACAGCATTTTGCTTTTAGGCCAAAAAGTTCCATTTTGGTCTCATCTGACCAGAACACCTTCTTCCATATGTTTGCTGTGTCCCCCACATGGCTTCTCGCAAACTGCAAACAGGACTTCTTATGGTTTTCTTTTAACAATGGCTTTTTTCTTGCCACTCGTAAAGGCAAGATTTTTGGAGTGCACGACTAATAGTTGTCCTGTAGACAGATTCTCCCACCTGAGCTGTGGATCTCTGCAGCTCCTCCAGAGTTACCATGCGCCTCTTTGGCTGCTTCTCTGATTAATGCTTTCCTTGCCCAGCCTGTCTGTCAGTTTAGGTGGACGGCCATGTCTTGGTAGGTTTGCAGTTGCGCCATACCCTTTCAATTTTCAGATCTAAGTGTGTTCGTTTCAGGGATCGTCTAAAAGCTAACAGAGTAAGAGATAATCGGACAAATTAGGGTAAGGAGTTCCATAGAATGGGAGAGGCTCTGGAAAAGTCCTGGAGGTGAGCATGGGAGGTGGTGACGAGGGAGCTAGAAAGCAAGAGGTCTTGGGAGGAACGAAGAGAATGATTAGGTTGGTATTTTGAGACAAGGCTAGTGATGTAGATGGGGGCTAAGTTGTGGATGGCTTTGTAAGTTGTTGTTAGTATGTTGAATTTAATTTTTTTGGGTGAGCGGAAGCAGAAGCTCAAGCGGAAGCTCAACAAACTTTTGTTCACTTCATAACTGCTTCTCACCCCATACAATTCTATGGTAATGTAAAAGCACCTGAAGCAGCTAATTTAAATGCACCTACAATTAATTCTGAATGAACTTAACTGATGACAACCTGATACCAAAAGTACACTACATTAGCCCATCGAAGCTCATCGACACTGGCCTTAAAAGTGATTCCAAGGCACACCAAGACCCAGGGAACTCAGTTATGCGCATGGTGACTTGTTACTTCTCGCAAACTGAAAACTTCTTATGGCTTTCTTTCAACAATGGCTTTCTTCTTGCCGCTCATAAAGGCCAGATTTTTGGAGTGCACGACTAATAGTTGTCCTGTAGACAGATTCTCCCACCTGAGCTGTGGATCTCTGCAGCTCCTCCAGAGTTACCATGGGCCTCTTGGCTGCTTCTCTGATTAATGCTTTCCTTGCCCAGTCTGTCTGTCAGTTTAGGTGGACGCCATGTCTTGGTAGGTTTGCAGTTGTGCCATACCCTTTCAATTTTCAGATCTAAGTGTGTTCGTCCAAGCACTAATACACTGCCCAACAAGAATTCTCTTACCTTTGTGGCTGTGTGGTGAATAGATGAGCGTAGGCATGTTATTTGGATATATATATGTCTTTTGTGGCCCCCAACAAATTCCTGAGTGCCGCTCAGGACTAAGGATGAGCTCGGGCATGTTATTTGGATATACTGTATTTATTGGTGTATAACACGCACCTTCACTTTAAAGGCACTTTCCCACTGGGGCATTGGGGGCGTTGGCAGTAAAGTGCTGCTATTTTTAGCTTGCGCTTTACTGTCGTTTTAGCGGTGCCTTTCCGGCCACTAGCGAAAGGCGCTTTTAACCCCTGCTAACGGCCGAAAAAGGGTGAAAAGCGCCCGCAAAGCGCTGCGCCGCTGCTGCTTTAGGAGCGGTGTAAAGATGCTGCTTGCAGGAATTTTTTTAACGTCCTGCAAGCACACTGCTCCAGTGTGAAAGCCCTCGGTCTTTCACACTGCAGTGACAGGGGAGGTGCTTTACAGGAGCTTTGCAGGTGCTGTTTTTAGCGCTATAGCACCTGTAAAGCGCCTCAGTGTGGAAGTGGCCTTGGAGAGAAGTTTCAGGAAAAACCTTAAATTTTAAATAAAGAACTGTGACACAAACTAAGTGTCAGTGCCCATCAATGCAGCCTAACCAGTGCCCATCTGCAGCCTCACCATTGCCATGAATGCAGCCTCACCATTGCCATGAATACAGCCTTACCATTGCAATCACTGCAGCCTCACCATTGCAATCAATGCAGCCTTACCATTGCAATCAATTCAGCCTTATCATTGCAATTAATGTAGTCTAACCATTGCCATGAATCCAGCCTCACCATTGCCATCAGTGAAGCCTGATCGATGCCCATCTGCAACCTTGGAGGGGACAGAGAGGGAGGCGGGACGGGCGCCAACAGATTACATATAGGATAATCTCCTGTTTACTCTGTGGCTTCTTTCATACAAAGTCCCACCTCCTATGATAGAAAGAACATTCGTCCAATGGCAGCCCAGGAGACGGGACTTCCTATTACAGATGCCGCCGAGTAAACAGGAGATTCTCCTGTATGTAATCTGACTGCACTTGTTCCGCCCCCTCTGAGGCAGCACCGATAAATACGGTATATATCCAAATCACCAGGGGGCCGTATTAAACCAGAACGCGGGCCGCGATTGGCCCATGGGCCGGACTTTGGACATGCCTGATCTATACAGTATCAAGAGAAGAACGTACTGCTTTTCTTCAGGCACTTCTATCTCTATTACCCTGACCAGTGTGTCAGCAGTTCACTATCTACTTCATGAACATAGCATTTGAACAAAAAGAAGGAAGATATTCTCCATGATACAATCAACGCATTAGCATTTAATAATCCCTCTGGTGCATAGACTGCTCCGCCTGTAGCTCAAGCCTCTAATGCATTTCATTCTGTACAGAGCTTAATCATAGAATCAGAATTCATGTTAACCACTATGATTTGACATCAAATGTTTCTTAGCTCCTTGTCACCATATATTGCTCACATTATACACTGACAATAGACATGGTTCAGTGTATTGAATTTTGCCACAAATGTGGCTTAACAAATTTGGGTTGGTTGAGAACATTATATTATACCAAATTAGATTTTTACTAATCTCAACATTTTATAATAATTTCAAGAAGCACACTATAGGCACTTGTTTTTAAACTGGGAACATTTTTGCATACCTTTAGGATTTATTATTATTATACAGGATTTATATAGCGCCAACAGTTTGTGCAGCACTTTACAACATGAAGGTAGACAGTACAGTTACAATACAATTCAAAACAGGAGGAATCAGAGGACCCTGCTCATTAGAGCTTACAATCTAGAAGGGAGGGTCAAGTGATACAAAAGGTAATAACTGTGGGCGATGAGCTGATGGAGAAAATAGATACAGTTGTTAGGTGTGGGCAGGATAGGCTTCTCTGAAGTGGAGGGTTTTCAGGGATCGTCTAAAAGCTAACAGAGTAGGAGATAATCGGACAGATTGGGGTAAGGAGTTCCATAGGATGGGAGAGGCTCTGGAAAAGTCCTGGAGGCGAGCATGGGAGGTGGTGACGAGGGAGCTAGAAAGCAAGAGGTCTTGGGAGGAACGAAGAGAACGATTAGGTTGGTATTTTGAGACAAGGCTAGTGATGTAGCTGGGGGCTAAGTTGTGGATGGCTTTGTAAGTTGTTGTTAGTATGTTGAATTTAATTTTTTGGGTGAATGGAAGCAGAAGCTCAAGCGGAAGCTCAACAAACTTTTGTTCACTTCATAACTGCTTCTCACCCCATACAAGTCTAAGGTAATGTAAAAGCACCTGAAGCAGCTAATTTAAATGCACCTACGATTAATTCTGAATGAACTTAACTGATGCCAAAAGTACACTACATTAGCCCATTGAAGCTCATCGACACTGGCCTTAAAAGTGATTACAAGGCACAACAAGACCCAAGGAGCTCAGTTATGCGCATGGTGACTTGTTAGCTATGAAGGTCACCTAGTGGCATTTCCTCTGCCTTCCCTCACTTCCAGTCAAGCTGATAGGTGTCAGGACAGGAAGTGAAAGGAAACCTCAACACCTACATAGACAACATCTAAAAGCTGAAAGCGGTTCAAACTTTTAGCTAATTCAAAAAATATGGACTGGAGTTGTCAAAGCAAGCTTGTGCTTTGCGTAATCCCCCAAACATTTGTATATTTGTATACAGTGTTTGAATTTGGAAGGTAGAGTAGAGGTAAGAAGGGAGCACTGTTTATACTGTAGAGATAAAAAAAGAAAAAAAAGAAACAGCAGCTAGAACATAGTGTTGCCCTTTTTGGGCTAGGTAGGTAGTTTTGTTTAACAGGAATTTTTCATAGCAAGGAGTTAAGATTAATGTTGGAACTAAAGTTTATGTGGAGAAAATTGCTAGCAGGTAGATGTTTATTGGTACAAGATTTTCTGTACGTCTCCTTACACCATAAAAACTCTTCCCCTGCCTGCTAACAGTTTCCCTACTATTTCGACACTGACAGTCACGCATGCAGAGTGCTGGGACAAAGTAACATTTGTGTGGATTAGCAGAAATTACATCATCCCAGCCCGGCCAATAGAGCAGAGACCGTGGATGAAGAAAAAGATGACAGCAGCGGAGCTATGAGGGTAAGCAAAGACAACACCATCACTGGAGAAGAGAATTTTGTGAAGTGTGCCATTATATGCAAATATACTGTGCATACTTACACATTATGGTATAAATACCTACTTCTACTATAAAGAGAACACAGAATTTCTTGCAGTCGCAGTTTTAACATTTAAAATCTGTCTTTTCTCATCCTCAGCACCATATACTTACCTTTCCATTACTCTACTGACACTCTGTTTAACACTGGGAGCTATTGAAATACCTGGTACTTCCAGCTATGCATATGACTTACTCTATGTCACAGCAATTGCCTAATCCAGGGTTTCTCAACCAGAGTTTCTCCAGAGGTTGCTAGGGGTTCCTTGAGCAATAAGCAATTTCTGCCTCTCAGATAAGTTCCCACTGACACCATTGATCATTTTAGCTATCTGCAAGAGGGTAATTCTTCCCAAAGACCACAAGTATAAGGAGCATTCTTCCCACTTACCATCACACTAATGTATCATAGGTTGTAGATATAGTAATTTTTAGCCGGGGGTTCCTGAGACCATAAAGTTATTTCAAGGGTTCCTCTGTGTTGAAAAGGCTGGCCTAATCAGTGCCAACTTTAGCGGTTTGTAGCTTTCATGGTAAGTGCAATCATGTTTCACTTCAGTGATTCCGCATTTACTGAAGCCATAGGTTTAGCATGACAACCAACTGGAGCTTTCAGAAAGTAGTCAGTAAGAGTTACACTTTAATGTTGCAATAGTTTTGCAGAAAGACTGAAGTCGGAGGCAGTTATTACAATGTTTATTGGTCTGTATATCTATTCCTGTGACTTTTATGGGGCTTTAAAGCTGAACTCCAAGGAAAAATTATTTTTAAATATATGCTATGTACCAATAGATCACAGCTAATGAGGTGTGTCCCATGTATGAATGGCTTCTGTGTTACTTAAAACTGTTACTTTTAGCCCCAACAGTATGGTAAATGAGGAACTTCCAGCACTAGAGATCTTTGTACTCACTATAAAATTATTTTCTTGGAGTCCACTGGGGGCACAGGAATACTGTTGGGTTATAATACTATCTAAAGGTGGAATAGACACTGACAAAAAAACCCAAAAAGTTGTGACCCAGTCCAGGATAACCCTTCCTACTTCGGATACTGTTGGGATGTCCAAAAGCAGCCAAAATGAGGAGTAGGCAACAGAGCAAAAATATCATAAAAAATAGTCATAACTATATGGGATGTCCGAGAGCAATGCTATCTGAGGGGAGGGAGACACAAACAAACAGGGTGCCATCAGACTTGAGGACCTATACTGCAGCCTGCAGCACACTGCGCCCAAAGGCGATATCCTCATGTCCTTTTACATCCACCTGATAGAATCTGGTGAATGTATGGACCGAAGACCAGGTTGCGGCCTTGCAGATTTGAGCCATGGAGGCATGGTAATGCACTGCCCACAAAGCACTGACAGCCCTAGTAGAGTGCGCTTTTATTTGAAAAGGTGGAATCTTCCTCTTCAAACCATAATCTTGAACAATTACTTGCCGAATCCACTTAGAAATAGTAGACTTCGCTGCTGCCTGTCCTTTCCTAGGACCTTCAGGCAGCATGAACAAAACATTAGTTTTTCGAATCTGAGCAGTCTCTTTCAAGTAGACTTTGACTGCTCTCACTACATCCAGCAAATGCAGCGACCTTTCCTCCGTAGAACAGGGTTCTGGAAAAAATGAAGGTAGAACAATATCCTGGTTTAGATGTAAACCTGACACTACCTTCGGTAGAAAGTTAGGATGAGGACGCAATACTACCCTATCCTTGTGAATATTTAAATATGGCTCTTTACAAGAAAGAGCAGCCAACTCTTATACCCTTCTTGCAGAAGATATGGCTACCAGAAAAACTAGCTTCCTTGTCAAAAGGCCCAAGGGAATATGTCGTATCAGCTCAAAAGTCTGTTTCTGTAATACCAACAGAACTAAATTCAAGTCCCAAGGATTCAAGGGTGGCGTACCCGGTGGATTAAGCCACGTTACCCCCTGTAAAAAGTTAAGGACCAAAGAATGCGAAGCAAGTGGTCGTTGAAACAATATCAATAAGGCTGAGACCTGGCCTTTGATAGCACTCAAGGCCAGCTTCATCTCTAACCTTACTTGCAGAAAGGCCAAGATTCTACCTATGACATACTTTCTGGGATGCCAACCCCTGGATTCACACCAAGAAACATATGCCTTCCAGATTCTATAATATATGACTCTGGAGGCCGGCTTTCTTGCATTAATCAAAGTAGATACAACTGATCCTGACAGCCCATGCTTCCTCAGAATGTGGCTTTCAATAGCCAAACCGTTAAATTTAGCACTTGTAAGGTAAGGTAAGATGGAATACCGGACCCTGCGAGAGCAGGTCCGGACGTGGTGGAAGGGTCCATGGGTCCACTACCACCATCTTTACGATCTCTGCATACCAAGTTCTTCTGGGCCATGCCGGGGCCACAAGAACCACCAACTTCCTTTCCTGCTTCATCCTGCGAAGAAGTTGTGGAAGCAGCAGAATAGGAGGGATTGCATAAATCAGAGAAAACTGATCCCACGGGGTCACCAAGGCACCTGTCCCACATGCTAGAGGATCCCTTGTTCTTGACACAAAGTTGTTGATCTTTTTGTTGAACCTGGATGCGAATAGGTCTACGTCCGGGATCCCCCATCTCTGGCATATTGCCAGGAAAATATCGGGGTGAAGGGACCATTCCCCCCGGGAACAACTGCTGGTGACTCAAGTAGTCCGTCTGACAATTTTCTATTCCTGGAACTGCCGAAAGGCAAGGAACATGATTTTCTGCCCAAGCTAGGATATGGTTTACCTGGGCCGCAAGACTTCTTGTGCCCCCTGGTGATTGATATAGGCCACTGCCGTGGTATTGTCGGATTGGATCCTGACAGGACAATTCTGCAATCTAAATGTCCAGGACCTCATGGCCAAGCGTGCTGCCCGAATCTCTAGAATATTGATGGGCAAGGTCCTGCCGGATCTGGACCACTTCCCCTGGGCAGTCGCCTCCTCCAGGTTGTTACCACTTTCCATGTGACTGGTAAGAAGGATTTCCCCTTCTGCGGATTCTTGGTTAACCACCACCAACTGAGGCTCTGGAGCACCCTTGGAGATAGATGCATTGGGAGGTCAAAGGCTTGGACATTTTTGTTAAAAGCGGTGAGGATACTGTGTTGCAGCAGTCTAAAATGACACTGAGCATAGGAATCCAATCAAATCTGCGTATGGGGGGGGCGGGTGTAGGAGGAGAGCACGGGAGAAGAGGAGAGTCGCCGCTGCTGAGGGCGGTGGAGGGGGGAGCGGCAAACCACCAGTCCATATGGTGTCCCCCCTGCCTGCTCCTGGAGAGGGGAGAAAAAAAGCATTCCCAGATGGAGAAACTTCAGCCAAATCCCCCCTTCCAACCTCTTACCGTTGGCAAGGATGGATAGATGGAGGAAGCCATGCAGCTTCAGCTGACACAGAACGAGATCTGAAAGCATGGAAACAGGTACGTGCGCTTTACAGCCCCCCCAGTGGTGACTTTAGGCATGACAATATTTACTGTATAGGAGAAATCCAAAGGAAAATTTAAAAAAAAATTCCTTAGAAGTCTCCATTTACCTTATCCCACCGCTGGGTTCTGTGGTACAACCAAACAGACCCAATCTTCGTCCATCACAGGGGGCTCCGTTAAAAAACCTTCGAGGACTAGGGTAGCTTTTTATCGGGGTTCCACTGCCCTGGACCTGCATAGCACCCTGTCAGTAAGCTTTATGCCAATGCAATCTGACCAAAGCACTGAATCCCAGGGTCCAGCTTTCTAAAGAGAAACGTTACAGGCAAAACCTTGTTTCTTCCGTTACGAGGCCCGGGTACCAACCACCTTGGCCTCAATGGCACTTTGGATGGATCCGGCTGCAAAGGCTTGATCCAGCAAGGAATACTCCAGTGGAGCCTCTGCATAGCACATCTTTACTCGTGCTCAACACCTAAGACACTGGTGAAAAAAACTGAGGAACTCCCAGTAATGGGAGGGGTTATATAGGGAGTGAGACAGGGCGTGCCAGTGTCCTTCACCTAAAGGTGGCCTATATACCCATATAGTTATGACTATGGCTCTGTGTCCCATGATGTACGATAAAGAAAAACATGTTCTGACAAAAAAGGACCAGTCAGTTAAGAAAGAAGGCCCTAGGCCTTAACACCCCTGATCCCCTAGGGTCATTGGATGAGAGCTCCATACAGTGAGGGAAAAAAGTATTTGATCCCCTGCTGATTTTGTACGTTTGCCCACTGACAAAGAAATGATCAGTCTATAACTTTAATGGTAGGTTTACTTTAACAGTGAGAGACAGAATAACAAAAATATCCAGAAAAAGGCATTTCAAAAAAGTTATAACTTGATTTGCATTTTAATGAGTAAAATAAGTATTGGACCTGTCAGGAAATGTTCCATCCACTGGTAATATCTGTCATTTGGCGTGCAGTGCTGAGGTCCACCAGCAGTTGTCTCCTGGCAGTTTGGAACTGTCAGGAGAACTTTTCCCTGCTGATGTTATGTCATCTTTGGGCCGCAGTACTGGCGTCCACCAGCGGATTGATCCTGGCAGTGTGGAGCAGACAACACCTCCTGCAATCAGGTGTCACTTGAGGCCAATCACAGGCCTATAAATACCCGGTGTTCTGCTGAGAAAGTTCCGCTCGGCGGCTAAGTTCCCCCCTCGCCTGTGCAGTAGGATCCGGCGGAAATAGCCGAAGCGGAATAGCTGAAAATCAGCTGTACACGGCGCCTTTAAGAGGGCCCCTCGCGGGCTCGGCCTCGGCCTCGCTTCGCTCGGCTCTTTTAGATTCCCCCTTTAGGTCCACTTGGATGGTGGGGAAGGAACCTGGACCCAGAGCGCAGGCGCCGTGTACAGCTGATTGAAGCGTTTGAGCTTCGGCTATTTCCGGCGGCTGACAGTAGTCCGTACTGCGCAGGCGCTGCGCCTGCGCAGTACAGGGGGGGAATTTATCCGCCGAGGGAACATTCTCGGCAAGACACCAGCAAGCAGTCACATGTTTGCCTTGGTTTTGTTCTTGAGCCCTGACCTGTTACCTGTTATCCTGATCCTGAACCTTGATTCCTGTATCCTGAACCTGTTGTACCTGATCCTGTCTATTCCTGCATCCCTGGAACCTTGTCCTGCAACCTGATCCCTTTCTCCTTGTCCCCCCATCTGCTGACCTCCTGTTTATGACCCTGGCCTGGCTTAACTACAATTCTGGTATCCCCTTTGTTATATACAGTATACTGGTTGGTTTGTTGTCACTGTCTTAGTTATTTGGTTTTCTCATTCTGTTTGGTATTGGTGGTGTATTCACATTATATGCATTTACCTTAATGAAATCACTTACTTTCACCTACTTATGTTTGGTTTACTCTGTCACAGTCACACAGTTCTGGTCACATCCAGTTTATGACAGAAACCAAGGCCATCCCTGACCAGAAGTGGCTGCACAGAGGAACCACCTTGGTTCTGTTGGCTTTGCTGGAGTGAATCCTAATGTGATTACTTATTATGTAAAAAGGTGGAATACCGGGTTTTATCAAAAACAATAGGTGGACATCTTATTATGCTCTGCTGGCATCAGAGTATCTCCGCCAGACACTTGTCAGGCAAATCTGGTTGTACGCAGAGCACACAGCCAAATCTCCTGTTTCTAATCATAATAACAATTTCGTCTAATGATATAAATGCATCTCACCTTTTGATCATATATCTCTCCTTCTGATGTAGCCCCTCCTCTGGTGTGTGCGCCCCATGCACCCAAATAATCACAACCTCACCCTTCCAGTTCCAAGATCACACTGACTCCTCAGCCGTGTGCTCACTCTTTATTAGCATAACAGGAAGTCCCAAAGCTCGAGGGTTGGGCTTCCAACAGCCGAACACCCCTTACAAAGCTTGTGACCTCACAAGAAATGGAAAAAGGATATGACCTCACAGGATGTGAATGGCCATATAAGGATTTAACAACACAACACAATACAACCACAAATTACTACAGGACATGATACAATATACAATAACTAAATACGATGACTAGAGTTCCTCGTGCATGGATTGGAGATTATCTGCAGGTGTACGTCATGGCACCCCAAACATGTTGATCAGGCATACCAGGGGTGACAAGAGGAAACAACCGATAATGTCTTTGCAGAGCGAACGCATCCCCACCAGACGATCGTTCTGTGCATTGCACAGGGGCCCTTTGCTGGCGGACATGTCCTCTCTCCAAACACCAGGAAGTCTTCCACTACCTAACAGGTCTCAACCAGCATCAGTCTGCCCCAGTCAGCTCTTTAGAGCGGTCTGCAAGAGATCAGACACTGGGAGACTCTTATAACAATACCTATAACAATACATTAACATAAAATTTTCCACAACAGTTCCTCCTCTTGTCATATGATCCCATGTGTCCCTCGATGAATCCTGATCTTCTTCTTAGTCCATAAAAAGTAAAACACGGCTTGACATGTAGACTCTGTTGGAGATGACGTGGTGAGCTGTAGTAGTCGCCAGTCGGTCTGGGATCCTCTGTGTCTTGTACGTGGGTCGGGCTTTGGGGCATCTCATCAGGGAAGATGTGGTCATCTGCTCAGGCTCTGGTCATTCATCCAGTCAGGCAACAGGAGCACCTCATCATGGCTTCTCTACTCTTTGTGGTTGATCAGCTTCTTGCAGTGACTGGCGTGGTCTCATCCCTCAAGCTTCTTTATAATGTCCCAGTCACCTGGTTGGAAAGAATGTAAACTGGTTATTGTGTCAGGGTCCAGGATGGACTCGTGAACCCTGTGGTGGACCTTTTGAAGTTCATGTTACAGTGATTGCACCTACCCCATCAGCTGAGAATGTAGGTGACAGCTAATGAGGAAAGTACAATTCTGTTTTTGGTTGACCTTCAAACAAACCTCATATGACAATAACCCAGACATCAGGACTGTGGTCACTGCATAACCTGTGTGTGGCTTACCATCCGGGGTGTAATACCTGGAACCAGTGATAAAAAGGTTCTTAGCATCTGGGATGGGAGCCTCTTTCACCAGACTGCTGCTTGCTGATTCAAATTCTATCAAAGAAAGACAGTCTTGGCACAAACTTGGTTAGAATTACAAAGGTTAGTATTATTGGTTTGAAAATGTGTCATTCTCACCACTCTCATCCCCCCTTTTCTTCCCTCCTCATTACAAACTGGAGGAAGACATGCAGGGTTTAAAATGGTGCAGAATAAAACAGTGAAATAGCCTATGATACTTTTACCTTCTTATACACCTGTACATACATTTCCAGAAACTCTTTGGACCTGAAAAGATACTTATAAACAAAAGGTTATTACTCTATCCTTCAAAGAATGCTAAACAATACAACATTCATGTACATTGGTAAATTGTCACTGACATTTCACAAAACCGATAATAACTAAACCCTCTGTAAATCTTACTTTCACATTTTTTTTCCCTAAAATACAACAGCCGCGACACGCAAGAGGGCTGTCGCGGTAGGTTCAAACATCTTGTTACCACATACAAACATTGAAACAAAAACAAACATTTAGATACAAATGTGGGGGAGATATTTCATAGTTCCTAAAAACAAAAAATGAAAAAAGTTAAAACGACCAGATGGAATGCTGCCTTCACTCTTTTAGCGATAGAAAAAGAATACAATTTGAAAGGCACAAGAGCATTTCAAAATCTTTGCATGGACCAGCCACACAAAGTTCAAAAACAGGCCTGTGTATTTTTAATCACACAAACGTGTTGTCAGGGGATCTAATTGACCAGACCGTGTGGACTGCACAGAGGAGACCAGAAACACAAGTAAGTGAAATAATGGTGTTTATTAAACAAGTGATAAGTAAAAGGAATATAAACAGTGCAAAACCAACAAAACAAACCCACTACAAACAACAATATATACAAGTAAATGGAGATACCGGAATCGTAAACAAGCCAGGCCTAGGTCATACACAGGGAGGTCAGCAGATGGGCAAGGACGGGAAACCAGCAGGACAGGGAGAGGATGGATGGTAAAGCTGCAGGGCAGGGATCCAAGGGAATCAGGAGGGACAAGAACAGGATGGGCTTGGGATAGGGGTCGGATCTGATCAGAGCAGAGCAGGACAGAAACAGATTCACAATCAGGATACAGGCAGCAAGGTCAGGGTGCAGGGAGAAAGATACCAAGGCAAGCATATGAGGGCTTGCCGGGTATTTATAGGACTATAATTGACTTCAAGTCACACCTGAGCGCAGAGGGTGCTGTTTGCTCCACACTGCTGGAGTGCACCCGCTGGTGGACACCGGTACTACGGCCCAAGGATGCAACAGTGCCACCAGCAGGAGAGACCTCTTACTGTAGGTCCCAGGTGTTGGAAGACACCCGCTGGTGGACACTGGTACTGCGATCCAAGAGACCGATAGCGCCACCAACGGGTAAACCCTCTCATGACACGTGTACTACGCATCCATCAACTCACTCAACATTACAGATTTCTGAAGCCACAGCTGAACTACTTCCAAGGTATTTTTATTCTGGGGTCTCGTACCTCCAGACATCAAAAGTACCTTCCAAAGGAATACACCTTACTGTACCCTCCGACCATATCTGCCAATCTTTAAGGGGTCTCATGTCCGGAGCCCCAGACCCAGATCTCATGTGAGGTGCAGCTGTCTGACTGGTGTGGAGCCTCATTTTTTTTCTCCAACACAAGGATGACACATTACCCATGACGATTCAAATCGCTTTTTTGGCGAACTCTGCGTCCAGAGAACCCTGCGCTTTATTTTTGGAGCGATTATGGTTTGCGCCTTTGTCACCATAATCGACCCCTGCATTCCGATTATCCTACACGGCCTGAGCGGGGCTGTTAGCGTACTACTCCTCACATTTACATGCTCTACAACCGATTATCAGCAGCCCTATAAATGTGTTGTCAGACAAACTACAAAGCACCATGAAATCCTCCACTATTCAAAACAATATTATGGCTTCTATCTGTACCTAGATATTACAACAATAACTTGGATGCCTCCTGTTTGCTCTCTACCCAAAACTGTATTACAGTATAAACCTTAATTTAAAAATAAAAATGATTTCGTCCTTCCAAACACAAGTCAAAAGACCCCAAGCCCCTCCCACCAACTTCCTGTTGCACACCTGAGTAGGAAGAGGGAGGGGGAGGGGAAGCCTTGAATAGCTTCAAATTTTGTCTATCAAGACATAAGAAAAATCTATAGCTAACATCAACAACTAAAAACCTTTTTTTTCCAGGAGTGGGTGAAATAAGCCCCCATATTGCAAATGGGAGGGAATACCCCTTGAGTCACATATCCCCTGGGAAGTCAAACCACAAGTTTTGAGACAGAAATACCACACAACAGTGTAACAAAAGCCAAAAACTGAAACTCCTGCAAAAAGACGGCCGAAGGAGTTCTTTTCCTTTCCACTGCAGCCACAAACAAAATGGTGCCATTAACACATGAAATTTAGTTGTTGATCCCACCAAAATCGAGATTTCTTCACTAGAAACATAAACTTCTTTAAAACAACTGGTATAAAAACCTAAATGATTCTACTGGAAATGGAATTCAGTACAAACCCAGAGATATTTCGCTCGAGACTAAAATCAGCAGAAACAAGAAGGCAGTTGCAGCAATCGAAAATCGGCAAAATGGTGAATGAAACCAGGACTACAGAAAAATGGCCGACATTAACAAATGACAAGACAAACCAGGATTTCTTAAACAATACACTCTATTTGACTCTGAGAGTTAGAACTCCCCCATGCTATTACCTAGAAACCTGAGACCCCCACAGGGTGTAAACAGCTATTGTGATGTCCCAACAATGCATGGGCACTTAGATATGCGACAGGCATTTCAACTTAAAACCAATATTCAATACAGAAAACACAATAGTTTCCTTGAAAAGTATGTAAACAGTACAAAAATAGAATTCACAAAATGGTGCCTAGAAGCCAGATTGTAGCTTAAAGCACGTGGCTTTGCACACACAAAGGAATACACAATGGAGCAGCTTCCCCTAAAGGAGGGCCCACAGGTCTTCAAAATGGCCGCCGATGCACATGGTGACCACAACAAAAGCCAGACCCCAACAAAATGGCGCATGACCAAGATGGATAAACATTTCAAAGTTCACACACAAAGTAAAAGAAAATGGCCGACCGTAGTCACATGGTAGACAACAAGAGAACAAAAGGAAGTAGCAGACAAAAAACATTTTCCTGCCAAAACCAAAAATTTCTCCCCAAAAAAATTACACATTTGAGATACTAAATGAACGCTTAGACAAACATTTAAAAGTGTTAAAGTTACAAAAAAAGCACAACTTAGAAACACATGCTATCCAATAAAACAACCAAGCCACATAACCCACAATTACATGGCTGTAACATACCATCTCTTCTCAAACTCAGTTCACATCAGCTTTCACAGGAACAAGACATTGAGAGATACAGACAGTGAATGCTTGCATGTCTGTTCAGAACATTATAGTTCCCTTCCCCCAGGGAGTAGCCCCTTTCAACACAAAAACAACAATGCCTGCCCCTTCACTAAACTCATGGCATCTTTACAAACAGGTTCAACTACTTACAAAACTACTCAGACACACACACACACACACACATTGCAGGCTGCAAATAATCCCAATTCATACATTTCTATTTCTCAAATGCATTACAAACTTGTTACACAGCATCAGTCACTTACACATACACACACAGTCTCCTTACACAAAGATTTGAGATACAAATCACACACACACACACGCAGGCACACACACGCAGACACACACACACAGGCACACACCAGACATACGATCAAACTTCCAACATTATTTCAAAAGACGAAAAATGTGTTCCTTTTGCGAAGCAGAACCTCCCCAGCACATCTTAATGATCCGATTCTCAAGGAGGTTCTGTTCACTCCTACGTTCTGGCTCACCATTTTGTCAGGGAAATCTGGTTGTACGCAGAGCACACAGCCAAATCTCCTGTTTCTAATCATAATAACAATTTCGTCTAATGATATAAATGCATCTCACCTTTTGATCATATATCTCTCCTTCTGATGTAGCCCCTCCTCTGGTGTGTGCGCCCCATGCACCCAAATAATCACAACCTCACCCTTCCAGTTCCAAGATCACACTGACTGCTCAGCCGTGTGCTCACTCTTTATTAGCATAACAGGAAGTCCCAAAGCTCGAGGGTTGGGCTTCCAACAGCCGAACACCCCTTACAAAGCTTGTGACCTCACAAGAAATGGACACAGGATATGACCTCACAGGATGTGAATGGCCATATAAGGATTTAACAACACAACACAATACGGGTTGTGCTGAGCTAGCCCTGTCCTGTGTTCCAAAGACCGGTGCTGATTTTTCTCCCCCTTTCAGTGCTGATCAGGTGGAGTCTCTGGTGTGGCTGTTAGATGATGATTCCGCATGCTATTTTGAGCACTATTCCGTTTGTCCTCAGCAGAAGCTTATGGAATGTATTCACTCAGTACAGACCCTTGTTAGACAGGCAGCATGTGATCCGTTCTTTGTCCAACCAATACTCTCAGCATGGTCTGATATGTTACAACCAGCCCAAACCAACCCACAACAAACCATCTCTGCCATCAGACACCTGCCTGCCCAAAAGTCTGTTTCCCCATCACCCATGCCAAAGTCAGTTGCAGCCCAGTATACGTTGCTCCCAACCAAATACTCATATCTGGTCTCTGCTCCCTGTACCTATCCTGCATTCAACCCACCTGCCTCTTTTCAGCTGCCTACTAATCCACAAGAACTTCCCCCAGCTGCTGTTACCTCTTCTCTGCCATATCCCAATCCTCCTTTCCAGTCTGCTGCACCCCCCAGCTACAGAGCTTCAGTGACTAAGCCAAAGAAAAAAACGAAAGTTTTTCCTTGCCATTAACCCAACCTTAACGAGCCTGCCATTAACCCAACCTGCCTCCACACCCACCAATCTGTCCCAGCCTGAGGTGCCAGAGTCCCAGCCTGAGGTGCCAGAGTCCCAGCCGGAGGTGCTAGCGTTCCAGCCTGAAGAGTCAGAGCCAGCGTTCCAGCCTGAAGAGCCAGAGCCAGCGTACCAGCCTGAAGAGCTAGAGCCAGCGTTCCAGTCTGATGTGCCCGCTTTCCAGTCTGATGTCTCATTGCCTGCTGCCCAGCTCCACGACCTGGAGCCTGCTGCCCAGCCTGATGAGCCTCTGTCTTCTGTCCAGCCTGATGTGTTCCTGCCTGCTGCCCAGCTCGACGACCTGGAGCCTGCTGCCCAGCCTGATGAGCCTATGTCTTCTGCCCAGCCTAATGTGTTCCTGCCTGCTGCCCAGCTCGATGACCTGGAGCCTGCTGCCCAGCCTGATGAGCCTATGTCTTCTGGCCAGCCTAATGTGTTCCTGCCTGCTGCCCAGCTCGATGACCTGGAGCCTGCTGCCCAGCCTGATGAGCCTCTGCCTGCTGCCCAGCCTGCTGAGCCTCTGTCTGCTGCACAGCCTGATGTGCTACTGTCTGCTGCCCAGCCTGGTGTGTTCCAGTCTGCTGCCCAGCCTGATGTGCCACTGTCTGCTGCCCAGCCTGATGTGTTTCTGTCCACTGCCCTGCATGATATGTTCCTGTCCGCTGCCCAGCCTGATGTGCCACTGTCCACTGCCCAGCCTGATGTGCATCTGTCTGCTGCCCAGCCATATGTGCCTCTGTCTGCTGCCCAGCCTGATGTGCCACTGTCCGCTGCCCAGCCTGATGTTCCTCTGTCTGCTGCCCAGCCTGATGAGCCACTGTCCGCTGCCCAGCCTGGTGTGCCTTTGTCTGCTGCCCAGCCTGATGTACCACTGTCTGCTGCCCAGCCTGATGAGCCTCTATTCGCCTCTCCAGCTTGCGTGCCCATGCCTGTTGCCCAGCTTGAAGTGCCCGTGCCTGTTGCCCAGCTTGAAGTGCCCGTGCCTGCTGCCCACTTTGAAGTGCCTGCTGCCCAGCTTGAAGTGCCTGCTGCCCAGCTTGATGTACCTGCAGCCCCACTTAATATGCCCGTGCCTGCTGCCCAGCTTTCAGTGCCCACTGCCCAGCTTGCAGTGCCTGCTGCCCAGCTTGATGTACCGGCTGCCCCGTTTGATGTGCCCGCTGCCTCACTTGATGTGCCTGTGCCTGCTGCCCAGCTTGATGTGCCCGCACCTGCTGCCCAGCTTGATGTGCCTGCTGCCCCACTTGATGTGCCTGTGCCGGCTGCCCAGCCTGATGTGCCTGTTGCTCAGTTCAAGGTGCCTGCCGCCCAGTTTGATGACCCAGAGCCTGCCACCCAGCTCGATGACCCGGAGCCTGCCGCCCAGCTCGATGACCCAGAGACTGCTACCCAGCTCGATGACCCAGAGCCCGCTGTCTGCCCTGAAGTGCCTGATGCCCAGCCTGAAATGCCTGGTGCCCAGCCTGAAGTGCCTGTTGCCCAGCCTGATGTACCCCTATCCGTTGTTCTGCTTGATGCCATAGACTATGGACAATTACAACCAGTTGGGGCGTGCAGAGGCCGCTCCTTTGAGGGGGGTTACTGTCAGTAAATGTTCCGTCCGCTGGTAATATTTGTCATTTGGTGTGCAGTACTAAGGTCCACCAGCAGGTGTCCACTGGCAGTTTGGAACTGTCAGGAGAGCTTTTCCCTGCTGATGTTATGTCATCTTTGGGCTGCAGTACTGGCGTCCACCAGTGGATGGATCCTGGCAGTGTGGAATAGACAGCACCTCCTGCAATCAGGTATCACTTGAGGCCAATCACAGGCCTATAAATACCCGGAAAGCACTCACATGTTTGCCTTGGTTTTGTCCTTGAGCCCTGACCTGCATCCTGTTACCTGTTACCTGTTATCCTGATCCTGAACCGTGATTCCTGTATCCTGAACCTGTTGTACCTGATTCTGTCTATTCCTGCATCCCTGGAATCTTGTCCTGCAACCTGATCCCTTTCTCCTTGTCCCCCCCATCTGCTGACCTCCTGTTTATGACCCTGGCCTGGCTTGACTGTGATTCTGGTATCCCCTTTGTTATATATACTGATTGGTTTGTTGTCACTGTCTTAGTTATTTGGTTTTCTCACTCTGGTATTGGTGGTGTATTCACATTATATGCATTTATCTTAATAAAATCACTTACTTTCACCTACTTATGTTTGGTTTACTCTGTCGCAGTCACACAGTTCTGGTCACATCCAGTTTATGACAGGACCCATTTGCAAAATATGACTTAGTACTTGGTGGCAAAACCTTTGTTGGCAATCACAGAGGTCAGAAGTTTATTGTAGTTGGCAACCAGGTTTGCACACATCTTAGGTTGGATTTTGTCCCACTCCTCTTTGCAGATCCTCTCTAAGTCATTAGGGTTTCAAAGCTGACGTTTGGTACCTCGAACCTTCAGCTCCCTTCACATATTTTCTATGGGATTAAGGTCTGGAGACTGGCTAGGCCACTCCAGGACCTTAATGTGTTTCTTCTTGAGCCACTCCTTTTTTGCCTTGGGTCATTGTCATTCTGGAATACCCATCTACGACTCATTTTCAATGGCCTGGCTGAGGGAAGGAGATTCTCACCCAAGATTTCACGGTACATGGCCCCGTCCATCGTCCCTTTGATGAGGTGAAGTTGTCCTGTCCCATGTAGCAGAAAAACCCCCCCAAAGCATAATGTTTTCACCTCCATGTTTGACGGTGGGGATGGTGTTCTTGGGGTCATAGGCAGCATTCTTCCTCCTCCAAACACAGCACCTTAAGTTGATGCCAAAGAGCTCGATTTTGGTCTCATCTGAGCACACTTTTACTCAGTTCTCCTCTGAATCATTCAGACATTCATTAGCAAAATTCAGACAGCCTGTACATGTGCTTTCTTGTGCAGGGGGACCTTGCAGGTGCTGCAGGATTTCAGTCTTTCACGGCGTAGTGTGTTACCAATTTTTTTCTTGCTGATTTTGGTCCCAGCTGTCTTGAGATCATTGACAAGATTCTCCTGTGCAGTTCTGGGCTGATTCCTCACCGTTCTTATGATCATTGAAACTTCACGAGGTGAGACCTTGCATGGAGCCTCAGACCAAAGGAGATTGACACCCTCCCACCAAGGTGCTTGGCAATGGTCTTGTAGCCCATTCCAGCCTTGTGTAGGTCTACAATCCTGGCCCTGACATCCTTGGATAGCTCTTTGGTTTTGGCCATGGTGAAGAGTAGGGATGGGTCGAACATTGGCTGTTCGCCTGTTCGACGAACACCCTTTTTTTAGGGCGTTCAACTGTTTGTTCGGCCCACCGAATGACCACAATGCATTGCACCACCGCATGGTGCATTGGAAGCCCCAATTGGCTGAAGCATTGAAAGCTTTGCCCAATCAGGGCACAGAGCACTTCACAGAGCCATGATTGGAGAAAGTGAAATTCTGAAATTCTTTCAATAGCGGCCATTTGTAATGTGATATTGGCATCGAGAGAGAGAACAGGGCTCTGTTCAGTGCTACTAGAGAGTTAGTGTGCTATTCTGATTCTATGGTCAGTGTAGAATATCAGTTTAGTGTAAATGTAGTGATAGTTCAGTCAGTGTGAGTGTAGTGACCATTCATTTTTACATTAGTTTCAGTTATTTTTGTCAGGGCAGGTTTACTGCAGTATATTTCAGTGTGTTAGTGATCATTTAATGCAGTATATTTCTGTGTGTTACTGCATGTTTAATGCAGTATATTCCAGTGTGTTATGTGCTGTTTAATGCAGCATATTTCAGTGCATTAGTGCACGTTTAACGCAGTATACTACTGTGTGTTACTGCATGTTTAATGCAGTATATTTCAGTGTGTTACGTGCCGTTTAACGCAGCATATTTCAGTGCATTGGTGCACGTTTAACGCTGTATATTTCAGTGCATTACGTGCCATTTAATTCAGTATATTTCAGTGTGTTATGTGCCATTTAACGCAGTGTATTTTAGTGTGTAACTGCACGTTTAATGCAGTGTGTAGTGTAGGGTGTACCAGTATATTTCAGTGCATTACTGCTTGTTTAACGCAGTATATTTCTGTGCGATAGTGCATGTTTTAATGCAGTATATTTCTGTGCATTACTGTACGTTTAATGCAGTAAATTTCAGTGCGTTATGTGCCGTTTAACGCAGTATATTTCAGTGCGTTAGTGCACATTTAACACAGTATATTTCTGTGCATTACTGCACATTTAACGAAGTATATTTCTGTGCATTAGTGCACGTTTAACGCAGTATATTTCAGTGGGTTACTGCACATTTAACGCAGTATATTTCTGTGCATTAGTGCATGTTTGGCACAGTATATTTTAGTGCGTTACTGCACGTTTAACGCAGTATATTTCAGTATGTTACATGCCGGTTAACGCAGTATATTTCAGTGCACTACTGCACGTTTACCACAGTATATTTCTGTGCACTATATTGTAGTGTGTTGGTGGAGTGTGTCTGTGTAGTGAGTACTCAGGTTAAAGTGCACCAAACGCCACTTTACATTGTTTAAAGTGCATCCATGTACACATTTCCACATCTTTAGTACATTTTGTTAATAAGCACCCCCCATCATGTTTGGGAGGCCAACAAGGAGAGGCAGATGTTCCCATGGCACCGTGAGGGGGCCAGAAGCATGTGTCCATGGCAAAGGTGGGCGTTGTCAGTCCTCAGGCAGGGCATCATTTCCTCTGTTTAGTGATGTTGCCCATGCTATCCAGCCACAGCATGCAGAGGAGGTGGTGGACTGGCTTACTCATCCTCATCCTCCTCATCTTCCGTCACCCAAGCAGAGACTAGTACTGCCTCCTTGTCCACAGCTATTCCTCCCCAGGATCAGGCATGGAGGAGTCAGCTGAGTTATTTGAACACAACGTCATCCACTTGCTCCTTGACGATGCACAGTCATTACTTGATTCAGATGCTGTTCTGAGGTTGAGGAAGGTAGGAACATGAGCCTACAGAGAGGGGAGAACACTGGTAAACAACAAATTGGCAGTAATGTTCCCCCAGCCACAGCCTATTGCCAAGTTGTCTCCAGTGGTAATGAGGATGGAGGAGATGATGATGATGAGGTCACTCACGTGACTTGGGTGCCAGATAGAGCAGAGGAGGAAAGTGAGGTGAAGCACAACCCCAACAAGGAAGCCATCATGGAACAGTAGAGAGCAGCCACCCAAGTCCATCACATTGAGGAGCTGTTATTTTCCGTCCCACTTCCCAGAGCTCAGCTGTCTGAGCCTTTTTTAGCACATGTGCAGCCGATCACATTGTTGCAATTTGCAAACTTTGTCTCAAGCAGATCAAGCATGGCAAAAACACCAGCCATTTGGGTATCACATGCTTGACAAGGCATTTAACTTCCCATCCTCAGCGTGTTGGCAAGAGCACCTGAAAGCCACACAAAAGAGACGCAATTCTGTTCCTCCTCCTTACTCACCTCAGTCTACCCCGCTATACTTCAAGACCACTCAGCAGCCTCCACTGACAGGGATGATTGTATAGTGTAGGGTGTACCAGGTCTTTGCAGCACATCTGCCAGTAGCACACCACCAGCTGTGCAGCCGATCACACTGTTGCAATTTGCAAACTTTGTCCCAACGCAGATCAAGCATGGCAAAAACACCAGCCATTTGGGTATCACGTGCTTGACAAGGCATTTAACCTCCCATCCTCAGCGTGTTGGCAAGAGCACCTGAAAGCCACACAAAAGAGACGCAATTCTGTTCCTCCTCCTTACTCACCTCAGTCTACCCCGCTATACTTCATGACCTCTCAGCAGCCTCCGCTGACAGGGATGATTGTATAGTGTAGGGTGTTCCAGGTCTTTGCAGCACATCTGCCAGTAGCACACCACCAGCTGTAAACTATAGCCGGAAAATTTCTCTTCCCCATCTGCTGCAGCGAAAAAACAAAAAATACAGTCACTGACACCCACATGCCCAGTGTATAAATGCAAGCTTGTCAAAGTTGCTGGCTTTACAACTTCTGCCATATGGTTGATTCTGCCCCCTTCCACGAATTTGCTGAATTTGCTGTACAATAGCAGATTCCCAGTTGCTATTTCTTTTCACGTAAGGCCATTCTAGCTCTATACCATAACTTGGAAGGCAATATTGTGACATCGTTGGGTAAGGCAATCAGCCGCAAAGTCCATGTGCACCGCACAGAAGAGGTCATCACTTTGCACCACAAATTTAACTTGAACGTACATGCACAGAAGTGTGTTGTAACGTGTGTTCCACCAAACAAGAGAAATCATTTTGCACTTTATCTCTTTGCACAGAAGAAAGAAAGTCACCTTTTCTTTGTATATTGCACTTTGCACTTTTTCCATTTTTATCACTTTTCAGAGGATCATCTATCACTTTTTAGAGGACTTTTTCATATTTGATTATATGTTTATACCAAGATTTTCATGTGATTTGCACAAGTACACTCCGATATATATCTTTTTCATTTTGCACTTCATTGCCATTGTTTATTTACTAAGTGCTTTTACAATGCATCGTTCCTAGTTCCATCTGTACACTAGTAGCTACTCCCCTAGTATTTAACAGCGCAGCACTATTTTTTGCTTTGTCTTTCTCTTGTGGTTATTGAGTAACTTTCCAGTGCATTGCAGCAGTTATAAACTCCCCCCTTTTTTTTTATAGTAGTGCAGGAATATCTACTATATGTATTGCACTGTATTATATACTGTACAACTCCAACTGCACTATTATATACTGTACACCGACTTCACTGCATTATATACTGTACACTGATTGCATTTTATTATATACTGTACACGACTGCAATGCATTATATACTTTATGTGATTTGAACAAGTACACTCCAATATATATTGTTTTCATTTTGCACTTCATTGCTGTTGTTTATGTAGATTTACTAGGTGCTTTTACAATGTATTGTTCCTAGTTCCATCTGTACACTAGTAGCTACTTCCCTAGTATTTAACAGCGTAGCACTATTTTTTGTTTCGTCTTTCACTTGTGGTTATGGAGTAACTTTCCAGTGCATTGCAGCAGTTATGACCCCCCCCCCCTTTTTTTATAGTAGCGCGGGAATATCTACCATATATATTTCATTTACATTTTTTCCCACCAATTCCTGCAGCAACCATGGATGTCTTTTACTTTATAGACAAAAGACAAATCAATTTAGATGAAGTATTTAATACTACTAATACCAATAATAAAAGTAGTGATTTAGAAAGCCTAATGAGGAAATTAGGCCATAATATGGAAAAGAAGGTTAGCCTTTGGTGGGATGTAACTACCTTCGAAAGATATCTCAAAGACAGCATAGTCCCAAGGCGACTTAGGTGGGATGTACCACCCAACTATGGCTTACTATCGATATCTATCTATCGATGAGTGGTTCAAATTCTCTAATAGCAAAGGTCTGGAACTCCTAATGTTCCTACTAGAAAGAAAACAAAAAAAATAATTGATCAAACCATAGCAGAAGTAAAGGAGGAACTAGAAAATTAGAAAGAAACAGCAGAATTTATTACACTCACAACTCAATTAAACAGGGATCTCATTAAAAAAGACAAAGGAGTACAACAAAGCAAAAGTAAGAAATATACTAAGGATATCAATGATTTTAAAACCGATCAGGCGTTCAAATGGCAAAGCCATCTTGGACAAATAGACCCCATCTCAACTTTCTGCACACCTGAAAAAACAGTCAACCACAATATGTTAACACAGAACCAGACCGCAATACACAAAACAGACCTAACGAGGAATTGAGAGAAAGAGACAGGGTAGTAAACCCCAAGACGACCAAGGAATGATGAGAGACATGAGAATTAGAATCATTACACCCCATATAGAGTCGATAGAAGGCCCATGAACTACGATCGAACCCCACAGAATGGATGGAAGAAACCCCATTGGAAGAACAAAAAAAAACCCAATTATGGACACAATAACTGGCACAGACAACCTTATGACCAGAGAGACAATAGGGGGCCTCCCCAAGACCAAAGAGACAACAGGGGTGCACCCTATGAACAAAGAGATAATAGGGGACCACCATATGAACCCTATGGGCAGAGGGGGAGGAGCCCCGTACCCCCTTATGAATATGGCTATGGAGAAAGAAGAGGCCCACCACCACAGGGCCCCCATCGTCCATATGAACACAGCCCAATATCAACATATAATTACTATGCCCCACTTAGGAACCAACATGAAGAAGATAGACATGAGGGACAATATCTTTCCGATACAGACTACAATAGATATTTTTTAAGGAGAGGCCGAGAAAACCACCCGCCGAGGAATACAGACGAGACAAGAAACAGGAGAAGTCCAGAAAGAAGAGAGGATGTAAATCAGGGAAGAGACAACAAAAGAAAAAGAGAATAAAAAGAGGGTATTTTTATACTGGAACAAATAGTCCATCTTGGCCTCAAAAGGGATATACTCAGTAAAAAGGAAGGAAAATTTTTAACACCAGAATCATGTCGCACACCAATTCTATATTCCATACCGAAGATGCACAAAGACAAAATTAACCCACCCCCAAGACCAATAGTCAATGGGATTGATTCCCTTACAGCCAGAATGGGTCGATATATTGACAATTTTCTACAGCCAGCAGTACAAAAAACACGTGCATACTTGAGGGATACCAAACACATGTTACAGATCATAGAAGAGATCCCGAAAACGGAAGGACCTTGGATCATGGCTACGGCCAATGTTTCTTCATTGTACACTGTAAATTTTCACCACCAAGCATGTGAAGCTGTAAAATGGGGGTTAAGAAAATATACTACATTGCCTTGCATCCAAAGGAAATATCTGGTCAAAAGTTTAGATTTTTATTTCAAAAATAGTTACTTCTGTTATAACCAAAATTAATATTACCAAAAAACGAGAGTTGCTATGTGAGCGAAGGCCTGTTTATGGCACAGTGGGAAGAAGAAGCCGTTTTTTCAGACACACCAAGCGAATTGATTATTTTCAAAAGATATATTGATGATATCTTCATCCTGCGGAAGGCAGAACAGGACGATCTGGTCCTCTTCCTGAAGAATTTAAATAAAAATAAACAGAAACCTCAAATTAACTTTTGGATATTAGTGAGAAGATGATTCCGTTCCTGGACTTAGAAATCACCAAAAAAAAATATTCTTATTTCAAAAACGCACTTTAAGAACCTTGATAGAAACATATATCTCCCTTTAGGAAGCTGCCATCATAGGAACTTGCACTATAATATCCCAAAGGGTCAACTGATGCACCTAAGGGTAAACTGCACCCACAAGGATGCCTTTATGGCCTAAGCAGACAACATGAGATTTATTGAAAAAGGTTATAATAAGGGATACATTAGAGAAAATATCAGAAGAAGCAGAAATGAATCGTAACGAATTGATCAAGGATAAGAAGAAACAAGAACCAGTAATTGATAGGATACCGATCATTTTAGATTACAGTATCCAACACGAAAAAATCATTAAGCGACAATGGTGCATTTTACTAGCTGATAGACGTTTGCAAGGAGTACTCCCCGAATATCCTAACTTTGTGTACAGAAGACCTCCTACGATTCGAGACAAAATAGTGAACAGCATCCCAGATCCACCCAATAGAGGCTTCACATTCTTTACAGGAAAAGGCTTCTTTCCCTGTAAACGGTGC
The DNA here is from genome assembly GCF_042186555.1 of Aquarana catesbeiana. Lineage (NCBI taxonomy): Eukaryota > Metazoa > Chordata > Amphibia > Anura > Ranidae > Aquarana > Aquarana catesbeiana. Next base: position 116,328,827 of record NC_133328.1, read on the forward strand.
TTTGCGTGCACCAAAACAAAACGCCCAAATGAGAAGAAAACTAGTTTCACCTCCACTAATACAGGAAACACCTATGAAGTGAGAGAGTTCATATGCTGCAATACGGAAGGGGTAGTATATACTTTAGAATGCAGCTGTGGACTACAATACGTAGGGCAAATCAAAAGACTGCTAAAGATACGCATCAAAGAACATGTACAGCAGATCATAAAAGGATTCGATAAGTACAGTGTATCTAAACATTTTGCAACATGCCATGATAAAGATCCCACCCATTTGAAATTTGGGGGGATAGAACCCTATATTAGACATTGGCGGGGTAGCCATAAAGTCAGGACATTGAGCCAATTGGAATCCAAATGGATTTTCACATTGGATACCTTTTCACCATGAGGATTAAATATAGAATTTCATCTTAATTGTTTTCTTAGTGATTTTTTATTTTGGCCCTCTAATCTAGTTTCTATTTAGCATTTTTGTCTCTCCCCTTGATCTACACATATCATGTCTGGTTTTAGAATTTCAATTTTTATATAGTGATTTTATTATAATTATTGGTCATATGTATCTGATTTATTATATATATTTTTTAATATTGTCAAAATTTAATATCGCCTGCGTCATTTCCGGAGCATGTTTCTAGATTTTTATATTCCTATTTTTATATATACACATAATGGACTTAGCTTGTGTTATGCTAGTTCTGGTGTCCCCTGCACCACAAAATTATCATAGATAGAGTCCGTGACACCATTCCAGTAAAGTTGTACTGCCTGCCAGTATTCATTGGTTCGGAGGTTCTCTTTTTCTCGTGAGTCCAATGTTAAAGTGGTTCACCCACTGACACCCTGTATGCTATTTAGCAACGTTATCTATTTTTCCCTCTCTCTCTCTTTTTTAATGCCCCCTTTTTAAATGTACTTCTTGTTTTTAACACACCCACACATCACCGGGAAAATGGCCATTATGCTGTATGTATGACGCCAAACTACATAGAAATTGACGTCCCATACAGCATCCATGGGAAAATGGCCTCCATCGCACTTCCTTACATTGGCCGCAATAAAATGGCCGCCCTACTAGCCAATTTGTGAACATATTTAACCACTTCAGCCCCCGGAAGGATTTACCCCCTTCCTGACCAGAGCACTTTTTACAATTTGGCACTGCGTCGCTTTAACTGTTAATTGCACGGTCATGCAATGCTGTACCCAAATGAAATTTGCGTTCTTTTTTTTCCCACAAATTGAGCTTTCTTTTGATGGTATTTGATCACCTCTGCGTTTTTTATTTTTTGCGCTATAAAGGGAAAAAGACCGAAAATTTTTAAAAAAAATGATATTTTCTACTTTTTGTTATAAAAAAAATCCAATAAACTCAATTTTAGTCATACATTTAGGCCAAAATATATTCGGCCACGTCTTCGGTAAAAAAAATGTCAATAAGCATATATTTATTGGTTTACGCAAAAGTTATAGGGTCTACAAACTAGGGTACATTTTCTGGAATTTACACAAGTTTTAGTTTATGACTACCTATATTTTGCCACAAGTTGCAGGGAAATGACAAACCTTTTTTTTTTGCACAAAGTTTGTACTAAATGATATATTGCTCACACAGGCCATGGGCATATGTGGAACTGCACCCCAAAATACATTCTGCTGATTCTCCTGAGTACGGGGATAACACGTGTGGGAGTTTTTGGGAGCCTAGCTGCGTATGGTGCCCCGAAAACCAAGCACCGCCTTCAGGATTTCTAAGGGTGTACATTTTTTATTTCACTCCTCACTACTTATCACAGTTTCGAAGGCCATAAAATGCCCAGATGGCACAAAACCCCCCCAATTACCCAATTTTGGAAAGTAGACACCCCAAGCTATTTACTGAGAGGCATGTTGAGTCCATGGAATATTTTATATTTTGCCACAAGTTGCGGGAAAGTGACAAACTTTTTTTTTTTTGCACAAAGTTGTCACTAAATTATATATTGCTCAAACATACCGTGGGCATATGTGGAGTTACACCCCAAAATACATTCTGCTGCTTCTCCTGAGTACGGGGATACCACATGTGTGGAACTTTTCGGGAGCCTAGCCGCGTACGGGGCCCCGAAAACCAAGCACCACCTTCAGGATTTCTAAGAGCGTAAATTTTTGATTTCACGCCTCACTACCTGTCACAGTTTCGAAGGCCATAAAATGCCAAAATAGCACAACCCCCCCCCCCAAATGACCTCATTTTGGAAAGTAGACACCCCAAGCTATTTGCTGAGAGGCATGGTGAGTATTTTGCAGCTCTCATTTGTTTTTGAAAATGAAGAAAGACAAGAAAAATTTCTTTTTTTTTTCTTTTTTCAATTTTCAAAACTTTGTGACAAAAAGCGAGGTCTCCAAAATACTCACCATACCTTTCAGCAAATAGCTTGGGGTGTCTACTTTCCACAATGGGGTCATTTGGGGGGGGGGTTGTGCCATCTGGTCATTCCATGGCCTCCGAAACTGTGATAGGCAGTGAAGAGTGAAATCAAAAATTTAAACCCTTAGAAAGCCTGAAGGCGGTGCTTGGTTTTCGGGGTCCCGTACACGGCTAGGCTCGCAAAAAGTCTCACACATGTGGTATCTCCGTACTCAGGAGAAGCAACAGAATGTATTTTGGGGTGTAATTTCACATATTCCCATGGCAAGTTTGAGCAATATATCATTTAGTGACAACTTTGTGCAAAAAAAAAAAAAAAAGTATTTTTCCCGCAACTTATGTCACAATATAAAATATTCCATGGACTCGACATACCTCTCAGCAAATAGCTTGGGGTGTCTACTTTCCAAAATGGGGTCATTTGGGGGGGGGGGGGGGTTGAACTGTCTTGGCATTTTATGCACAACATTTAGAAGCTTATGTCACACATCACCCACTCTTCTAACCACTTGAAGACAAAGCCCTTTCTGACACTTTTTGTTTACATGAAAACATTTTTTTTTTTTTGCAAGAAAATTACTTTGAACCCCCAAACATTATATATTTTTTTAAAGCAAAGGCCCTACAGATTAAAATGGTGGGTGTTTCATTTTTTTTTTCAGAAAGTATTTGCGCAGCAATATTTCAAGCGCATTTTTTGGGGAAAAAACACACTTTTTAACATTTTAATGCACTAAAACACACTATATTGCCCAAATGTTTGATGAAATAAAAAAGATGATCTTAGGCCGAGTACATGGATACCAAACATGACATGCTTTAAAATTGCGCACAAACATGCAGTGGCAACAAACTAAATACATTTTTAAAAGCCTTTAAAAGCCTTTACAGGTTACCACTTTAGATTTACAGAGGAGGTCTAATGCTAAAATTACTGCCCTCGATCTGACCTTCGCGGTGATAACTCACATGCATGGTGCAATTGCTGTTTACATTTGACTCCAGACCGACGCTTGATTTCACCTTTGCGCGAGAGCAGGGGGGGACAGGGGTGCTTTTTTTTTTTTTTGCTTTTTTTCTTTGCTTTTTTGTCTTATTTTTAAACTGTTCCTTTCAATTTTTTTTTATCATTTTTATTATTATCTCTGGGAATGTAAATATCCCCTATGATAGCAATAGGTAGTGACAGGTACTCTTGTTTGAAAATATTGGGGTCTATTAGACCCTAGATCTCTCCTCTGCCCTCAAAGCATCTGACCACACCAAGATTGGTGTGATAAAATGCTTTCCCAATTTCCCAATGGCGCTGTTTACATCCGGCGAAATCTAAGTCATAAAATGCTCGTAGCTTCCGGTTTCTTAGGCCATAGAGATCATTGGAGCCATTCTGGTCTCTGATCAGCTCTACGGTCAGTTGGCCGAATCACCGGCTGCATTCTCAGGTTCCCTGTTGGGACAGGAGAGCCAGAGAAAAACATGGAAGATGGGGGGGCATTCCCTCCCACTGCTTGTAAAAGCAGTCTAGAGGCTAATTAGCTGTTAGGATTGCTTTTACATGAAAGCCGACCGATGGCTGAAAAGAATGATACCAAGATGATACCTAAACCTGCAGGCATCATTCTGGTATAACCAGTCAAAGTCCAGCAACATACCAGTACGTTGCTGGTCCTTGTTGGGCATATATTGTAAACTTTTTTTTCATGCAGCCTGTGGGCTGAACGAAAAAAAGAGATTGATCGGTGGGTATGCCCACCATTAGAATACCTCCCTTCATCCACCCACTTCTAATGATGGGCATACATGCACCGTTTATATATGCCGAAGCATGGGGGCATCCGCCCCAAAAGTTAGGAGCAAATCGCTCCTCTGCCCCTGCTGCCCCCATGCTTCGGCATATATGCTTTTTTTTTTTACTGTGGTGGTGAAATCACCTCCTACAGCGCTGGAGTCATGGCTTTATCTATCATGGGAGCAAATACTGCTGTCAAGATAAATAAATCCACGCTGCAACTGAATGGCGTACCTGCTAAGCAAATGATGGTTAACAATAAAACAAAGTAACATTACAGTATAACAGTAAGACTTACCATACCTGCAAAGCAAATACAAAAAAAATTAGTAAAAAATAAAACATTTTTTTAATGCAACCTGTGCATAAAATATATATATGCCGAAGCATGGGGGCATCCACCCGCAAAAGGTAGGAGCAAATCGCTCCTCCGCCACTGCTGCCCCGATGCTTCGGCATATATGCTCTTTGTTTAACTGTGGTGGTGAAATCACCTCTGACAGCACTGGAGTCACGGCTTTATGTATCATGGGAGCAAATGCTGTTGCTGTCAAGATAAATAAATCTGCTCTGCAGCTGAATGGCGTACCTGAAAACAAAAAAATGGTTAACAATAAAACACAGTAAACAGTAAAGTATAAAAAAATTGCATACCTATAAAGCAAACATGATAAAATATAATAACAATAAAACATTGCAGAATAGAATACAGTAAAAAAGAGCAGAACAATAGAGAGAGAATAGAGAGAGAACAATAGAACGACAACTATTTTTGTTTTTTTTATCCTATATATTTTTTTGTGTTTTTTTTTTTTTTTTTACTTTTTTTTTGTAACTGTAACTTTTGTAACTGTAACCGGTTCCAGGTTCGGGTCTCTCAAAATGCGATGGCATCTTGGGAGACCCTGTAAATGTGTGCCTAGTCTGTACAGTGCAGTACCCTACGCTAATACTCAACTAGCATATGGTAGTGTTCAAAACATTCACCAATGCAAAGACCAGGATTGTCAGGACAGGAGGGACAATAATAGCGGATGTCACGCCTATATCCACGCTTGCTGCAGAAAAGACCATTTTTAGGGGGGGTTCGTTGGGTAGGGGTACTCGGGAGGACATAAAGAAAATGCCTCTCATGCAGCTGGCCTACTGCATTTGGTTGGGGAAGGTGAGGTGGAACGCCGTCTGGAAACAGAAGGGCTCTGACGATCTCTTCCTGGAATTTAAGGAATGATTCAGTCCGTCCTGAAGCTCTGTATAGCACATGAGCGTTCAGCAAAGCCAATTGAAATAAATAAAAAGACACTTTCTTGTACCAGCATCTGGCCTTACGGGCAGTTAGGTATGGTGCCAACAACTGGTCGTTGAGGTCCACCCCTCCCATATTTTGGTTATATTCGTGGACTCAGAGGGGTTTCTCCACAACACCAGTCGCCTTAGTAATTTGAACCGTTGTGTCTGCATGAAGGAAGGTAAAAACGAAAACATTCTTATTATCCCTCCACTTCATAGCGAGCAAGTTATTACACTTGAAGCAGGCTCTCTCCCCCAGCCTAAGACGGGAATCTACAAGCCACTGGGGAAAGCCCCGGCGATTAGGTCTCACGGTGCCACATGCTCCAATCTGCTGATCAAACAAGTGACTAAAAAGTGGCACGCTCGTGTAATAATTGTCCACATATAAGTGGTACCCCTTTCCAAATAATGGTGACACCAAGTCCCACACAATCTTGCCAGCGCTTCCTATGTAGTCAGGGCAGTTTGTCGGCTCTACGTGGCTATCTTTTCTCTTGTAAACCATAAAACTACATGTATAGCCTGTGGCCTTGTCACAGAGCTTATACATCTTGACCCCGTATCTGGCACACTTGCTGGGAAGGTACTGTTTGAATGACAAGCGGGCAGAAAACTTATTTAGGGACTCATCAACGCAGACAACTTGATGGGGAGTAAACAAGTCTTCAAAACGTTGGTTGAAGTGGTGTACGAGGGGCCGAACTTTGTAGAGCCAATCGTATCCAGGGTCTCCACGAGGATGACAGAGTTCATTGTCATTGAAGTGCATGAACCGCAAGATCTGCTCGTATCGTGCCCTGGTCATGGAGGCAGAGAACAAGGGCATATGGTGAATTGGGTCAGTGGACCAATATGACCGCAACTCACTCTTTTTAGTTATGCCCATGTTGAGGGAAAGGCAAAGAAAGAGCTTAAATTCGGAAACCATAATTGATCTCCAATCTCTGGCAAGGGAGGACTGGGGAATAGTGGCGATGTGTTGACCAGCGTACATATTGCTTTGGTTCACAATAGATCTATAGAGATCTTCGGTGAAAAACAGCGAATAAAAATGAAGTGACGTAAAATCAACTGTTTCCACCTGAATGTCGGGTTGGCCAGTGAATGGGGGAAGTACGGGTGCTGCAGAAGTGGTGGGTTCCCAATTAGGATTGGCGAATGCAGCAGGAAGGGCACTATGGGCATGACGGGCCTGTGTTCGTCTTCTTGGTGGCAGCGGGACACTACTTGTGCTTGCCACCTCACCAGCTTGAACTGCACTTATGGGACTCGCCACGTCACCACGTGATACTGCAGTGCTGGATTGACTACGACCAGGGTGTACTAGGCTGCTGGTGCTTGCCAGTTCACCAGAAGGAATAGCAGCGCTAGTACTGCTCTGCTCCATACGAGGGACCTGCGGTTCTTGCACATCAATGACAGAAGAAGTTCGGGGTCTGGTACGCCTGACCTTGGCAGGGACCACAACTCCGTTGTCAGAGCTATCTGTCATGGAGCCGTTGTCCTCTACAGGGTCATATTCTGAGCCTGAATCTGGCAGATGAGTGACTTCCTCTTCATTATCTGTCATGCTCAGAAACGTGTAGGCCTCTTCACTAGTGTACCTTCGATTTGCCATTTTGGACTCTAAATTTAGTGGTACACTAGTGAGACTCACAGGTAAAAAAGCTCCTGACTGTTAGCGACTGTATCAAAACGCTACCATAAAAACTGTTAGTGATCGCAGGGATCAGGCCTGACTCTGCGAACGCTGAAGTTATGTGTGTTTAGTGTTTTGTGACAGTGATCGATCGATACTGCACTTGGGTGGGCTGGGCTGGACTGGGCGGAGGGGCAAAATGCAGGTGCTAGAAGGTATCTGGGCTGATCCCGCTAACACTGCGTTTTTGGGAACCCTAAACTGCTGGGGACGCTAGTATAGATCTGATCAGATCAGATATTGATTCGTTCAGATACTATACCACTAAGGGAGGTGTATGCTGCGTGCATGGGTGTTAGCGGTACTGGCACTAACCTGAGGCTGCCTGGGGTGATGCAGACCCTATCTGACCCTAAAACCTAAATTGTATCACCTGCCGGATGATCAGGGGGTTAAACCTTTATTAGGTAATAAACGGCGGGTGCCCTGACACTATAAAAAACAAACCAACTAACCAGCATCACCCGTAACAGTTATACGGTGATCACTGGTGAAAGGGGTAACTAGGGGGCAATCAGGGGGTTAAAACCTAGGTAGTATATGGGGGGTCCCTGACGCTATAAATTGCTGATGGCAAACCTAAATACTTATGCTCCCTAACTAGCGTCACTGTGACACTAATACAGCGATCAGAAAAATGATTGCTTAGTGACACTGGCAACGGGGGGTGATCACGGGGTTAAACTTTTATTAGGGGGGTTAGGGGGGTACCCTAGACCTAAAGAGGCCTACCACTAACTGCCCTACCACTTATAACTGTCACAAATGACACCAATGCAGTAATCAGTAAAAAAAAAAAAACTGCTATTGGTGTCACTGTGACAGGGGGTGCAGGGGGGTGATCGGGGGGTGATTAGGGGATGGAAAAGTGTGCCTAGAGTGTTCTACTGTACGTGTAGTGTTGGTGCACTTACTTGAATGTCTTCTCTCCTCGGCGCCGGAACGAAAAGACCGACACGAGGAGAGATGACATCACTTCCTCTGCTGCTGTTTACATTACAGAGGCAGAAGAAGATTGTCATTCATTGGGAGCGATCGCGAGGGGGTGGCCACGAATGAGTGGCCTATCCCTCAGCACGGATCACTCCCCTAACAATGACAAACCGCCTCGTGGCAGCGGGGGGGGGCAAATCACATATCAGATACGTGATTTTGCCTGCCCGTGCCATTCTGCCACAGTATATCTGCGTTAGGCGGCCAGCAAGTGGTTCAGGACACTTCCAGTGCCTATACACATCCCCTGATGAAGTCATGTGACAGTGACGACACGCATAGGGATACAGAGGCACCGGAAGTGACGATGGCGAGCTCGGCGCTCGAGGGGTTTTTTAACTGAATGATATTATGTAATGTGAGTACATGAATCTTTGTTTTATTCAATAAATGAAGTTGTAAAAACATACTACACCATTCTGGAATCCCCTTCTTCTCCCCTATGTTATCCTACACGCACTTTTACTGCGGGAGTCATAAGCGATACTGTGGAAGTAATAGCTGTATTTGATCGCAAAGGAGCAGACTTCTACCCCCATATTGAAAACGCACGCATAGGAGTCCGGTTACCATCAGGATATACAGAGGAATCACCTGTGATTATTATATATATGCTGTTACCTTACAGCCGTGAGGTAAGAGGTCATCTATCACCATAGTGCACCGCACAGAAGAGGTCATCACTTTGCACCACAAATTTAACTTGAACGTACATGCACAGAAGTGTGTTGTAACGTGTGTTCCACCAAACAAGAGAAATCATTTTGCACTTTATCTCTTTGCACAGAAGAAAGAAAGTCACCTTTTCTTTGTATATTGCACTTTGCACTTTTTCCATTTTTATCACTTTTCAGAGGATCATCTATCACTTTTTAGAGGACTTTTTCATATTTGATTATATGTTTATACCAAGATTTTCATGTGATTTGCACAAGTACACTCCAATATATATTTTTTTCATTTTGCACTTCATTGCCATTGTTTATTTACTAGGTGCTTTTACAATGCATCGTTCCTAGTTCCATCTGTACACTAGTAGCTACTCCCCTAGTATTTAACAGCGCAGCACTATTTTTTGTTTTGTCTTTTTCTTGTGGTTATGGAGTAACTTTCCAGTGTGTTGCAGCAGTTATAACCCCCCCCCCCCCTTTTTTTATAGTAGTGCTGGAATATCTACCATATATATTGCACTGTATTATATACTGTACAACTCCGACTGCACTATTATATACTGTACACCGACTCCACTGTATTAACTGATTGCAGTTTATTATATACTGTACACTGACTGCAATGCATTATATACTGTACAACAAACACTGTATTGTATACTGTGTACACCGCCTGCACTGTATTATATACTGTACAACACGGACTGTACTATATTATATACTGTATACTGCCTGCACTTGTATACTATACACCAACTGCACTGTATTATATACTATACACTGCCTGAAGTGTATTATATACTGTGTACACCGACTGCACTGTATTATATACTGTGTACACTGCCTGCACTTATATACTGTACACCGACTACATTGTATTACTGTACAACACCGAATGCACTGTATTATATACTGTACATTGCCTGCACTTATATATTGTACACCGACTGCACTGTATTATATACTGGACACTGACTGCAATGTATTATATACTGTCCACTGCCTGCACTGTAATATATACTGTACACTGACTGCACAGTATATATACAGTTGTGCTCATAGGTTTACATACGCTGGCAGAATTTATGATTTCTTGGCCATTTTTCTGGAAATATGAATGATAACACAAAAACTTTTCTTTCACTCATGGTTAGTGTTTGGCTGAAGCCATTTATTATCAATCAACTGTGTTTACTCATTTAATTCATAATGGCAACAGAAACTACCCAAATGACCCTGATCAAAAGTTCACCTACCCTAGTGATTTTGGCCTGATAACATGCACACAAGTTGACACAAATGGGTTTGACTGGCTATTAAAAGTAACCATCCTCATCTGTGATCTGTTTGTTTGTAATTACTGTGTGTATAAAAGGTCAATGAGTTTCTGGACTCCTGACAGACCCTTGCATCATTCATCCAGTGCTGCACTGACGTTTCTGGATTCAGAGTCATGGGCAAAGCAAAAGAATTGTCAAAGGATCTGCAGGAAAAGGTAGGTGAACTGTATAAAACAGAAAATGGATATAAAAAGATATCCAAGGAATCGAGAATGCCAATCAGCAGTGTTCAAACTCTAATCAAAAAGTGGAAAATGGGAGGTTCTGTTGAAACCAAACCACTGCCTGGTAAACCAACTAAAATGTCAGCCACAACTGCCAGGAAAATTGTTCGGGATGCAAAGAAAAACCCACTAACTTCAGGTGAAACACAGGGCTCTCTGAAAACATGTGGTGTGGCTGTTTCAAGATGCACAATAAGGAGGCACTTGAAGAAAGATGGACTGCATGGTCGAGTCACCAGAAGAAAGCCATTACTACGCAAATGCAACAAAGTATCCGCTTACAATATGCCAAACATCACAGAGACAACCCCCAAACCCTCTGGCACAAAGTCATTTGGAGTGATGAGACCAAAATTTAGCTTTTTGGCCACAGCCATAAACGCTACATTTGGAGAGGAGTCAACAAGGCTTAGGATGTGAAGGTTCACCATTCCTGCTGTGAAACACGGAGGTGGATCGCTGATGTTTTGGGGATAAGTGAGCTACAAAGGCACAGGAAATTTGGTCAAAATTGATGGCAAGATGAATGCAGTATGGTATAAAAAAATACTGGAGGAACATTTGCATTCATCAGCCAGGAAGCTGCGCGTGGGATGTACTTGGACATTCCAACATGACAATGATCCAAAACACAAGGCCAAGTCGACCCGTCATTGGCTACAGCAGAATAAAATGAAGGTTCTGGGGGGGGGGGGGGGCATCTCAGTCCCCTGACCTCAATATCATTGAGCCCCTCTGGGGAGATCTCAAACGTGCAGTTCATGCAAGACAGCCCAAGAATTTACAGGAACTGAAGGCTTTTTGCCAAGAGGAATGGGCAGCTTTACCTTCTGAAAAGATAAAGAGCCTCATCCACAAAAGACTTCATGCTGTCATTGATGTTAAAGGGGGCAATACATGGTATTAAGAACTGGGGTATGTAAACTTTTGATCAGGATCATTTGGGTAGTTTCTGTTGTGATTATAATTTAAAAAGAGTAAACACAGTTGATCAATAATAAATGGCTTCAACTAAACACTAACCATGAGTGAAAGAAAAGTTTTTGTGTTATCATTCATATTCTGAAAAATGGCCAAGAAATCATAAATTCTGCCAGGGTATGTAAACTTATGAGCACAACTGTATATACAGTATCTCACAAAAGTGAATACACCCTCACATTTTTGTAAATATTTTATTATATCTTTTCATGTGACAAGAAATGACACTTTGCACAATGTAAAGTAGTGAGTGTATAGCTTGAATAACAGGGTAAATTTGCTGTCCCCTCAAAATAACTTAACACACAGCCATTAATGTCTAAACCGCAGGCAACAAAAGTAAGTACACCCCTAAGTGAAAAATCCACATTGGGCCCAATTAACCATTTCCCCACCACCCCCCGGTGTCATGTGACTCGTTAGTGTTACCTGGTCTCAGGTGTGAATGGGGAGCAGGTGTCTTAAATTTGGTGTTATCGCTCTCACTCTCTCATACTGGTCACTGGAAGTTCCACATGGCACCTCATGGCAAAGAACTCTCTGAGGATCTGAAAAAAAGAATTGTTGCTCTACGTAAAGATGGCCTAGGCTATAAGAAGATGACCAAGACCCTGAAACTGAGCTGCAGCACAGTGGCCAAGACCATACAGCAGTTTAACAGGACAGGTTCCACTCAGAACAGGCCCCGCCATGGTCGACCAAAGAAGTTGAGTGCACGTGCTCACCGTCATATCCAGAGGATGTCTTTGGGAAATAGATGCATGAGTGCTGCCAGCATTGCTGCAGAGGTTGAAAGGGTGTGGGGTCAGCCTATCAGTGCTCAGACCATACACCGCAAACTGCATCAAATTGGTCTGCATGGCTGTTGTCATAGAAGGAAGCCTCTTCTAAAGATGATGCACAAGAAAGCCTGCAAACAGTTTGCTGAAGACAAGCAGACGAAGGAAATGGATACTGGAACCATGTCCTGTAGCCTGATGAGATAAAGATAAACTTATTTGGTTCAGATGGTGTCAAGCGTGTGCGGGCAACCAGGTGAGGAGTACAAAGACAAGTGTGTCTTGCCTAAATTAAAGCATGGTGGTGGGAGTGTCATGGTCTGGGGCTGCATGAGTGCTGCCGGCACTGGGAAGCTACAGTTAATTGAGGGAACCATGAATGCCAACATGTACTGTGACATAATGAAAGAGAGCATGATCCCCTCCCTTCGGAAACGGGGCTGCAGGGAAGTATTCCAACATGATAGCGACCCCAAACACACCTCCAAGACGACCACTGCCTTGCTAAAGAAGCTAAGGGTAAAGGTGATGGACTATCCAAGCACATCACCAGACCTAAACCTTATTGAGCATCTGTGGGGCATCCTTAAACGGAAGGTGGAGGAGCTCAAGGTCTCTAACATTCACCAGCTCTGTGATGGCATCATGGATGAGTGGAAGAGGACTCTAGTGGTAACCTGTGAAGCTCTGGTGAACTCCATGCCCAAGTGGGTTAAGGCAGTGTTGCAAAATTATGGTGGCCACACAAAATATTGACACTTCACTGGCTGCACTATATATATATATATATATATATATATATATATATATATAAAACTGCCTGCAAGCCACTAACTAACCTGCCTAATCTAGCTCAAGTTCTCCATGTTATCACACTACATACGGCTGCCGTGTAAGCAGCCTTATATAGTGTGGGGCGTGGACTTAGCCTTTGGCCAAGCATGGCTCTAAAAGTACATGGCACTGTGATTGAACAAAGCATGCAGGTCATATGCATGCTTTGGTCAATCAGCAGCCAATGCACTGCAAACTTGCAGTGCATTATAGGTTGCTCTGCGGCGATCAAATTTACCTCGAACGCCCAATAGGTTCTGCGAATAAACGAACATCCAGACCATCCCTAACTGCTGGGTACAGGAGTGCATAATACACAGAGTGCTAGGTTCAGGAGTGCGTAATGCACAGAGTGCTGGGTTCAGGAGAGTGTAATACACAGAGTGCTGGGTTCAGGAGAGTGCAATACACAGAGTCCTGGGTTCAGAAGAGTTTAATACACAGAGTGCTGGGTTCAGGAATGCTTAATACACAGAGTACTGGGTTCAGGAGTGCATAATACACAAAGCACTGGGTTCAGGAGTGCATAATACATAGAATTCAGGGTTCAGCTAAGCTCTCCATCTCTCCATGCAGATGCTTCAGCTTTGACCCTTGCTCCCCCACTGCCCTTGCCTATGCACAAACAACACCCCGCCTTTCTCCCCATCTGTGCCACCTATCAGTGCCCATCAGTGCAGCCTATTAGTGCACATCAGTGCACATTAATGAAGGAGAAAAATTACCTGTTTTAAAAATGAATTAATTAATTAATTTAAAAAAAAAAAACTTTGAAACTTTTTGTTTTTTCAAAATTTTCTTTTTTTGTTTTTTAGCAAAAATAAAAAACCTAGTGGTGATTAAATACCACCAAAAGTAGGCTCTATTTGTGTGAAAAAAATGAAGGTACAGTGTTACATCACCGAGCAATAATCATTCAAAGTGTGACAGCTCTAAAAGATGAAAATTGGTCCGGGCAGGAGGGTGGTTTAAGTGCCCAGTAAGCGAGTGGTTAAGGTAGGGGCCTTGAGCTGCAGCACCAATAGCCCCTATGTTAATCTGGCCCTGTGCAGGCGCCCTTTTCCATGTCCATTGACTTGTTATTACAGTTGCTCAGCCGCAGGGGCTTGAGCAGAGGGGGGGATATGCGACAGTGGGAAAGATGAGGTGATTGATAATGATTGCTATGTGTCACCTCGCATGCTTTCATATGTAAGAAACTAAGGTGAAATCCAGTCCAGGTTTTACAGGCCACCTTGGCAGTGTTGGTTCCAAACTGGATTTTGCATTCCACTGGTGACCACCAGCAGGTGATATAAATAAATCAGGACTGGAGAAAGTTTACTCTAACCTGGGACTCAATAAGTCAAAACCTGAGAGAGCCCTAGATGTGAAAGACTGCTCTGTAAGAGGCAAAGAAAAAGTTTGCTTAATGCTCTCTTTTGTTATGTTTTTGTGGGTGACTGGGAGAAGCCCTTCACCCATGCGGTAAAAACCAATATTGTTTAGTTAGCGGCAAGGATTTATTTTCTGCTTTGTTTGTTTTGCTGTGCAACCTTTTTAATAAAACTGACTACAAGTCAGAATTTTAAGAAATACCTGTCTTTGGACTGCCTTTTACCCAGGAAAGGTAATCCCCACTTGAGCAAACCCCCACACTACATACAAAATAGGGTACAAATAATGCACAAAAAGACAACAATAAATTATTAATTAGAAAAAAAAACAGTAAGGGGAGTTGTTGCAAACAAAATAAGATTTTTGGATATCAGGGTTCATGTTGCCTCCTGCTTTATGGAACTTATAAAGAGGCTCAAACAACCTGCGCCACAGGCTGATTACTACAACAATGTCCCTTAAATAACATAATATAAAACCATATTTTAAAAAAGTTGTATCATATTGCATGTTGTTCTCATTCATCTATCTCTGTACACATGTACGCACACATCTGTATGTACATATCGCACCATGTGAAAAACCCATAGGGGACCCAAAAAAAACGAGAAGGAGCCACAACTAAAGAATGGAATTTGACATCTAGTGCCTCATTGAGACCACTAGGGGACAGGGAATCCAGCTTAAATCTCCATGGCATAAAGGTTTTTGAAACGTTCTCCCTCTGTGAGGGACGCAGAAGTGGCCTCAAAATACCCTAATACCACTGGGATCTTTCCAATGATGTTTAAGACAATAGAAAGACTAAACTTGGGGAAACCACTTTTCACACGTCATCTATGTTCTCTGTAACTTGCACAAAGAGATCTAATTGTCCACCCCACATACTACAACCTGCAGGAACAGTGGATACAGTAGACTACAAAGGAGGAGGAACAAGTAAAAAATTCATCAGTAGGATAGGGGTGCCCCCAGTGGTATTTAAAGGACTGTTGAACATGGGTAACAAATTTACATGTTAAGCAATTGTATTTTCTGCATTGGTACATTCCCTTAAGTGTCAAAAAAGTGGGTATTTTGAACATGAGAGCAGCTTTTTGGTGGAAAGCTTGGTCAGGGCTGTTAAGTTCTTAACCCATTTATGCCTGAGGTATGCCTGAGATTTATGCCTGAGGTTGAAATTTTTAGAATTTGTGCATGAAATTCTTATGCCGCGTACACGCGAGCGGACTTTACGGCAGACTTTGCCCGGCGGACTTTTCGACGTACTTTACGACGGACATTCTGAATGAACAGACTTGCCTACACACAATCCACCAAAGTCCGACGAATTCGTACGTGATGACGTACGACCGGACTAAAACAAGGAAGTTCATAGCCAGTAGCCAATAGCTGCCCTAACGTGGCTTTTTGTCCATCGAACTAGCATACAGACGAGCGGACTTTTCGACCGGAATCGATTTCAACGGATTGATTTAAAACATGTTTCAAATCTAAGTCCGTCCAACTTTTAAGTAAACAAAGTCCACTGGAGCCCACACACAATCGAATTGTCCCACGAAATCCAGTACGCCGGACCAAGTCTGACGTAAAGTCCGCTCGTGTGTACACGGCATTATATGTATGAATTCTATGAAAATTCAAGGAACAAGAATTTGAAAATAATAATATTTTTATTATATTTCATTGTTGAGTTACAGTGCCTTGAAAAAGTATTCATGCCCTATGAAATTTTCCACATTTTGTCATGTTACAACTAAAAATGTAAATGTATTTTAATGGGATTTTATATGATAGACCAACACAAAGTGACACATAATTGTGAAGTGGAAGGAAAATGATAAATGGTTTTTAACATTTTTTCAAATAAATATCTGAAAAGTGTGGAGTGCATTTATATTCAGCCCCCCTCAATACTTTGTAGCCTTTCTCTGAACCTCTTCCCCAGTCTCAAGTCTTTTGTAGACTCTAATGCCCTGTACACATGACCGGTTTTGCCGTTGGGATAAACTCCGAAGGTTTCTCAGACGGAACTCTGACTTATTTCCATTCAAGCGGTCTAGCCTACACACAGTCAAACCAAAGTCTGACCAAAGTCCGACTGTCCAGGACGAGTTGACGTACAGCACATACAACGGGGCTAGAAAAAGGAAGTTCGATACCCAGTGCGCCACCCTTTGGGCTTCTTCTGCTAATCTCGTGTTTATCTCGTGTTAGTAGAAGTTTGGTGAGAGACGATTCGCGCTTTTCAGACTCCAGCTTTTTCAGATCGTTTTACTTCTGTTCAGTTTGTGCTTGTGGGTTTGTATCTGGTTTTCAGTGCATGTAGTCAGTTCATATCTGTTCTTTCAGTGCGTTCTTGTCCGCTCGTTGCTGATTTTCAGCTCACGCTTCACAGGTCTTGCTGTTCTTCAGTGCGTTCTGTTAAGTTCGTTCTGACCAGCCGACCTTTTTGAAACCATGGTGCGGGTACGTAATTGTCATAGAGTTTGTGCTGTGTGGGGGCTTGGTGTTGGGGTTCATACTTTGACCCAAGTCCAGTCCATGAACAGGGCGAGGAGGAGTTCATGGACCAAGAATTGGTTACTCCAGCGTGACCAATTCTCGCACATGCTTTTGTTTCGTGAGATCCGTGAGAATAATCCTGATGATTTCAGGAATTATCTCAGGATGACGGACCCCATTTTTCACCGTCTGTTGGCTTTGCTGACCCCTTATATCAGCAGGGAGGATATCTGCATGAGGCAAGCCATCACTCCAGAGCAGAGGCTAGTCGCCACCTTGCGGTACTTGGCGACTGGGAGAAGCCTGCAGGACCTCAAGTTCTCAACAGGCATCTCCCCCCAGGCTCTGGGGATCATTATTCCAGAGACCTGTTCTGCCATCATTCAGGTCCTGCAGAAGGACTATATTAAGGTAAGTTTTCTCATTTTACATCACATTATATGTATTTAATGTTTGCTAATGTATTGATTTCATCATTCCCTAATTACCATGATTGGAATATGCTGTGAATGTCCCCTTTATCCTCATGCATGCTGGAAGCTTTTAATGCTCCTTTTTTGGCCTACATGCATATTTGCCTTCACTAACCTCCCCAGCATGCTATCCTGGGCCCATATACGCCTACAGCCTAGTCCCTTAACAATGTATATTGTCAGTTCCATTGTACTGCTTTCCCCGAAACACCCCCTAAAATATGTCTAAATATGTCCAAATGTTATGTGTGTCCTTAAATTCATCTATAACCCTCCCCCCAAAAAAATGTGTACAAATGTTATGTGTGTCCTTAAATTCAGGCAGAGTGCTGGAGGCTTTTTTTTTTTCGGGCTCCCAAATTCACCTCAAACCCTTCCCCCCCCATACAATTTTATCAATGGGCCATCAGAGGGGGTGAGGAATCTGATAAGTGGGCATTATATTTTTGTCTTTAAATACTCCTTAAAATAAATGTTATACTGATGTTTTGCAAGAATGTTTTTTGTGTAATCTGCTTGCAATGTTATGTGCAAAAGTACTTATATTTTTTTTCTTGTTTGACTCCACAGTTTCCTTCAACACCACAGGAATGGTAGACTGTGGCCTCCCATTTTACTGACCGTTGGGACTTTCCCAACTGTGGAGGGGCTATAGATGGGAAGCATGTCCACATTGTGCCACCACCCCATTCGGGGTCTTACTATTATAACTATAAGGGGTTTAATAGTGTAGTCTTAATGGCGGTGGTGTCGGCACACTATGAGTTCCTCTATGTGGACGTGGGGAAGAATGGCCAGATGTCGGATGGAGGAGTCTTCGCCCAGACAGAGTTTTACCAGCATCTCCAGACTGGTGGCCTGGCATTGCCACCTGATGCGGATAACATGGAAGGACTCCCCTCGTCTTTATTGCAGATGAAGCCTTCGGTCTGGACGAGCACCTGATGAGGCCATTCCCCCAAAAGGACCCTCACCCCGGAGAGGAGAGTTTTTAACTACCGGCTGGCCAGAGCGAGAAGAGTCGTTGAGAACACCTTCAGGATAATGGCCAGCCTGTTTCTGACAGCAATCCATATGGCGGACTACAAAATCAACCATATCATCCTATGCTGCTGCATACTACACAATTATTTACGAAAAAAATTCACATAATTATATAGCCTCAGTTGGGCCTGAGGCCGGACTTATTACACAGAATTCCCTGACGGGCCTGGATACTGGCTGTACTGGCTTGGCCCCCCAAAGTGCCCGTGAAGTTAGGGAGAAATATGTTAATTATTTTACCGGGAGGGAGGCCATTGCAATGCCAGACAATGTCTAATTTTTATTTTCATAAAAAAAATGATCAGATAAAATCTTGAAATTTCTTTATTGCTTGCTTTTCTTTTTGGCTGTCTCCTAGGTTCTCCTAGTGCATTTGTAGTGCCAAGTGGATTTTCCATTAGTAAATAAGCCCCATTGTCACTGTAAACACAAAATTACTTACAAAACTGGTATTGAGCATTGAAAGAAGAAGCCACACGTTGTTGTTTATCAAAATTTTTACTCTGTGCACATTCACATGTGCGTTTAGAAAATTTTTTAAAAGAATATTTTTTTCTCAATATATTTTTTTTTTTACAAACAGGCATGTTTTAAAACATAACATACACAACTCTGGAACTTACAAAGTTCAACGTATAAAAACTGAAGGCAATATCAGACATGTGATATCTCCCATCATGGGGGATCAATGGACGTGTTTTGGGGGTGCAAGCCCTTCCTCTCACCTACTAGAGTTACGGGGAAGGGATTGCACCCACAAAATGTGTACATTGAGATCCCCTGATGGCAGATAGCACAAGTTGACACACCGTGTGCATTTTCAAAATTTGGCTTTTAAAATGTACAAAAAACTATTTTTTTTGGTAGTCCAACACATGGGAAAATGGATGTGATTTTCCAACAATTTAGATTCTCCCCAACACATCTATCATGTTCTGCATTTGCTGTTCCATAACATTCAGTTTATTTTGAATATCGTCGATTTCCCCTTTCCACAGCATGATGTCGAGGATGAGCCTTTGGGCACTGGCCCTAGTGAAAAGTTCAGCTTCCTGTTCCAGAACCAGCACATCATCTAAAAATTGGTTAAAAAACATGTATTTAGAAATATGCAGGCATACATAGATTACCTGAAGCTGGAGTGTGAGACACTCACTTGTTTGGGTGACCATCTCACCGACTTCCTCCACCTCTCCTTCCTCCAGATCCTCGGGGGCCTTGGGCTGATTTCCCAATCTTGCTGGCGATGTGGGGGGGTCCCTGATGTCCTCTGAGTGGTGTCCTCCGAGTCTTTTCTCCCCTATGAGAATGAAACAAAAAGGTATACTTAGCACACAGATATTTGAGTCCAGAAATAGGAATATGAAACATTGCTTGGAAGTGGTGTACAATTGTCTGTTTGGGCAGAGATCCAAGTTGAAGACATGATTAATCCCCTTTTAACTAAGCTGGAATACTTACCTTTTTTGGCCAAGTTTCACTGATGGAGACACCCCAAGTATCCACTAGAGCACCTGTGTGGCTCATCCTAAAAAATGTGCTCTGGTGTCCCACACTAGTGCTCCTGAGTCCAGATGTGTAAACAGCTGCTGAGTGTCCTCTCCTTACATTCCACTGAATGAAGTTTGCAATTTATTCTAGTTTCAAAGTCATCTAGACAACAATGTCCTAATCTTCTTTTAATAAGACAAATGAATGACCAAAATGTAGTTAACCCTGTATCAGCTAAAAACATCATAATTATTTGCAAACAAACGAACTATGTTTCCTACGAACGATTACTGTACCCACGAACATGAAAGTAGCCATTTAAAACTGTACAACACTAAAGAAAAGCACATGGAGCAGCATGCAAGTTAATAATCATAATAGGAACACACGACAAGTACTTACTTTTTTGAAGCACTTTCTTTATTCTTCTATACTGATCCGGCTCCTTCAGTATAAGGTTGGACCAGTGTTTCCTTAATTGTTCTATGGAGCGTCGTACCCCAAAATTCTGCTGCAGAGTCTTCACAACTTTTGTCATGATTTTGGCCTTGTGTAAATTCGGCTGGGTGTACAGTCCCTGTTTACTATCATAATCCTTCCTCTGCAAGATGTCCACCATCTCCACCATTTCTTTAAAGGCCATATTGGAGGCCTTAAATCTCCTCCTCTGGGATCGGGACGTTTCGGGCTCCGGGCTTTCCTCGTTACTGGAATAATTTCCAATCACCTGCTGTGTCTCCGCCATGTTGCTCCTACTGTGCACCGAAGAGAGAAGGGCCGGGGAATATTCGTGAAAAAGAACTTGGCCCATCACAGTGGCCAATACTGCTTCAAGATTGAGGCCTATATTGGGATAAGATAATGAGAGTTTAGGCTGACATTAGTGTTTTTGTCTTGTGTATTGTCTTACAGCAAAGATGAATCCCTTTAAGGACCCAGAATTCATGGGCAGTTTCATAGACAGATACAGGGAGATAAGGAATTTGTTGGAGGTGAAAAACACCTTATATAATAATAAAAGAGCTAGGAGTTCATCGCTGGAGAAAAACTTCTGGAATTTGTGAAGACTCGGGTCCCCGATGCAACCATCAAGTTTGTGGAAAATAAAATTGGGATCTTGAGGAACATGTATAAGAAGGAGCATAATAAAATCAAGAAATCCCTCAGATCAGGAGCATCAGCAGCGCAAGTGTATGTACCCAGACTGTGGTACTTCAACAAACTGCGGTTTCTGGACGACCAGACTGAAGCCAGGGAATCACTTTCTACCCTTCCCTGCAGCCTTCCCTCCACCGTTCCCTCAATCCCAGCAGAGGCTGACGAGGAACAACCTGGGCCTTCCATCCTGGAAGTGGATGCACCCAGCTGGAGTCAGGTATATTCTTTTTTTAGACATATTTATTGTCCTAATATTAATTATGTTAACTAGATGTTAGAATTGCTTACATATCAATGATTTTATACAAAAAATTATGTATACATATCACTAGACAGTAGTGACCAAAAATGTTGGTGACCAGCTTGAAAATGCTGGGGTCAGAATGATAGTTTTTTCTATTTATTAACATTCAATTTGCAAGTCATGAGCTGAAAATTGTGTGTGATTGATGAAGCAAAAACTACAACTATGTCCCTTTTTTATACACAGGATGAGCTCAGCCAGGAGGAGGGTCTGGAAAGCGTCAGCCAGGAGGAGGCCGTGCCCAGTGACAGCCAGGAGGAGGCCGTATCCAGTGGCAGCCAGGAGGAGGCTGTGCCCAGTGGCAGCCAGGAGGTGGCTGGGCCCAGTAGGAGCCTCACCCAATCCCAGGTGCCTCCCCTCTGCCTTACCACCAAAAGGCTCAGGAAGGGGACAATGGATGGAGGAGGCAGCACTGGGCCTCATTAGGGAAGCCAGCGATTTCCTCAGGAGCCCCCCAACACTGAAGAGGCCTATTGCTGCTATCTAGCCACCAGGATGGTGGAATTGGAGAAGGACCAACGCCTCCTCTGTGAGAGAATTTTTTTGGTGCCCTTCAGAAGGGGTTGAGGGGCCAGCTGACTGAGAACAGCAACATATATGAGCAAGCCCATCCTCCTCCTCCTCCTGCCACAAGTCCACCACCAGAGCCACAGCCTCCAAGGAAGGCTGCAGGGAAGGCTGGAGGGAAGGGTGCAGGGAAGCGTGGAGGGAAGGCTGCAGCGAAGAGAAAAAAGTGATGGCCTGGCTTCAGTCTGGTCTGACAGAAGACGCAGGCTGGTGTAGTACCACAGCCTGGGGACAGATATGTCATCTGCTGCTGGTCCTGATCTCTGGGATTCCTGGACCAGATTGTGCTCCCTATTATATGGACTCCTCAAGCTTCCAATTTCCTTTTCCACAGACTTGGTTTGTGCCCTGGGGGCCAAAAGGCTTCGCAAATTCCAAACGTTTCTCCAGCGTTGACTTCCTCTTTATTTTGTTACCCAGAATAAATAGGAAAGCATTTATTGAAAATAAAATATCCATGTGTTTTTCTTCAAAAAGGACAGTTTGTTTGTGAGTCAGGCAGGTACATTGACAATGTCAAGTTAACAAGGGACACCAACCTCCTTGAGGTTAATAAAAGAAATACTAGATAATAATGTTATTGTGGTAACTTGACACATAAAAAAATAAATTATATGGAGATCCCTAGAAAATAATTTTGAAGTAATCGTAAAATAAATCTTGATGAAATAAAAAATTATAAAAGCTGAGTATAAAAAAATAAAATTGTAAATATTATTATGGAGATCGGGCTTTTAAAAAATAGAATATTTTTCATGAGATGAGGAATTTATAATGAAGTAATAAGTTTGTAAGGACTCTGTGTGAATATGAGCAGCAAAACAACTTCATTCTTCTAGCATTATGAAGAAGAAAAGAATGCGCTGCATTAAAAGATCACAGAATTAGCAGCGTCAGGAATGTGCTAGCTCCAATACGAACACTAGTTTTACCACACCGAGCGCTTCCGTCTCATACTTGCTTCAGAGCATGCGTAGTTTTTGGTCCATTGGAACAGCATACAGACGAGCAGTTTTCACGATAGGAATTGGTTCCGTCGGAAATATTTAGAACATGTTCCATTTCTAGGTGTGTCAGAATTTAAAAAAAAAAAAAAAGTCCGATGAGGCATACACACGATCGAAATAGATGATAAAAAGCTTCCATCTGACTTTTTCTGTCGGACATTCCGCTCGTGTGTACACGGCTTAACAGGTTTTCTTCTAAGATTGCCCTGTATTTGACTCCATCCATCTTCCCATCAATTCTGCCCAGCTTCCCTGTCCCTGCTGAAGAAAAGCACCCCCATAACATGATGCGGCCACAACCATATTTCACGGACGGGGTGGTGTGTTCAGGGTGATGTGCAGTGTTAGTTTTCCGCCACACA
The DNA here is from genome assembly GCF_042186555.1 of Aquarana catesbeiana. Classification (NCBI taxonomy): domain Eukaryota; kingdom Metazoa; phylum Chordata; class Amphibia; order Anura; family Ranidae; genus Aquarana; species Aquarana catesbeiana. Next base: position 116,352,133 of record NC_133328.1, read on the forward strand.
TAGCGTTTTGCTTTTAGGCCAAAAAGTTCAATTTTGGTCTCATCTTGGGATATTTTTTTTTTATAACCTAAACCTGCTTTAAACTTCTCCACAACTTTATCTCTGACCTGTCTGGAGTGTTCCTTGGTCTCTGTGATGCTGTTTGTTCACCAATGTTCTCCAACAAACCTCTGAGGGCTTCACAGAACAGCTGTATTTATACTGAGATTAAATTACACACAGGTTGGCTCCATTTACTAATTAGATGACTTCTGTAGGCAATTGGTTCCACTAGATCTTAGTTAAGGGTATCAGAGTAAAGGGGGGCTGAATACAAATGCATGACACAGACATGGGAATTTATAGATAGGCAACTCCTATCCTCATATTGATTAGTGGTTCCAAATTATTAATAACTACTGCAGTAGGGAACAGACACAAAAGATACACTCCGCATCTTTCCAAATAACTGTTCTGCTTTATTATGATGCAATTGAAGGTTTTTATACACATGATTACGTAGGTATCACATTAATATTACAATTATATGTTTATGGTAACAAGGGGCATAACATAGGCAGACTAATTCTAATCAGGACTCGAAAGAATGCAAACATGTAATGAAAACATTATTCGTGCCATGTGCACAGTGAGGGCAGTGTACAATATACAATACATACAAAATAGCATACAATTATATACAGAACTTACAAATTTCCTTTACAGTCTCCTCTCTTTTGATCAATATTTTGATCACTAACCATACCTGCTATCACCTTTAACCTGGAACCTCCACACGCTTAGGTGAAGGTAGTCCTGGCCAAAGAGGCAAAACTCCATTGCATTGTGGAGAATATAATAGCTGAGCAGCTTTTTTCATCACAAAATTTCTTTTCATTGTGAAAAACAAAATGATTGATAAGACATATTTACAGAGTACTGGCTGTACACTCCTGTGGCTAGAATGCTCTTCTAGCTTAATTGTTGGCATGCTGACTTATCAGCATATGTAAACACAGACAATTCTGCATAAAATGGAAGATGTGCAAAAGACAAATATGAATGCAACATGGCTAAACTACTTTTCAAATCACACACATATACACAATATATATATATATATATATATATATATATATATATATATATATATATATATATATATATATATATCCCTTACAATTAGTATTTGAATAAATAGTACCCTGGACTGTGATTCAAAGAGGGAAACAAATCAAACACAGAGATTTCTTTAATTTAGTCAATTTTGCAGTGTCTGGTGCGGATCCAGGTGACTTTTCCTTCAAGTTTTACACAACTGTACATGAAATAAATGCTGTATTGAGTCTCCTAACATTATATATATATATATATAGTAATGTTTGGGGTATTTAGCTCAAGCGATAAATGCGTTTTTAGTGCAGTGAGTCCACATTAGACAGGCATTATAGTTAAGGGCCTGGTAGCCCACGTTTATTAAACCGAAAAACAAAGCAAAAAGGTCCATTCAGGATTCCCACGCAGGGGTTTAACTTCATTAAGCACTCCAAAAATAAGGAAAACATACCAAGCCACCTGGCTCTCTTGTCAGCAGTTCCTCTGCTTGCTCTCAACAGATTTGCCAATTCTTTACAGCCCCCTGGACTCACTGGCTTCCTCAGTCTCCCCGACTCTCAAGGCTGGCCAGCCTTTCCCAGTCCCTGGGCAAAGAATCCCATTTACATAGGCTGCAGACTCCCACAGGGCAGACCACTCTCCAGACACAGGTCTGTCTTCACACAGCAGTAGCAACAAGCTGCACACACTCCACCTTCCTCCACCCTCTGCTCTCACTAGCCCCTCGTTATATGGGCTGTGTGCACCTGGGCACACAACCTGCTGGCTCTCCATAAGACATGGACACAGGGTTAGAGATCCCATCCCTTTTCCCAGTGACAGGGACTATTACAATATATATATATATATATATATATATATATATATAAAAATAAATATATATGTCTCTTAACAATCCACAAGTCACCTGGCTTTAGTTTTAGATCCTTCCAAACTTTAAGGATCTGGAATTGGGGAGAAAACACATAAAAGGAGTTTGTCAAAAACCTTAAAAGTTCAGCAACAGTCTGCGTACATTCAAATGTACGCATTTTTCATTGTTAGATTTGTACAAACAAAAACATTCATATTTTGAACCTTTCATTGGACAAACATTTAGTTAGCTGTATATTTGCTGTGCAGAATGTGAGACTATTAAGAATTAAATATTTGACCAAAATAATGTCTAACTTTGTCTAATAGCACCTTTGCATAAAGCTACAGCTCTGATATATCGGGGTGAACCCTTCATTACTGGGTCCAGCTTGCATAAATATTCTACATTGGCTTGTTTTCTATCATGCTGTTTGTGTAAGAACTCCAGTTTCATGTTTCAAAAAGACAACTTTTTCCTGGCAATATTATACATTTCTAATTGCTTGGTCTGTTAGTTTCCATCTGACATTTTCCTGATGTCATAACATAATAAATTATAACAATACCCTGCAGTCATGCAGAGATGTCCAACAAATTCAAAGTATTCTTCTGCTTATACCACTGCACTTACAAGGAAAAGGGGCACATCATTTCACAATCCACACATTCTGCTTTGGATTTTAAAAATAAAAATAAATAAAAACAAAAGGTGATGTATATGACAGAACAGAAAGCTCTCAGTCAGATCAAACACTATACAACTGGCTGCAGGTGGCATCTATCCTAACAGGGTGTGTGGACTTGATGTGATGGGTCTGTTATATTTAAATTTTATTTATTATTACTCTCACATCATGGACCGCACATCAAGTTATTATCAGACCTTTAGATTTCATCTTTGTAGAAAAATTAAAGTTACGTACCGGTAACGTCTTTTCCAGTAGTGTTTCAGGACAGCCACCATGAGAGATAGTCTCCTCCTCTTCCTCTAGGAAACACTGCGCTAGCCCATAAATTCTTACTTCCCCCTGCCAGACCTCAGTATATTTCGAGATTACCTCCGGCCAGCTGGGGAGACACAAGAACACATTAATAACATACTATCCCATATCATTATCATGCTGCGTTCTGGTCTTTTATAAGACACCCCAAAATTTCGGGTGGGTAACTAGGGCTGTCCTGAAAGACTACTGGAAAAGACGTTACCGGTACGTAACTTTAATTTTACCCCTTCATCTTTCAGGACAGCCACCATGAGAGGATGAACGAGCACTTACCAGTTAGGGTGGGACTACAGCTTGCAACACCTTTCACCCAAAGGCTTGCTCACTAGCCGACACCAGGTCCACTCTGTAGTGCTTTACGAAAGTGGAATAGCTGGACCATGTTGCAGCCCTGCATATTTGCTCTGGCGTTGCTCCAGCCTTTTCTGCCTGAGAAGCTGCCATAGCTCTGGTAGAGTGTGCCCTTATACCCATTGGGATTTCTTTCCCTGCTAATGAATAGGCCTGGCCAATGGTTACTCTGAGCCATCTGGCAATAGTGCGTCGAGACGCTTTGCATCCTTTTCTGGCCCCAGAAAACAAAACAAATAAAGAGTCTGACTTTCTAAACATCTTGGTCATCTCTAGGTACTGAAGGATACATCTCCTTACATCCAAAGAATGAAATTTTAATTCCCTTTCCCCCGAGGGGTTGGGACAAAATGAGGGTAGAACTACCTCCTGACTTCTGTGAAAACCAGAAGCAACCTTAGGTAAAAATGCTGGATCAGTCTTGAAGATCCGATCTGGAAAAATAACGCAAAAAGGAGGTCTAACAGATAAGGTCTCAATCTCACTGACTCTCCTGGCAGTTGTCACTGCTACCAAAAAAACTGTTTTTAACGTAAGATCCTTTAGTAGACATCCTTCTAAAGGTTCAAAGGGGGTTCCCGTCAGGCCCTGTAAAACTAAAGATAGGTCCCACTTGGGAAAGGGGGGGCCTTGAACCGGTCTCTGTCTAGACAGAGCCTTAAAAAATCTGACCACCCATGGGTTGGTGGCCAGATGCTTTTCTAAATAAGCACTGAGTGCTGACACTTGACCTTTAAGGGTACTTATGGATAAACCCCTATCTGCCCCACACTGAAGGAATTCTAACACAGCAGTGGGACTGTGTACCGAAAAGGAGCCTTCTGCACACCATTCATTGAAACGTACCCAGACCTTTTTATAGATCTGGCGTGTTTCCTTCTTCCTGCTGTTGGAGGGTGGAGATTAATTTCTCAGAAAAGCCCCTAGCTCTTAGCATACCCTCCTCAGTAGCCAGGCCGCTAACTGCCATTGGTGTACCTGTGGACAGAGGACTGGACCCTGTGAGAGGAGATCCTCTCGAGGTGGCAGGAATAAGGGAGGTTCGACCGCTAGCTGCTTGAGTACTGAGAACCAAGCCCTCTTTGGCCAATGTGGTGCTACTAGAATCAGGGACGTGTTTTCCATCTGGAACTTCCTGAGAACTGCCGGTAATAACGCCGGGGGCGGGAAGGCATAGCAGATTCTGAAATGCCAGTTCTGGATCAATGCGTCGACCCCTCGTGCTCCCTCCCCTTTGTTTAGGGAGAAAAAACAAGGGGCTTTCGCGTTGTTTCTTGACGCGAACAGATCTACTTCTGGAGGACCCCATTTTTCTGAAATGAGATTGAAAACCTCCTGGTTGAGGATCCAATCTCCCTCTCTCAGTTTGGTTCGGCTGAGGAAGTCTGCCATCACATTCTTTTCTCCTCTCAGGAAGATTGCTGAGAGTGAGAGAGTGTGAGTCTCGGCCCAGTTCAGAATGTCTGATGCTAAGGCCAACATGACTCCGCTTCTCGTGCCGCCCTGTTTGTTTACATAGCCCACGGCGGACGAGTTGTCCGACCGCACCTGAACATGGTGGCCCTGTAGCTCCTTTTTGAAGAACCTGAGAGCTAGCCCGATTGCCCTCAGCTCCTTCCAATTGGACGACCTTCTTAGTTCATCGCCCTCCCAGGTGCCCTGTGCTAAAAGGGAACCCAGATGCGCCCCCCAACCTTTGCCGCTTGCGTCTGTGGTTACCACCTGAGAAACTGGGATGAACCACAGACGACCCTGCGACAAGTTTGAGACCTTCCTCCACCACCAGAGGGATCTCTTTACTTGGGGTGGAACCTGTACCAAGGTGTCCAGATCTTTCTGACTGTGATCCCACACCCTTAGGACAAAGGACTGTAATGGGCGAAAGTGCAGACCTGCCCATTGCACTGCTGGGAGGGTAGCTGTTAATAGTCCCAGGGCCGACATCAGAACTCTTATGGAGACCTGACTGCTGCACTGGAGAACTGTCCAGTTTTTGTACTTTTTCTGCTGGAAGAAACACTCTCAGTAGCGTTGAGTCCAACAGATAGCCTAAGTACGTGATGCGCTGAGAGGGAATCAAACTGGATTTCTCCAAGTTCATTAGCCACCCTAGACCTGTAAGCACCCTCTTTGTTAGTTCTAGATCTCTGACTAACTGCAGTGGACACGCTGCAAATAGGAGCAGGTCGTCCAGATATGCTATCACTGATATTCCCTGGAGCCGAAGAAAGGCCATCACCTCCGCCAAGACCTTGGTGAAAATGCGGGGTGAGGAGGATAGCCCGAAAGGCAGCGCCTGAAACTGTAGATGTACCGTTATTCCACCTACGTCTACTGCTAGCCGAAGAAACCTCTGCGAGGCTTCTATTATAGGAACGTGTAGATACGCGTCCCTTAGGTCCAGCGATACCATAAAGCAGTTGTGGGGCAACAGGGCTCTGACTGTGAAAATTGTCTCCATACGGAATTTTCTGTATGTCACTGACCTGTTCAGGGACTTTAAATTCAGAATTAGTCTGAACTTCCCTGTGGGTTTCCTCACTACGAAGACGTGTGAATAGAAACCCTCGCCCTCCTCGGCCCTTGGAACTCTGAGAACCACATTTTGATCTACCAGATCTCTTAGTGCTTCCAACAGAGCCTCGGCTTTTGCCGTACACCTGGGTAGGTGCGTGACAAGAAATCTCCATGGAGGAGGATTTGTGAATTCGATACCGTACCCCCTTCTTATAACCCCTAGGATAAAGCGATTGGGGGATATTGCCTCCCACTGTGGGAGGAAGGCCCCAAGTCTTCCCCCCACCGTGGTTGGGGAGTCATTGGCTTTTACGGGGCTGTTCAGGAGGGCGAAAAATCGCCCCTCCCCTGCCCTTGCCTTTTTGACCCCAAAATTTCTTTTGCCCTTCCGGCTTTGGAGTTTCTTTACGTTTTTGCGGACGAAACCCCTTCTTTGTTTGTGTAGGGGTTTTCCGCTTAACTGGAAAGGATTTCTTTCTGTCTGCTGTGCGGTCCAAGACGGTCTCTAACCCTGGGCCGAAGAGAAGGTCTCCTGTCAACAGTATCCCGCACAACTTGACCTTAGAGGCGCTATCGCCCGGCCAAGTTTTTAGCCAGAGAGCTCTCCTGGCCGAATTGGCCAGAGCCGCTGATCTGGCCGACATACGAACTGATTCTGCCGAGGCATCAGCTATGTAGGCGATACCTCGCAGAATCGTAGGGAAAGAAGATAGAATGGTCTCTTTTGCCGTTCCAGCTTCAATATGCTCTTGGATGTTTGAGAGCCAGTGCTCCAGATTGCGAGCCACTACTGTGACAGCCAACTCAGGTTTTAAGTTACCATTTGTTGAATCCCAAGTCTTTTTGAGGAGAGAGTCTATTCTCTTATCCATGACATCCACCAGGGCCCCCATGTCCTCAAATGCCAGGTCTGTGTGTCTGGAAACCTGGGAGAAAGCGGCATCTAACTTGGGATTTTTATTCCAGATAGATGCAGGACCATCCGAGAACGGAAATCTCCTTTTTAAGGATCTAGAAAAAAAGGGTTTCCTTTCGGGATCTTGCCACTCCTTTTTAATAGTTTCAACCAGTACTTCGTGAACTGGAAAAACTTTTCTCCTTTGTTCCCCCAAGCCCCTGTACATTTGGTCATGAAGGGTCAGGGGTTTCTTGTCCTCCTGAATACCGAGGGTTGTATAAATAGCCCCTAAGAGGTCCTCTACCTCTTCCAGGGATAATTTATATCTGGAGGATTTCCTGGACTCCCCGTCCTGGTCCTCCCCCTCTGAACCATCCTGGGAATCGGAGGAGGAACTGTCTGGCTGTCTTGGTTCCACTCTGGAAGGCCCTGGAGCTTCCTCTGCCCTAACTGAAGTTGCAGGTTGGGCAGGAGCAGAGCCCTGCGCCTGAGGCGGGGTTGTATCCTGGGGAGCTGGACTAATGGGAGGCTGAAACCTTTCAAATAAGGCTTTAAATGAAGAAAAGGTGGACGAGAGCTCCTTTACCGAGGCTGCAAGTCCTGACTCCTGTTCAGAGTCCCTCTTTAACAAGGGAGTCTATGCACTCCCTACACAAGACCTTTGTCCATGCTTCCCCTAATGTGTCCCTGCAAGAGGCACACCTCCTCTTAGAGCTATGCGTAGACTTAGACTTCTCTGTAGCTTTCTGAAATACATGAAAAAGGAAAAAACAAACATTTTGTCACTTTTTTTTTTTTTTTTTTTTTTTTAAAAAACAAGGATACAACCCTGGGAGTGCACTAGACCCTCCTTAATATGTGGGGATCTGAGCCTCCCTCCCCTGACCACCCAGGGTGTCTGCCCCCCCATGACAGGAACCATACATGGAGGGACAATCCTAGATAAAGAGTACTCTTCCCCAAGGCACTCTTACCTTAGGAAGGCTGGAGGTAGTGTCCGTTGGCTGAGCATCCGCTTCCAACATGACTTGCAGGTGGTTGCTACTACCGAGTCCCACGCTGCCTGTGCGCGTCCCAGACTCATCTCCAGCCTGTGCCTGGCTTCCCTATCAGCTCCGCGACCTGGAACCGGAAGCCGCGGGTCAAAGGCAAGCATTCGCCCTTCCGCCGGAAATGACGTCGCCCGTCGTCCGGCCCGCCTAGTTCCAAAAAAAGAGCGGTCTGTATAGTATACAGGAAAGGCGGACGCTTGCATGCTGCAGCCCTGTAGCCGCGATAGGGAACCCCCACAGCCTGAAGCCGCGCTCGGCTAGGAAGTGGTGGCAACAAAACGAGGGGTAAGTCTCCCCCATGCACCTAGGAAGCCCCTGCTCCCATTACAGGCTCCAAAAAACAAACAACAGCCACAGTCACCCTGACTGAGTGGCCCGGTTCCTTGCACAGTGTCTCCCCACCGGAGGAAACACTAATACTGAGGTCTGGCAGGGGGAAGTAAGAATTTATGGGCTGGCGCAGTGTTTCCTAGAGGAAGAGGAGGAGACTATCTCTCATGGTGGCTGTCCTGAAAGACGAAGGGGGAAAACTTCTTATGTATCCCATCCATCTAGGCTTTGTTAAATATTATATCAGCTGTATTCCAATTAACAACCTCATCCTAATCTTTTTTTTCTCTCAATAAAGGTAAAATTACAAAATTGTTATCTTAATCTAAACTAAACCCATTTTACAAATTTCCTCAATAACCTAAATTTAATTTCCAACCAAAGGTTGTCCAAACCAGTTACAATATATCTATATTATTAATAAAATTAATATCAGAAATTAATACTCAAGTAATAATCTCAATATCACACCCTAATTCTAATATATATTCAGAGATATATTTCCTTAAATTAGGCCATTTTCCACTATCAAAGGATATTCAATTTGTGTAATACACGGTTAAATGTAACCTTCATTTTACCATGTTTGGAAAACAGATTTAAAATAATTGTGATCACATTGTTTATCATTGGATTAATTAACCTGGCACATTTTGTTATAAATGTTTTGTCTAAAAAACTGAAATTGGCATGGTGTCCTTGCAGCTTATCACTGATCTCTCATCCCAGCTACATTCTTTTATGAGAGCGCAAGGGAGGGGGTCACATCTGCATACATGACACACACAAGAGATAGAACTAAAGGTTCCAGCATTCACACACAAACACGAATATCTCTCTAAAATCGATTACATTTTTTCCCTATTTGTACACAACACATGCATATCATTCTCTCACTTTCTTTTAACTCTCTTTAAAATTACCCTGCTTAAATTCTGCTTTCCTTATTTTGTTCTGATATCCTTTGCATCCCAGGTATTGTAATCCCATACTTCACATACTATAGCTTCTATGATCAGGAGGGCAGCCATAGTGCTCATCCCTGGGACATACTGGGACAGCGACACGATTCTAATCTTTTTGGCTCTATACAACACCACAATGGATTTGAAATGAAACTAACAAAACGTGCTTTAAAGGGACCAAAAGTAATGAGACAGATTAACAATCATCCAAACTTTCACTTTTTAATACTTGGTTGCAAATCCTTTGCAGTCAATTACAGCCTGAAGTCTGGAACGCATAGACATCACCAGATGCTGGGTTTCATCTCTGGTGATGCTCTGCCAGGCCTCTACTGCAACTGTCTTCAGTTCCTGCTTGCTCTTGGGGCATTTTCCCTTCAGTTTTGTCTTCAGCAAGTGAAATGCATGCTCAATCGGATTCAGGTCAGGTGATTGACTTGGCCATTGCATAACATTCCACTTCTTTCCCTTAAAAAACTCTTTGGTCGCTTTCGCAGTATTCTTCGGGTCATTGTCCATCTGCACTGTGAAGCGCCGTCCAATGAGTTCTGAAGCATTTTGCTGAATATGAGCAGATAATATTGCCCGAAACACTTCAGAATTCATCCTGCTTTTGTCAGCAGTCACATCATCAGTAAATACCTGTGAACAGCACTATTCTTCCCTTTTTTATCTATCTATAACACTTTGATGGACAGTAGACAGTGACGACATAACATATAACCACCAATCAATACAGTTCAATTAAGGGGAGTAAAATCAGTACCCTTTGTCCCAAAAATGCCTTACCTCAGCTGGCTGATTATCAGAGATTCCTGGATCGTCTCAAGCTCCTCGTTTTGAATTCTCAGGGTCACCTGCAAATCCCCTCCTAGGCAAAGCTCGCCATCTGACATCTAACTAACTACTGCAGTAGGGAACAGACACAAAAGATACACTCCGCATCTTTCCAAATAACTGTTCTGCTTTATTATGACGCAATTGAAGGTTTTTATACACATGATTACGCAGGTATCACATTAATATTACAATTGTACGTTTATGATAACAAGGGGCGTAACATAGGCAGACCAATTGTAATCAGGACTCAAAAGAATGCAAACATGTAATGAAAACATTAGTGCTGTGTGCACAGTGAGGGCAGTGTGCAATACATACAAAATAGAATACAATTATATACAGGACTTACAAATTTCCTTTACAACACACTTTTCAGATATTTATTTGTAAAAATATTTGAAAACCATTTATCATTTTCCTTCCACTTCACAATAATGTGCCACTTTGTGTTGGTCTATCACATCCCAATAAAATACATTTACGCTTTTGGTTGTAACATGACAAAATGTGGAAAATTTCAAGGGGTATGAATACTTTTTCAAGGCACTGTATGTGGTGTTCCAAAAATGAAACACTAGACAAAGCCACTAGGACATTGTATATAATGTATAAAAATAATGTTTCTTGTTTCAGGAGGTGGTGACGCCTGCTATTCAGTGTGATATTCAACACAACACGTCACATGTAAGGCAACATCACATTTTTCACATTGAAAAGTGGTGTTCCTATGACATTCATCACACCATGTTTGTTTTCCCTGTTTGACTATCACATGATTCATACCATCATAACGTGAGTCAATGATACGCTTCTGAAACGAACTGTCTTCCTCTTCGGCCAGGTTCTGGAGGATGACCATGAGTCTCCAGATAATGGCATACCACACGTCGATGAAACTCCAGAAAATCCATTGGCTTCTCATCATATGTTTTATGCAGTTGCTAAGCATTTTGTTAGACCAATTCAAGACAGAACAAAAGAGGGCATGAATACCATTTCTTTCCATTGATTGATGCCCAATACTTGTCAATGTTCTCTTCAGCTCTGTCTAAGCCTCCCATGAAATGGTTATACACTTTGATCATATTTGGCTGCTGAACTTGGATTTTCTTTTTCGGTTTCTGGGAATAACGATTGACAAGACACAGGAGATCGATACCAGCACCAGATGAAGCAACAGTGACAACACTGTTATTCCATCTGCAGACAATATTGCCTTTGCCATCAATTCGATAATCAAATGTGCCCCTTTTTTTCTTTAGAGCTACATCTGATTCCAATAGGATCACATTGATAAAGCTCTTTCGCACTGTACTTGTTGCCCTATTGAACTGAGCTTATCAAGAAGTGCAATACTGGTGAAAAAGTAATCGAATACAAAATGGTATTGTCCAGGGTGTGCCTCTGTAAGTACTTCTCTAAACTGAAGGACAAGTGATGCACCAAAACCGTATTCCTCATGTTTAATATTTGGGTTTTTACACGAATACGGCTGAAACCAGCAAGCGTAGCCCAGACGTGTGGCACCACACCAAAACTTATAGCCAAACCAAATGGTCTTTCCCCGAATAAATTGTTTGCACTCATGACAACCAAAATAAGGAACCAAAGATTCATCAAAGATGAAATAAGTTAATTTGGAACAAATTACATACATCTCTCATTGAGTTTGCTCATGAGAGGTCGCAACTTGGAAAACCTGTCCATTGGGTCCAAATTTGCATTGTCAGCAACATGCAAATTAGAAAATATGGTTTCAAAGTGGTCACGTCTCATGGCAGCACTAACCAATACATTATGCCCATCTTCTCTTTGTTCCCAGAACTTACGCCTTCTAGGAACTGAGACATAACCACTCAAAAATAATTTCCAGAAAATATTTGAATTCGGAGCTAGCCAAGCCAAGCTGTATACCCTTACTTTGAGGCTGGGTTCACACTGTAACCCGTTGAGGATCGCACAGGAGCGCTGTGCATCCCTGTTCCCCATTTCAGGGATGAATCAGGGCCGATTCTATGCCTGAATTTGGTCCTGAATCGGAGCCAAAGATGCACAGCTTTTCTGTGCAGTGCGCTCCACAGCCGCAACGGCGATATGTGAACCGGCTCCATAGGGAGCCAGTCACATTCTACTGCTATGCGAATTGGATGCGGAGAAAACCGCATCTAATTCGCATAGGTGTGAACCCGGCCTGAGGGAATAAGTTGGAGTAGGTGACAATGAGTTCAATGACCTCATCCTCAAGAAAAAGTTCGAGAATTTCTGTGGGAGTTCTCTTTTTGGTGAAGAAATTGTTTGGTGGATCTGTAACTCTACCTGCTGTACAGTTAGGTCTGCTTTTTTCCCACTTACAAACACTTTTTGTCACTTTCTCTTTGATGGAGGAGATTGCTGCGCAGTAGACTTATGCCGCGTACACACGGTCGGACTTTACGGCGGACTTTGCCCGGCGGATTTTTCGACGTACTTTCCGACGGACTTTGTGAATGAACGGACTTGCCTACACACAATCCACCAAAGTCCGTCGAATTCGTACGTGATGACGTACGACCGGACTAAAACAAGGAAGTTCATAGCCAGTAGCCAATAGCTGCCCTAGCGTGCCTTTTTGTCCGTCGAACTAGCATACAGACGAGCGGACTTTTCGACCGGACTCGATTTCAACGGATAAATTTTAAACAAGTTTAAAATCTAAGTCCGTCCAACTTTTGAGAAAACAAAGTCCGCTGGAGCCCACACACATCGAATTGTCCGACGAAATCCAGTCCGCCGGGCAAAGTCCGCCGTAAAGTCCGCTCGTGTGTACGCGGCATTAGATGGAACTTCATTGTCATGAGCTTCATCTTCAGGTGCATTTGAGAGATCATCTGAATCAGACTCAGCATCAGAGCCATCTTGAATAAGGTGCGTGCAGCAAAGAACCTGGCAGATTATTTAATGTTCCATCTTCATCTCCTGAGTCCTCATCAAAAACAGGTGCTGTAGCATTTTCAGGTGGTTGTATCGCTATAGCACTTGCTTCTATGCTGTCACTTGTCTCTAACAGGTCAGTTATTTCATGTAGTTCGAGGCATCTTGAGACTTGTAAAATGATTTCAACTAAAGAAAAGCTGAAAAAAGATATTAGTCCTAGTGGTAGTGGTTTTGTCAAAACCATACCCAATACAACAATAATGATTTTGGTATTTTATTTTTACAGCACAATTGCATAACTAGTAGAAAAACAATAGAAAAAAAATACTACTATAGGGTATAGTGCAGTAAAGTTTTAGTTACCTGTCTTTGGATGGTTCTTCAAAGATGTTTCCAAAAATTCACATCACATTTGACAAGCTCCCAGCACACCAGTATCGGCAGCAGTGACTAACTCTGTGCACCATGTGATAACATGTACCCTCAGGAGGCAGACATGTGAAAAATCAGACCTTGGTGATGACCTTGAGCAGCAGGATATAAATAACTCACATCGCTACCATTCCAATAATGGAACACGAGGCATTATTGTTCTTGGATTTCTTAAACACAACCCTCGGGCACTCTGGTAGTCTTGGGCCTAATTTGGGGTCACACTTGAGAATACTCCAGTGTTTCTAAAGGGATCTCTTAATAGACAAATACTAATTTTTACATTGAATACTGAAGATCAGTCCAGTTGTGCTTGAATCAGCCCTCTTGGAAGCCACTGTAGACATTTTAGAAGTATCATCATATTTGGCAAGGTGTCTGTCAAAGGCCAAGTCAATAGATTCTCTGCTGTACCTCTTCTAAAAAAAAATCTTTACTTAAAGCGGAGTTCCAGTCATTTTTGTGTTTATTAAAGGTCAGCAGCTACAAAAACTGTAGCTCTATCCACAGCAGCCTTTACACTCTCTCCTCCTTTAGCATCTCTACTATGGGCACCCGGCTGTGACAGCTTGCGGCTTCATAGCCGGGTGTCCACTGCACATGCACGAGCGGCACTGTGCTCTGTGACTGGTCCCCGAAGTCTTCTAGGACTTGACATGTGTCCCAGAAGACTTCTGGGACACGACAGAGAGGGAAGAACCAGAACGGAAGTGGCAGCAGGTACCTGTCAAAAGCGGGTACCCACTCCCCCCCTTGCGCTATGAACAAAAACGCATTATTTTTTACTTTTTCTATAATAAATATCCCCCCCCAAAAAAAAAAAAAAAAAAAGTTTTTTTCCTCAGTTCAGGCCGATACGTATTCTTCTACATATTTTAGGAAAAAAAAAAAAAAGTTATAGCGTCTACAAAATAGGGGATAGTTTTATGGAATTTTTATTAATAATTTTTTTTTTTTTTTTTTACTAGTAATGATGGTGATCAGCGATTTTTATCGTGACTGCGACATTATGGTGGACAGATCAGACACTTTTGGCGCTATTTTGGGACCACATTTATACAGCGATCAGTGTGATTAAAAAATGCATTGATTACTGTGTAAATGTGACTGGCAGTGAAGGCGTTAACCAGGATGGGCCGCTGCAGGGGTTAAGTGTGTCCTAAGGAGTGATTCTAACTGTGGGGGGGATGGGCTACGTGTGACACGAGACTGATCACCGCTCCCGATCACAGTGTCAGTGTCATTAGGCAGAATGGAGAAATGCTTGTTTACATCAGCATTTCCCCGTTCTTCCTCTCCGTGAGACAATTGCGGGTATCCCCGCGGACATCAGGTCCGCGGGACCCACGATCACACTCACGGAGCTTGCGGCAGGGTCGCACGTGCGCCGCCACCGGCGACGACCACGCGGCGGCAAATTTAAAGGGACGTATCTGTACGCTCATTTGCCTGTATGTGCCATTCCGCTGACGTAAATGTTCATGCGGCGGTCGGCAAGCGGTTAAGGATTAAGTATTATGATTATGTATTTTTTGTACTATCAGATTGTATAATGTATGGTTCAAGGTATAGAGATATCAGCTTTGAGATATATTTTACCAAGTTTTTTTATTATGTAAAATATTGGAATAAAGGATTTGGCTCTATACATTAGGGATGAGCACAATGTTCGGGTCGAACATAAGTTCGACTCGAACATCGGTTGTTCGCCGAAGAACGAACACGGGAAATTTGAGCACCCGCGGAACGCTCCATAATGCACTGCGAGATCGCAGTGCATTGCTGTATGATGATTGGCCAAAGCATGCACCTGACCTGCATGCTTTGGCCAATCCCAGCACCCTCTGCTAAGAGAGCCATAATTGGCCAAAGGCAGGGTGCCTTTGGCCAATCATGGCTCAGGTAGAATAAGTCCACGCCCCACACGACGGCCCTGTTTAGTGTTGTTGGCGTGGACGGAGAAATAGTGTGATTTAGATTAAGCAGGCAGGTTATTCAGTTAGTGGTGTTTAATATATCTATCCATCTACACATACACATAACACACACACACACACACACACACACACACACACACACACACACACACACACACACACACAGTGTCTAATTATTATATATATATATATATATATATATATATATATATATATATATATATATATATATATATTTTTTTTATATTTATATTATAGTCGTGGCCCTAAGACCGAGATAAATGTGGATCACATAAACACACAACAAGACTCACAACATAAATAGACCTGAGGTGTGGCTTTTGGTCGTCTGATAGGTGTGGCAAGAAAAGGGGCCATACCCAAGATAAGTAATGGATGATTGTGGAGGAGAATTTGCTGAGAAGTGCTGTAAAAAGGGGAATGGGAGGGAGGGTATCGTGCACTGGAACTGACAAAGAGGAAGGGGAAGTGGTCAGCTTAAATACCCTCCGGGCCCCTCCCATAAACTCAGGCCAGCAATACTGGCCTTCTAGTTTATGGTCGTGGCCCTAAGACCGAGATAAATGTGGATCACATAAACACGCAACAAGATTCACAACATAAATAGACCTGAGGTGTGGCTTTTGGTCGTCTGGTAGGTATGACAAGAAAAGGGGCCAAAAATAACCAGGTAGGGAAGTATCTTTATTGCCTCTAACCTCATTGACTGAGCTTGGAGAAAGGGCCATCTTGAGGGTTTGGAATATATATCTGGTGAAGCAGGCAGACTTTCACCTGCCCAGCTTCTTGGTCACATGGTCTGGTACTCCGTGCTAAGATGTGGCTGAGGCTGCGCCAATCCAAAGGAATGTCCAGAATAACACCTGGGGTCTAGGCCTAAGTTGACCAGTAGGACCCTAACATGTTTAATAAACTGACTGCCACTCAGGGGGTTGACCGGAAAAGGCAGTAACGGGCTGGAGACTGGCTGGCTGGGTAGGTGAAAGAGAAGACGGTCAAAAGATTGTTGCTGGTTCGAAAAGTTGATATCCACTCCGGGTCCGGTTTGTTGCATTTTTGGAGACCGTAAGATGAAGCACATAGTGGCTTGGATACCGGCCAGGTAGCCTGCTAGTGATATGAGCGAGAGCCTGCGGTGTGTGACGTCATCTGCTGTGGTTCCGGGACAAGTGGCAAGGAACCTACGGTAGGTGTACCAGGCCGTGCGATAAGCCTTTATTTAGTGTGTTGCTAGACAGTGAGTGGTTGATGAGCCGGGTTGCATTGGCAAGGTGTGGCTTCAATCCATTGTTAGTTGAGACCAAGGTGGGATAGGAGTGGATGATGGGTCAGCTCCGGTTTCCTGCTGGAAGAATGAGACAAAATTGAAGCGGGACAGTGCATCAGCTGTTGCATTGCACTTGCCAGGGATATGCTCACAGTAACTGTTAAATTTGGTGATGTAGTGATAATTGCAGCAGCCTGTGCAGGAGGGAAATGACGGGGAGCGACTTGGATCTACCCTTATTAAATGATGTCGGCTGTAGCTCTGTCTGACCTGTCCATGTGTGGCCCCAGACTTGGGCTGCTGCCACGATGGGGTACAGCTCGAACAAATGATGAAGATCAAGGGAAACCAGGAATCGGGCAGATTTCCGGGGGCCAAGGTCTGGCGAACCAGTGATGGCCAAAAATTGCAGCAAAGCTGGTGGAGACTGCAGCATCTGTGACTACCTGGGGTGACTGAGCTGATACTGAGGGAAAAACATTGATATGCCATACCAGTTGAAGAGGAACTCGTTCCACATAACCAAGTCTGCTATTGCTGCTGGGTCTAGTCTGAGGACTTGGTCGGGTCCTGCACTCGGGCGAGAAAGACTAAGAGCCCTGAGATGAACGACCGCCCCTGAGGAATAGTTCTCACAGCGAAATTGAGCATGCCTATCAAGGACTGCAGCTGTCTTAGTACACTCCTGTGACCGGGTAAACTCCTGAATGACCGACCTAACATGAGCTAATTTGTCAGAAGGCAGGCTAGGCTGCATGGCGTGTGTATCCAGGACGATGCCTAAGAAATTTATGAAATGTGTTGGGCCTTCCACTATGTGTTCATTGAGATTGTTGAAGACCTCTCTTAGTCTAGATCTACCGGGGGGTATGTCCAGGTGTTCGATGAGCAGAAAATCGTCCAGATAATGGATAACCCTGTGACACTGGGCCTGGTGTGACAGGTTCAAGTGAGGGACTGGGCGAAAACGTCAGCTTTGTGGGTGAAGTGGCGACAAAAGAGTTCCGTGTCTGCGAGGCTCCAGTCAGAGCTGATCTGGAACTGGGCAAGTCTCGCTGCTGCTTTGGCTGAAAACGACCGATGGTAGTCGTAGAAGGCAAAACCTCCATATTTGTAAGCAAGATCTGTCACTGCATGAAGGTATAAGTCCAGCTCCTCCCTCCTGCTGAGGGTGGCTGAACAAAGTACGTCTCTGAACATCCCAAAGGCCAGGACAAACTCAGTGGCTGACAGCTTATGACTAAGGCTGGGGTCTCTCGACTTGACAACCACTGAGACATCCCCCCAGGTGTATGATTTGTTGTCAGCTAAGTCATGGACTGAGATGAGCAGGGATGCCAATTGACGTCGCTGCTCGGGACACGATGAGCGGGGAGGACGATAGGTGTAGGGCCTTGTGTACCTGCAGAAGGAGAAGCTGTCAGTGGGACCATGACCAGGTCGGGGAGGGCGAACTTTCAAACGTGTGACTCTGGTCTGGACGTCCAAACTGTTGCAGCTAAGGGGGAGACCAAAGAGTGCAGCTGGGCCCCGTGGATGGATTGTAGGGATGCCTGCCTGTTGGGCCCAGCTGCAGGCTGGAAGAGGAGCCTAAAAAGCTCTGCCTTCCTGGCCATGGCGGGAAAGGGAATATCCCTGCGGCTCAGCTCAACTATGAGTTTCCGTCCCCTGAGGGACTGCAGGCAGCTGCGCTCTGAGCCCGCTTGGAGGGGGGGGGGGGTGAAGTCCCTGCTGCCAGCCTGTGACATGGTTCCGGCCAGAAGACAAAAGGGGGAGGGGTGCTCATATTCAAGAGGAGTCATAGCCATAGGATAGAGAGTGGAGTGGTAAAGAGAAAACTCAGAGAGGAGGAAAAAAAAGGGAGAAGTACAGAAAAAGGAATGATAGGCATAGACAGGTGCTGACAGAGTTCTGTTGTGCAGGACTTATGTAGAGTGGAAATTTAGAAAACTCAGATGAATGCGTGGCGACCGAGGTGGGCCAGGAGGTGACTGACCAGATAACCGATAGCTCGGGTGCCTGTCTGTGGCGAGCACAAACCTGAAGACCAGAACCCCAGGGCGTACTGGGGCGAGAAGTAGAAGTCTGGTACGGTCTACGTAGGAATGTTACGGTCTGTAGTGGGTGACGTGTGCTCGGCCTGCTAACACTTGCACTGCCAGCAAGCCTACTGTTAAGCGACCTTGTCTGCGAGGTGAAGGGTCGCCCTTCGAAAACAGGGTGTCATGTATAGACATATGTGACAGAACTAACGCCTGGAGATCACGTCCAAGTATGTATGTGAAGTAACGGTATAGTGAAAGGGTGCTGCAGAATGATGTGATAGAAAAGCCCATGAACTAGGCCCTGACTGACACTCTAGTAGCGAGTACCTGCAGTAGGGGTGACATGAGTGGAACAAGATTGCTTTACTTTTTTTTTTTTTTTTTTTTTATGTGTCCCCCTTGTATGCGACTGGCCCTGGTGAAGATGCAAACATAGCGTTTTTTTTTTTTTTCAACCTGGGAAATAATGTCCAACCTGGTACAGGATGGAGAGAAAAAAAAAACAGAAGAGAAGCGCCTCCAGGTCAGAATCAGTTAAAAAGCTTTATTACAAAACGAATTAATCCACTTACATGAAAGATAAGCAAGTTGCGCACAAATCCCTCTGATAATGTTGCCACTGCGCGTATGCCTACAAGTCAGCTTGAATCCAGGGGGGAGTGGGGAGACAATCCCGTCCTGCAGGATGTGTGTGTTCCGTCCCTCGGATGAGAACGAGGCTTGGCCCGTGTGAAAGATGCATGCGCCTGTATATCACAGGCGCGCACCTTCCTCAAGCATGCTTGAGGAAGGCGCGCGCCTGTGATATACAGTGCGCATGCGCGGAAACGTCGTCACATCACTAGTGACGTCACTACGCCGGAGTCCCGTGTTCCATCTTTCACACGGGCCAAGCCTCATTCTCATCCGAGGGACGGGATTGTCACCCCACCCCCCCCTGGATTCGAGCTGACTTGTAGGCATACGCGCAGTGGCAACATTATCAGAGGGATTTGTGCTCAACTTGCTTTTCTTTCATGTAAGTGGATTAATTCGTTTTGTAATAAAGCTTTTAAACTGATTCTGACCTGGAGGCGCTTCTCTTCTGTTTTTTCTCTACATGTTTGGAGCCTGCTTCATGCTTCCCTGGACAGCTGCCCTGGAATACAGACTGTTTTTTAGCCCATACAAAAGGTTCTTTTATTCAATTTTCATCCTATTGGGTCATTGTTCATCAACCATTTATTCATTCTTTTAGAGGACATTTGTTTTGCAACTATTGCATTAACAGCAACAGCGCTACTTTTCCACATGCTGGTACATGATGGAACCTGAACTCAACTGACCCGAGGGGGAAAAGACAGACGAAAACGATGAGTGGCTCGTATGAATGCCACTGGAGACGAGTGACCGATTAACCACTTGCCGACCGCCTCACGCCGATGTACGTCGGCAGAATGGCACGGGCAGGCAGAATCACGTACCTGTACGTGATCTGCCTCCCGCGGGTGGGGGGGGTCCGATCGGACACCCCCCCCGGTGCTCGAGGCGGCCGGCATTTGTTGGCGGGCGATCAGAGGTGAGGGGGAGACCATCCATTCGTGGCCACCCCCTCGCGATCGCTCCCGGCCAATTAAATCCTTCCTCTGCTGCTGTAATGTAAACAGTGGCAGAGCAAGTGATGTCATCCCTCCTCGAGCCAGTCTTTTCGTTCCGGCGCCGAGGAGAGAAGACATCAACGTGAGTTACACCAACACTACACTTACAGTAGAACACGTCAGGCACACTTTTCACCCCCCATCACCCCCCGATTACCCCCCTGTCACACTGACACCAATAGAAGTTATGCAAAGATGGATTAATGCCTCTGAATTGAGGTCCAATTAGAGATAAGCTGCAAACACTAACCACGTTTCATATCGTGTGCATACCAAAAATATATAAATAAATATTGTGTCTGCGCTGAGAAGTAAATAAATAAAAAAAATTAAAAACCGTGAGTGCTAAATGAGGAATATCAATACTGTAAAACCTATAAGTGCCAACAATCATAAAAAAAAAAAATTGAATATAAATACTAAACAATAATCTGTGCAATCCGTCTGTGAAAATATAATATAATCAAAGTGCAACATGCAAAAAAGTTAAAAATATAAAGTCCAGGTGCTGGTTGTATAATAATAAAGTGTCCACATCTAAATTAAAACCAGTTCATAGGTAGCAAACATAAAGTGCAAAAATATAGTGTCCATAAAAACTGGTATTCATCATGCTCATCCTTAATGGTGTACACAATAAAGCATGCTTCAGTGCTCTCCTGTGACCCCCAATTGTGTATGCGCTCACCTCTGAGCGCGTGACACAGTAACTAAACAGTGTCTAAACACGCATTGGAGCCATTCCTGGGCTCATACAGGGTATGCTGATGCTGATCTCCAACTCGCTCAGATAACATCAATGGTTTCACATATAAGAAAGAGGAAACTGCATAGCGTAATATAGGCAGGGATTTATTAAAAAATATAATCCATTCCCTTCAGGAGGGTACTCACAATATGTAGGTGCGTGAGTGCACCATCCTATCCAGAGTATGATATACAGGTAGTAACTCGTATGGCGTGTGGTGTGGTGTGTTGTCCTCTGCTCCTCCGTGCTGACAGCTCCGTCCTGCCCCTCCCCTACGCGTGTTCGGCACAGGGATCACATGCCGTCATCTGGGGGATCACTGACACCAATAGCAGGTTTTTTTTTTTGCATTGGTGTCAGTTTGTGACAGTTATAAGTGTTAGGGTTAGCCCCCTTTAGGTCTGGGGTACCCCCCCTTTAGGTCCTGGGTACCCCCCTAATAAAGGTTAACCCCTTGATCACCCCCGGTCGCCAGTGTCACTAAGCGATCGTTTTTCTGATCGCTGTATTAGTGTCACTGGTGACGCTAGTTAGGGAGGTAAGTATATAGGTTCGCTGTCAGTGTTTTATAGCGACAGGGACCCCCATATACTATCTACTAAAGGTTTTAACCCCCTGATTGCCCCCTAGTTAACCCTTTCACCAGCGATCACCATATAAGTGTTACGGGTGACGCTGGTTAGTTTGTTTTTTATAGTTTATTATAGTTTTAGGGCACCCGCCGTTTATTACCTTATAAAGGTTTAACACCCTAATTGCCCGGCGGTGATATAAGTTAAGTTTTTAGGGTCAGATAAGGTCTGTGTCGCCCCAGGCAGCGTCAGTTTAGCACCAGTACCGCTAACACCCACGCACGCAGCATACACCTCCCTTAATGTTATAGTATCTGAACGAATCGATATATGATCCGATCAGATCTATACTCCCCAGCAGTTTAGGGTTCCCATAAATGCAGTGTTAGCGGGATCAGCCCAGATACCTGCTAGCACCTGCGTTTTGCCCCTCGACCCAGCCCTGCCCAGCCCACCCAAGCGCAGTATCAATCGATCACTGACACTTACAAAACACTAAGCACACATAACTGCAGTGTTTGCAGAGTCAGGCCTGATCCCTGCGATTGCTAACAGTTTTTTGGTAGCATTTTGAATCAGTCGCTAACAGTCAGGAGCTTTTTTGCCTGTGAGTCTCACTAGTGTACCACTAAATTTAGAGCCCAAAATGGCAAATCGAAGGTACACTAGTGAAGAGGCCTACACGTTTCTGAGCATGACAGATAGTGAAGAGGAAGTCACTCATCTGTCAGATTCAGGCTCAGAATACGAACCTGTAGAGGACAGCGACTCCATGAC
The DNA here is from genome assembly GCF_042186555.1 of Aquarana catesbeiana. Lineage (NCBI taxonomy): Eukaryota > Metazoa > Chordata > Amphibia > Anura > Ranidae > Aquarana > Aquarana catesbeiana. Next base: position 116,374,389 of record NC_133328.1, read on the forward strand.
AGATAGCTCTGACGACGGAGTTGTGGTCCCTGCTAAGGTCAGGCGTACCAGACCCCAATCTTCTTCTTCTGTCCTTGAAGTGCAAGAACCGCAGGTCCCTCGTATGGAGCAGAGCAGTACTAGCGCCGCTATTCCTTCTGGTGAACTGGCAAGCACCAGCGGCCTAGTACACCCTGGTCGTACATCTAGCACTGCAGTATCACGTGGTGACGTGGCGAGTCTCATAAGTGCAGTTCAAGCTGGCGAGGTGGCAAGCACTAGTAGTGTCCTGCTGCCACCAAGAAGATGAACACAGGCCCGTCGTGCCCATAGTGCCCTTCCTGCTGCATTCGCCAATCCGAATTGGGAACCCACCACTTCTGCAGCACCCGTACTTCCCCCATTCACTGGCCAACCCGGAATTCAGGTGGAAACAGTTGATTTTACGCCACTGGATTTTTATTCGCTGTTTTTCACGGAAGATCTCTATAGATCTATTGTGGACCAAAGCAATTTATACGCTGGTCAACACATCGCCGCTAATCCCCAGTCCTCCCTTACCAGAGATTGGAGACCAATTACAGTCTCCGAATTTAAGATCTTTCTGGGCCTTTCCCTCAACATGGGCATAAATAAAAAAAGAGTGAGTTGTGGTCATATTGGCCCACTGACCCAATTCACCATATGCCCGTGTTCTCTGCTTCCATGGCCAGGACACGATACGAGCAGATCTTGCGGTTCATGCACTTCAATGACACTGAACTCTGTCGTCCTCGTGGAGACCCTGGATACGATCGGCTCTACAAAATTCGGCCCCTCGGAAACCACTTCAACCAGCGTTTTGCAGACTTGTTTACTCCCCATCAAGTTGTCTGCGTTGATGAGTCCCTGATTAAATTTTCTGGCCGCTTGTCATTCAAACAGTACCTTCCCAGCAAGCGTGCCAGATACGGGGTCAAGATGTATAAGCTCTGTGACAGGGCCACAGGCTATACATGTAGATTTATGGTTTACGAGGGCAAAGATAGTCACGTAGAGCCGACAAACTGCCCTGACTACATAGGAAGCGCTGGCAAGATAGTGTGTGACTTGGTGTCACCCTTATTCGGAAAGGGGTACCACTTGTACGTGGACAATTATTACACAAGCGTGCCACTTTTTAGTCACCTTTTTGATCAACAGATTGGAGCATGTGGCACCGTGTGACCTAATCGCCGGGGCTTTCCCCAGCGGCATGTAGATTCCCGTCTTAGGCTGGGGGGAGAGAGCCTGCTTGCAGTGTAATAATTTGCTCGCTATGAAGTGGAGGGACAATAAGAATGTTTTCGTTCTTACCTCCCTTCATGCAGACACGATGGCCCAAATTACTACAGCGACTGGTGTTGTGGAGAAACCCCTCTGTGTCCACGAATATAACCAAAATATGGGAGGGGTGGACCTCAACGACCAGTTGTTGGCACCGTACCTAGTTGCCCGTAAGGCCAGACGCTGGTACAAAAAAGTGTCTGTTTATTTATTTGAATTGGCTTTGCTGAACGCTCATGTGCTATACAGAGCTTCAGGACGGACTGGATCCTTCCTTAAATTCCAGGAAGAGATCGTCAGAGCCCTTCTGTTTCCAGACGGTGCTCCACCTCACCTTCCCCAACCAAATGCAGTAAGCCGGCTGCATGAGAGGCATTTTCCTTATGTCCTCTCGAGTACCCCTACCCAACGAGCCCCCCAAAGAAGATGTTGTGTCTGTAGCAAGCGCGGATTTAGGCGTGACATCCGGTATTATTGTCCCTCCTGTCCTGACAATCCTGGTCTATGCATTGGTGAATGTTTTGAACGCTACCATACACTAGTTGTTTTAGCATAGGGTACAGCATTGCACAGACTAGGACACACTTTCACAGGGTCTCCCAAGATGCCATCGCATTTTGAGAGACCCAAACCTGGTACCAGTTACAAAAGTTAAAGTTACTAAAAAAAGTGTAAAAAAATAAATTTAAAAAATAAAAACACAAAAAAAATATATAAAATAAAAAAAAAAATAAATAGTTGTCGTTTTATTGTTCTCTCTCTCTCTGTTGTTCTGCTCTTTTTTACTGTATTCTATTCTGCAATGTTTTATTGTTATTATGTTTTACCATGTTTGCTTTTCAGATATGCATTTTTTTTATACTTTACTGTTTACTGTGTTTTGTTGGTAACCATTTTTTTGTTTTCAGGTACGCCATTCAGCTGCAGAGCGGATTTATTTATCTTGACAGCAACAGCGTTTGCTCCCACGATACATAAAGCCGTGACTCCAGCGCTGTCGGAGGTGATTTCACCACCACAGTTACATACTTCAGCATATATGCCGAAGCGTGGGGGCAGCAGAGGGTGGAGGAGCGATTTGCTCCTTTACCTTTTGCGGGAGGATGCCCCCATGCTTCGGCATATATATACGGTGCATGTATGCCCATCATTAGAAGTGGGTGGATGAAGGGAGGTATTCTAATGGTGGGCATACCCACCGATCAATCTCTTTTTTTCGTTCAGCCCACAGGCTGCATGAAAAAAAAAGGTTTACATTATATGCCCAACAAGGACCAGCAACGTACTGCTATGTTGCTGGACTTTGAGTGGTTATACCAGAATGATGCCTGCAGGTTTAGGTATCATCTTGGTATCATTCTTTTCAGCCAGCGGTCGGCTTTTATGTAAAAGCATTCCTAGCGGCTAATTAGCCTCTAGACTGCTTTTACAAGCAGTGGGAGGGAAACCCCCCCCACCGTCTTCCATGTTTTTCTCTGGCTCTCCTGTCCCAACAGGGAACCTGAGAATGCAGCCGGTGATTCAGCCAGCTGACCATAGAGGTGATCAGAGACCAGAGTGGCTCCAAACATCTCTATGGCCTAAGAAACCGGAAGCTACGAGCATTTCATGACTTAGATTTCGCCAGATGTAAACAGCGCCATTGGGAAATTGGGAAAGCATTTTATCACACCGATCTTGGTGTGGTCAGATGCTTTGAGGGCAGATGAGAGGTCTAGGGTCTAATAGACCCCAGTTTTTAAAAAAAAAAAAAAAAAAAAAAGTACCTGTCACTACCTATTGCTATCATAGCGGATATTTACATTCCCTGAGATAACAATAAAAATTATTAAAGCACCCCTGTCCCCCCCTGCTCTTGAGCAAAGGCAAATGCAAGCGTCGGTCTGGCGCCAAATGTAAACAGCAATTGCACCATGCATGTGAGGTATCACCGCGAAGGTCAGATCGAGGGCAGTAATTTTAGCAGTAGACCTCCTCTGTAAATCTATAGTGGTAACCTGTAAAGGCTTTTAAAAATGTATTTAGTTTGTCGCAACTGCACATTTGTGCGCAATTTTAAAGCATGTCATGTTTGGTATCCATGTACTCGGCCTAAGATCATCTCTTTTTATTTCATCAAACATTTGGGCAATATAGTATGTTTTAGTGCATTAAAATTTTAAAACGTGTGTTTTTTCCCAAAAAAAGTGTTTGAAAAATCGCTGCGCAAATACTGTGTGAAAAAAAAACAAAAAAAAAAAAAACCACCATTTTATTCTGTAGGACATTTGCTTTAAAAAAAAAAAATATATATATATATAATGTTTGGGGGTTCAAAGTAATTTTCTTGCAAAAAAAATATTTTTTCATGTAAACAAAAAGAGTCAGAAAGGGCTTTGTCTTCAAGTGGTTAGAAGAGTGGGTGATGTGTGACATAAGCTTCTAAAATGCCAGGACAGTTCAACCCCCCCACCCCCTAAATGACCCCATTTTGGAAAGTAGACACCCCAAGCTATTTGCTGAGAGGCATGTAGAGTCCATGGAATATTTTATATTGTGACAAGTTGCGGGGAAAAGACACTTTTTTTTTTTTTGCACAAAGTTGTCACTAAATGATATATTGCTCAAACATGCCATGGGAATATGTGAAATTACACCCCAAAATACACATTCTGTTGCTTCTCCTGAGTACGGGGATACCACAAGTGTGAGACTTTTTGGGAGCCTAGCCGCGTACGGGACCCCGAAAACCAAGCACCGCCTTCAGGCTTTCTAAGGGCGTAAATTTTTGATTTCACTCTTCACTGCCTATCACAGTTTCGGAGGCCTTGGAATGCCCAGGTGGCACAAACCCCCCCCCCCCCCAAATGACCCCATTTTGGAAAGTAGACACCCCAAGCTATTTGCTGAGAGGTATAGTGAGTAATTTGCAGACCTCGCTTTTTGTCACAAAGTTTTGAAAATTGAAAAAAAAAATAAAAAAATAAAAAATTTTTTTCTTCTTGTCTTTCTTCATTTTCAAAAACAAATGAGAGCTGCAAAATACTCACCATGCCTCTTAGCAAATAGCTTGGGGTGTTATTTTCCAAAATGGGGTAAATTGGGGGGGGGGGTTCTGTGCTATTTTGGCATTTTATGGCCTTCGAAACTGTGATAGGTAGTGAGGAGTGAATCAAAAATTTACGCTCTTAGAAATCCTGAAGGCGTTGATTGGTTTTCGGGGCCCCGTACGCGGCTAGGCTCCCAAAAAGTCCCACACATGTGGTATCCCCGTACTCAGAAGCAGCAGAATGTATTTTGTGGTGTAATTGCACATATGCCCATTGCATGTTTGAGCAATATTTCATTTAGTGACAACGTTGTACAAAATTATCACTTTCCCGCAACTTGTGTCAAAATATAAAATATTCCATGGACTCAACATGCCTCTCAGCAAATAGCTTGGGGTGTCTACTTTCCAAAATGGGGTCATTGGGGGGGGGGGGTTGTGCCATCTTGGCATTTTATGGCCTTCAAAACTGATAGGTAGTGAGGAGTGAAATCAAAAAATTTACGCCCTTAGAAATCCTGAAGGTGGTGCTTGGTTTTCGGGGCCCCGTACGCGGCTAGGCTCCCAAAAAGTCCCACATGTGGTATCCCCATACTCAGGAGAAGCAGCTAAATGTATTTTGGGGTGCAATTCCACATATGCCCATGGCCTGTGTGAGCAATATATCATTTAGTAACAACTTTTTGTAAATTTTTTTTTTTTTTTGTCATTTAATCACTTGGGACAAAAAAATTTATATTCAATGGGCTCAACATGCCTCTCAGCAATTTCCTTGGGGTGTCTACTTTCCAAAATGGGGTCATTTGTGGGGGTTTTGTACTGCCCTGCCATTTTAGCACCTCAAGAAATGACATAGGCAGTCATAAATTAAAGGCTGTGTAAATTCCACAAAATGTACCCTAGTTTGTAGGCGATATAACTTTTGCGCAAACCAATAAATATACACTTATTGACATTTTTTTTACCAAAGACGTGTGGCCGAGTACATTTTGGCCTAAATGTATGACTAAAATTGAGTTTATTTGATTTTTTTTTATAACAAAAAGTAGAAAATATTTTTTTCAAAATTTTAGGTCTTTTTCCGTTTATAGCGCAAAAAATAAAAACGGCAGAGGTGATCAAATACCATCAAAATAAAGCTCTATTTGTGGGAAGAAAAGGACGCAAATTTTGTTTGGGTACAGCATTGCATGACCGCGCAATTAGCAGTTAAAGCGATGCAGCGCCAAATTGTAAAAAGTGCTCTGGCCAGTAAGGGGGTAAATCCCTCCGGAGCTGAAGTGGTTAAGTGGGCTGTATGAGCACCACTGAGTGTGCTTGCAGCGATTGCAAGGAGTATATGTTGAGATGCATGTTTGCAGTGATTGCAAATAGGTATATGCTGAGATGCGTGTGTTTGCAAGGAGTTTATACTGAGATGCATGTTTTGCAGCGATTGCAAAAATGGGTAAATGCTGAGATGCGTGTTTTTTGCAGCGACTGCAAGGAGTTATGATGAGATGCGTATCTTGCAGCGATTGCCAGGAGTTTGTACTGAGATGCATGTTTTTGCAGGGATTGCAAGGAGCTATGATGAGATGCATATCTTGCAGCGATTGCAAGGAGTTATGGTGAGAAGCGTGTCTTGCAGCGATTGCAAGGAGTTATGATGAGAAGCGTGTCTTACAGCGATTGCAAGGAGTTATGATGAGATGCGTGTTCTTGCAGTGATTGCAAGGAGTTTATACTGAGATGCATGTTGCAGCAATTGCAAACATGGGTATATGCTGAGATGAGTGTATTTGCAGCGATTGCAAGGAGTTAATGTTGAGATGCATGTTTGCAAATGGGTAAATGTTGAGATGCGTGTTCTTGCAGCAATTGCAAGGAGTTATGAGATCCGTAGCTTGCAGCGATTGCAAGAAAGGTCACCTACTAATAGGCGAAAAGGATAGCAGAAATTGTATATGTAGGAAGGAACTGCGAAGTGGCATACGTAACGAATCGTAGATTTGTGATAGGGACTGTTACGTATTGGTGTGTGGGATACTCATGATGCGAACCATTGTGCCGCTTGTGCAACTAGGTTCGGAGAGGACTGTGATGCATGTAGCTGCTGAGGTGATGTGAATCGGACAGAAATAAATAAATAAAAATAAATAATAAATCGTAGGGTATGGTAAGAACCACTACAAATTGGTGTGCAGGATAAGACCGTTGCGAACCGTTGTGCCACCGAGGCGACTAGGCTTGAATCGGACTGTGATTCATATGACATGAAAGCAATACGAAACAGTCAGTAGAAAATTACATAAACAACGAACCATTTGTGGGGTACAACAGGGAATAATAATCAGTGAGCAGGATGCATCCGATGCGAACCCTTGTGCCAATGCAACTAGGTTCGAATCGGATTGTAGCAGGTATGCAATATGAATCGGTTGTAAAGAGATGACTCCGATACAAATCGGTTGTAAGATGTATGAAGTGGATCCAAATACAAATCGGTTGCAGCGTGTATACCACCCCTTACTTCTAAAACCGAACACATACCAACCACCCAGCCCCCCAGGGTAATCAAAGTGCAGACAAGGCCCCAGGTGGGTCCAATTACCACCTCAATCAGACACAGAACCCATGCAAACATACATGCTGATCTCCAAATGGATAAAACAGCAACCCCATAGACAGTGACTCCTATGAGAAAATTAAGCCTGTATCGAGTGATATCGGAGAACAACCGACAATGGCTCAAAGGCTTGGATCTACGAACGAATCGTATGTTTGTGGATAGGATGACAAGCAAGGCAGAAGGAGCCTGCAAATCTAAGTTTGCAGGTATAGGAAACATATCCAATGGTAACATTGCATATGAACAAAAAGGTTTGAACTAGAGTTGCCACCTCATCCCTTTAAACCCGAACACATATGAATTACACATGTTCTGAGGCTAATTAAATGCAGATAAGGCACCAAGTGAGTTTAATTACCACCTTAATCAGCCACAGAACCTGTGTAATTAATATGTGTTCGGGTTTAAAGGGATGAGGTGGCAACCATAGTTTGAACCCTACCTGCAACAGCAAGTGAGAACTGCCGATGAAGATGCCGCAACCCACTTGTAATCTAAAGCACAGAATTACAAACACAAGGTAAGCTGGGAAGAGTCAGCCCAGTGACATGCACTATCGTGCACTGGAACTGACAAAGAGGAAGGGGAAGTGGTCAGCTTAAATACCCTCCGGGCCCCTCCCATAAACTCAGGCCAGCATACTGGCCTTCTAATATATATATATATATATATATATATATATATATATATATATATATATATATATTCTGCAGCATCCAGTCAGTGTAGCCTAGATCTACATTCTTCAGTGCATTCCGTGGTGTACTATTTCTAATCTATTTCAGGCGGTGTATTTGATATATATATATATACATATATACACAACAGTCGTGTATATATACAGTATTCAGACCCCCTTAAATTTTTCACTCTTTGTTATATTGCAGCCATTTGCTAAAATCATTTAAGTTAATTTTTTTCCTCATTAATGTACATACAGCACCCCATATTGGCAGAAAAACACAGAATTGTTGACATTTTTGTAGATTTATTAAAAAAGAAAAACTGAAATATCACATGGTCCTAAGTAGTCGGACCCTTTGCTGTGACACTCATATATTAAACTCAGGTGCTGTCCATTTCTTCTAATCATCCTTGAGATGGTTCTACACCTTCATTTGAGTCCAGTTGTGTTTGATTATACTAATTGGACTTGATTAGGAAAGCCACACACCTGTCTATATAAGACCTTACAGCTCACAGTGCATGTCAGATCAAATGAGAATCATGAGGTCAAATGAACTGCCTAAAGAGCTCGGAGACAGAATTGTGGCAAGGCACAGATCTGGCCAAGGTTACAAAAAAATTTCTGCTGCACTTAAGGTTCCTAAGAACACAGTGGCCTCCATAATCCTTAAATGGAAGACGTTTGGGATGACCAGAACCCTTCCTAGAGCTGGCCGTCCGGCCAAACTGAACTATCGGGTGAGAAGAGCCTTGGTGAGAGAGGTAAAGAAGAACCCAAAGATCACTGTGGCTGAGCTCCAGAGATGCAGTCGGGAGATGGGAGAAAAATGTAGAAAGTCAACCATCACTGCAGCCCTCCACCAGTCGGGGCTTTATGGCAGAGTGGCCCGACGGAAGCCTCTTCACAGTGCAAGACCCATGAAAGCCTGCATGGAGTTTGCTTAAAAAACACCTGAAGAACTCCAAGATGGTGAGAAATAAGATTCTCTGGTCTGATGAGACCAAGATAGAACTTTTTGGCCTTAATTCTAAGCGGTATGTGTGGAGAAAACCAGGCACTGCTCATCACCTGTCCAATACAGTCCCAACAGTGAAGCATGGTGGTGGCAGCATCATGCTGTGGGGGTGTTTTTCAGCTGCAGGGACTGGTTGCAATCGAGGGAAAGATGAATACAGCCAAGTACAGGGATATCCTGGACGAAAACCTTCTCCAGAGTGCTCAGGACCTCAGACTGGGCCTAAGGTTTACCTTCCAACAAGACAATGACTCTAAGCACACAGCTAAAATAATGAAGGAGTGGCTTCACAACAACTCCGTGTTCTTGAATGGCCCAGCCAGAGCCCTGACTTAAACCCAATTGAGCATCTCTGGAGAGACCTAAAAATGGCCGTCTACCAACGTTTACCATCCAACCTGACAGAACTGAGAAGAGAACAGAGGATCTGCAAGGAGGAATGGCAGAGGATCCCCAAATCCAGGTGTGAAAAATTTGTTGCATCTTTCCCAAAAAGACTCATGGCTGTATTAGATCAAAAAAGTGCTTCTACTACATACTGAGCAAAGGGTCTGAATACTTAGGACCATGTGATATTTCAGTTTTTCTTTTTTAATAAATCTGCAAAAATGTCAACAATTCTGTGTTTTTCTGTCAATATGGGGTGCTGTGTGTACATTAATGAGGAAAAAAAATGAACTTAAATGATTTTAGCAAATGGCTGCAATATAACAAAAAGTGAAAAACGTAAGGGGGTCTGAATATTTTCCGTCCCCACTGTATATATATATATATATATATATATATATATTTATATACTCTGCAGCATCCAGTGTAGCCTATATCTACAGTGAATTCCATGGTGTACTGTTTCTACTACTTTTCTAGTGGTGTACACGGTACAAAATACAGTGTAGCAGTAGTGCAGTTGCTATTACTTTTCTGGCAGTGTACACAGTACACAATACAGTGCAACCGTAGTGCAGTTGCTACTACTTTTCTCGTGGTGGTGTACACATTACATAAAACAGTGCAGCTGTAGTCCAGTTGCTACTACTTTTCTGGCAGTGTACACAGTACACAATACAGTGCAACCGTAGTGCAGTTGCTATTACTTTTCTCGTGGTGGTGTACACATTACACAAAACAGTGCAGCTGTAGTGCAGTTGCTACTACTTTTCTGGTGGCGTACACAGTACACAATACAGTGCAACCATAATGCAGTTGCTACTACTTTTCTGGTGGTGTACACATTACAGTGCAGCCATAGTGCAGTTGCTACTACACTTTTGGTGGTGTACACAGTAAACAATACAGTGCAACCGTAGTGCAGTTTCTACTACTTTTCTGGTGGTGTACACATTAAAGTGCAGCCGTAGTGCAGTTGCTACTAAATTTCTGGTGGTGTACACAGTACACAATACAGTGCAGCCGTAGTGCAGTTGCTACAACTTTTCTGGTGGTGTACACAGCACATAATACAGTGCAATCGTAGTGCAGTTGCTACCACTTTTCTGGTGGTGTACACATTACACAATACAGTGCAGCCGTAGTGCAGTTGCTACTACACTTCTGGTGGTATACACAGTACACAATACAGTGCAGCTGTAGTGCAGTTGCTACTACTTTTCTGGTGGTATACACATTACACAATACAGTGCAGCCGTAGTGCAGTTGCTACTACCTTTCTGGTGGTGTACACAGTACACAATACAGTGCAGCCATAGTGCAGTTGCTACTACACTTATGGTGGTGTACACAGCATACAATACAGTGCAACCGTACTATGGTTGCTACTACTTTTCTGGTGGTGTAAACATTACACAATACAGTGCAGCTGTAGTGCAGTTGCTACTACACTTCTGGTGGTGTACATAGTACACAATACAGTGCAGCCTTAGTGCAGTTGCTACTACTTTTCTGGTGGTGTACACATTACAGTGCAGTCATAGTGCAGTTGCTACTTCTTTTCTGGTGGTGTACACAGTACACAATACAGTGCAACCGTAGTGCAGTTACTACAACTTTTCTGGTGGTGTACATATTACACAATTCTGTGCAGCCATAGTGCACTTGTTACTACACTTCTGGTGGTGTACACAATACACAATACAGTGCAGCCATAGTGCAGTTGCTACTACACTTATGGTGGTGTACACAATACAGTACAGCCGTAATGCAGTTGCTACTACTGTTCTGGAGGTGTACACATTACACAATACAGTGCAGCCGTAGTGCAGTTGCTACTACACTTCTGGTGGTGTACACAGTACACAATACAGTGCAGCCATAGTGCAGTTGCTACTACTTTTCTGGTGGTGTACACAGCACACAATACAGTGCAACCGTAGTGCAGTTGCTACTACTTTTCTGTTGGCGATCACATTACACAATACAGTGCAGCCGTAGTGCAGTTGCTACTACACTTCTGGTGATGTACATAGTACACAATACAGTGCAGCCGTAGTGCAGTTACTACTACTTTTCTGGTGGTGTACACAGCACACAATACAGTGCAACCGTAGTGCAGTTGCTACTACTTTTCTGTTGGTGTACACATTACACAATACAGTGCAGCTGTAGTGCAGTTGATACTACACTTCTGGTGGTGTACACAATACAGTACAGCCGTAGTGCAGTTGCTACTACACTTTTGGTGGTGTACACAGTACACAATACAGTGCAGCCATAGTGCAGTTGCTACTACTTCTCTGGTGGTGTACACAGCACACAATACAGTGCACTTAATACTACTTTTCTGGTGGCGTACACATTACACAAATCAGTGCAGCCATGGTGCAGTTGTTACTACACTTCTGGTGGTGTACACAGTACACAATACAGTGCAACCGTGGTGCAGTTGCTACTACTTTTCTGGTGGTGTACACATTACACAACACAGTGCAGCCGTAGTGCAGTTGCTACTACACTTCTGGTGGTGTACAAAGTACACAATACAGTGCCACCGTAGTGCAGTTGCTACTACTTTTCTGGTGGCGTACACATTACACAATACAGTGCAGCCATAGTGCGGTTGCTACTACACTTCTGGTGATGTACATAGTACACAATACAGTGCAGCCGTAGTGCAGTTACTACTACTTTTCTGGTGGTGTACACATTACACAACACAGTGCAGCCATAGTGCAGTTGCTACTACTTTTCTGGTGGTGTACACATTACACAATACAGTGCAGCTGTAGTGCAGTTGATACTACACTTCTGGTGGTGTACACAATACAGTGCAGTCGTAGTGCAGTTACTACTACTTTTCTGGTGGTGTACACATTACAGTGCAGCCGTAGTGCAGTTGCTACTACACTTCTGGTGGTGTACACAGTACACAATACAGTGCAGCCATAGTGCAGATGCTACTACTTTTCTGGTGGTGTACACATTAAACAATACAGTGCAGCCATAGTGCAGTTGCTACTACTTTTCTGGTGGTGTACACAGTACACAATACAGTGCAACCGTAGTGCAGTTACTACAACTTTTCTGGTGGTGTACACATTACACAATTCAGTGCAGCCATAGTGCAGTTGTTACTACACTTCTGGTGGTGTACACAGCACACAATACAGTGCAACCATAGTGCAGTTGCTACTACTTTTCTGGTGATGTACACAGCACACAATACAGTGCAACCGTAGTGCGGTTGCTACTACTTTTCTGGTGGTGTAAACATTACACAATACAGTGCAGCTGTAGTGCAGTTGCTACTACACTTCTGGTGGTGTACATAGTACACAATACAGTGCAGCTTTAGTGCAGTTGCTAATACTTTTCTGGTGGTGTACACATTACACAATACAGTGCAGTCATAGTGCAGTTGCTACTACTTTTCTGGTGGTGTACACAGTACACAATACAGTGCAACCGTAGTGCAGTTACTACAACTTTTCTGGTGGTGTACACATTACACAATTCAGTGCAGCCATAGTGCACTTGTTACTACACTTCTGGTGGTGTACACAGTACACAATACAGTGTAGCCGTAGTGCAGTTGCTACTACTTTTCTGGTGGTGTACACAGTACACAATACAGTTCAGCCATAGTGCAGTTGCTACTACACTTATGGTGGTGTACACAATACAGTGCAGCCGTAATGCAGTTGCTACTACTGTTCTGGAGGTGTACACATTACACAACACAGTGCAGCCGTAGTGCAGTTGCTACTACACTTCTGGTGGTGTACACAGTACACAATACAGTGCAGCCGTAGTGCAGTTGCTACAACTTTTCTGGTGGTGTACACAGCACATAATACAGTGCAACCGTAGTGCAGTTGCTACCACTTTTCTGGTGGTGTACACATTACACAATACAGTGCAGCCGTAGTGCAGTTGCTACTACACTTCTGGTGGTGTACACAGTACACAATACAGTGCAGCTGTAGTGCAGTTGCTACTACTTTTCTGGTAGTGTACACATTACACAATACAGTGCAGCCATAGTGCAGTTACTACTACACTTCTGGTGGTGTACACAGTACACAATACAGTGCAGGTATAGTGCAGTTGCTACTACTTTTCTGGTGGTGTACACAGCACACAATACAGTGCAAACGTACTATGGTTGCTACTATTTTCTGGTGGTGTACACATTACACAATACAGTGCAGGTATAGTGCAGTTGCTACTACTTTTCTGGTGATGTACACAGAACACAATACAGTGCAACCATAGTGCGGTTGCTACTACTTTTCTGGTGGTGTAAACATTACACAATACAGTGCAGGTATAGTGCAGTTGCTACTACTTTTCTGGTGATGTACACAGCACACAATACAGTGCAACCATAGTGCGGTTGCTACTACTTTTCTGGTGGTGTAAACATTACACAATACAGTGCAGCTGTAGTGCAGTTGCTACTACACTTCTGGTGGTGTACATAGTACACAATACAGTGCAGCCTTAGTGCAGTTGCTACTACTTTTCTGGTGGTGTACACATTACACAATACAGTGCAGCCGTAGTGCAGTTGCTACTACACTTCTGGTGGTGTACACAGTACACAATACAGTGCAGCTGTAGTGCAGTTGCTACTACTTTTCTGGTGGTGTACACATTACACAATACAGAGCAGCCATAGTGCAGTTGCTACTACACTTCTGGTGGTGTACACAGTACACAATACAGTGCAGGTATAGTGCAGTTGCTACTACTTTTCTGGTGGTGTACACAGCACACAATACAGTGCAAACGTACTATGGTTGCTACTATTTTCTGGTGGTGTACACATTACACAATACAGTGCAGGTATAGTGCAGTTGCTACTACTTTTCTGGTGATGTACACAGAACACAATACAGTGCAACCATAGTGCGGTTGCTACTACTTTTCTGGTGGTGTAAACATTACACAATACAGTGCAGGTATAGTGCAGTTGCTACTACTTTTCTGGTGATGTACACAGCACACAATACAGTGCAACCATAGTGCGGTTGCTACTACTTTTCTGGTGGTGTAAACATTACACAATACAGTGCAGCTGTAGTGCAGTTGCTACTACACTTCTGGTGGTGTACACAGTACACAATACAGTGCAGCCATAGTGCAGTTGCTACTACTTTTCTGGTGGTGTACACATTACACAATACAGTGCAGTCATAGTGCAGTTGCTACTACTTTTCTGGTGGTGTACACAGTACACAATACAGTGCAACCGTAGTGCAGTTACTACAACTTTTCTGGTGGTGTACACATTACACAATTCAGTGCAGCCATAGTGCAGTTGTTACTACACTTCTGGTGGTGTACACAGTACACAATACAGTGCAGCCATAGTGCAGTTGCTACTACACTTATGGTGGTGTACACAATACAGTACAGCTGTAATGCAGTTGCTACTACTGTTCTGGAGGTGTACACAATACACAATACAGTGCAGCCGTAGTGCAGTTGCTACTACTTTTCTGTTGGCGTACACATTACACAATACAGTGCAGCCGTAGTGCGGTTGCTACTACACTTCTGGTGATGTACATAGTACACAATACAGTGCAGCCGTAGTGCAGTTACTACTACTTTTCTGGTGGTGTACACAGCACACAATACAGTGCAACCGTAGTGCAGTTGCTACTACTTTTCTGTTGGTGTACACATTACACAATACAGGGCAGCTGTAGTGCAGTTGATACTACACTTCTTGTGGTGTACACAATACAGTGCAGCCGTAGTGCAGTTGCTACTACACTTTTGGTGGTGTACACAGTGCACAATACAGTGCAGCCATAGTGCAGTTGCTACTACTTTTCTGGTGGTTTACACATTACACAATACAGTGCAGCCGTAGTGCAGTTGCTACTACACTTCTGGTGGTGTACACAGTACACAATACAGTGCAGCCATAGTGCAGTTGCTACTACTTTTCTGGTGGTGTACACAGCACACAATACAGTGCAGTTTATACTACTTTTCTGGTGGCGTACACATTACACAAATCAGTGCAGCCATAGTGCAGTTGTTACTACACTTCTGGTGGTGTACACAGTACACAATACAGTGCAACCGTAGTGCAGTTGCTACTACTTTTCTGGTGGTGTACACATTACACAACACAGTGCAGCCGTAGTGCAGTTGCTACTACACTTCTGGTGGTGTACAAAGTACACAATACAGTGCAGCCGTAGTGCAGTTGCTACTACTTTTCTGGTGGTGTACACAGCACACAATACAGTGCCACCGTAGTGCAGTTGCTACTACTTTTCTGGTGGCGTACACATTACACAATACAGTGCAGCCATAGTGCGGTTGCTACTACACTTCTGGTGATGTACATAGTACACAATACAGTGCAGCCGTAGTGCAGTTACTACTACTTTTCTGGTGGTGTACACATTACACAACACAGTGCAGCTGTAGTGCAGTTGCTACTACACTTCTGGTGATGTACATAGTACACAACACAGTGCAGCCGTAGTGTAGTTACTACTACTTTTCTGGTGGTGTACACAGCACACAATACAGTGCAACCATAGTGCAGTTGCTACTACTTTTCTGGTGGTGTACACATTACACAATACAGTGCAGCTGTAGTGCAGTTGATACTACACTTCTGGTGGTGTACACAATACAGTGCAGCTGTAGTGCAGTTGCTACTACACTTCTGGTGGTGTACACAGTACACAATACAGTGCAGCCATAGTGCAGTTGCTACTACTTTTCTGGTGGTGTACACATTACACAATACAGTGCAGTCATAGTGCAGTTGCTACTACTTTTCTGGTGGTGTACACAGTACACAATACAGTGCAACCGTAGTGCAGTTACTACAACTTTTCTGGTGGTGTACACATTACACAATTCAGTGCAGCCATAGTGCAGTTGTTACTACACATTTGGTGGTGTACACAGCACACAATACAGTGCAACCATAGTGCAGTTGCTACTACTTTTCTAGTGGTTTACACATTACACAATACAGTGCAGCCGTAGTGCAGTTGCTACTACACTTCTGGTGGTGTACACAGTACACAATACAGTGCAGCCGTAGTGCAGTTGCTACTACTTTTCTGGTGGTGTACACAGCACACAATACAGTGCAGTTAATACTACTTTTCTTTTGGCGTACACATTACACAATACAGTGCAGCCATAGAGCGATTGCTACTACACTTCTGGTGGTGTACATAGTACACAATACAGTGCAGCCATAGTGCAGTTACTACTACTTTTCTGGTGGTGTACACAGCACACAATACAGTGCAACTGTAGTGCAGTTGCTACTACTTTTCTGGTGGTGTACACATTACACAATACAGTGCAGCTGTAGTGCAGTTGCTACTACTTTTCTTGTGGTGTACACATTACAGTGCAGTCGTAGTGCAGTTGCTACTACACTTCTGGTGGTGTACACAGTACACAATACAGTGCAGCCATAGTGCAGTTGCTACTACTTTTCTGGTGGTGTACACAGCACACAATACAGTGCAGCCATAGTGCAGTTGCTACTACACTTCTGGTGGTGTACACAGTACACAATACAGTGCAGCCGTAGTGCAGTTGCTACTACTTTTCTGGTGGTGTACACATTACACAATACAGTGCAGCTGTAGTGAAGTTGCTGCTACACTTCTGGTGGTGTACACAGTACACAATACAGTGCAGCTATAGTGCAGTTGCTACTACTTTTCTGGTGGTGTACATATTACAGTGCAGCCATAGTGCAATTGCTACTACACTTCTGGTGGTGTACACAATACAGTGCACCGTAGCGCAGTTGCTACTACTTTTCTGGTGGTGTACACATTACACAACACAGTGCAGCTGTAGTGCAGTTGCTATTACACTTCTAATGGTGCACACAGTACACAATACAGTGCAGCCGTAGTGCAGTTGCTACTACTTTTCTGGTGATGTACACAGATCACAATACAGCGCAACCGAAGTGCAGTTGCTACTACTTTTTTGGTTGTATACACATTACACAATACAGTGCAGCCATAGTGCAGTTGCTACTACACTTCTGGTGGTGTACACAGTACACAATACAGAGCAGCAGTAGTACAGTTTCTATTCCTTTTCTGGTGTTGAACACAGCACACAATACAGTGCAACCATAGTGCAGTTGCTACTACTTTTCTGGTGGATTACACATTACACAATACAGTGCAGCCATAGTGCAGTTGCTACTACACTTCTGGTAGTGTACACAGTACACAATACAGTGCAGCTGTAGTGCAGTTGCTACTACTTTTCTGGTGGTGTACACAGCACACAATACAGTGCAACCATAGTGCAGTTGCTACTACTTTTCTGGTGGTGTACACATTACACAATACAGTGCAGCTGTAGTGCAGTTGATACTACACTTCTGGTGGTGTACACAATACAGTGCAGCCGTAGTGCAATTGCTACTACTTTTCTGCTGGTGTACACAGTACACAATACAGTGCAACCGTAGTGCAGTTGTTACTACTTTTCTGGTGGTGTACACATTACAGTGTAGCCGTAGTGCAGTTGCTACTACTTTTCTGGTGGTGTACACATTACACAATACAGTGCAGCTGTAGTGCAGTTGATACTACACTTCTGGTGGTGTACACAATACAGTGCAGCCGTAGTGCAATTGCTACTACTTTTCTGCTGGTGTACACAGTACACAATACAGTGCAACCGTAGTGCAGTTGCTACTACACTTCTGGTGGTGTACACAGTACACAATACAGTGCAGCCACAGTGCGGTTGCTACTGCTTTTCTGGTGGTGTACACAGCACACAATACAGTGCAGTTAATACTACTTTTCTGGTGGCGTACACATTACACAAATCAGTGCAGCCATAGTGCAGTTGTTACTACACTTCTGGTGGTGTACACAGTACACAATACAGTGCAACCGTAGTGCAGTTGCTCCTACTTTTCTGGTGGTGTACACATTACGCAATACAGTGTAGCAGTTACTACACTTCTGATGGTGTACACAGTACACAGTACACTGCAGCCGTAGTGAAGTTGCTACTACTTTTCTGGTGGTGTACACAATACAGTGCAACCATAGTGCAGTTGCTACTACTTTTCTGGTGGTGTACACATTACAGTGCAGCCATAGTGCAGTTGCTACTACACTTCTGGTGCTGTACACAGTACACAATACAGTGCAGCCGTGGTGCAGTTGCTACTACTTTTCTGGTGGTGTACACATTACATGATACAGTGTAGCCATAGTGCAGTTGCTACTACACTTCAGGTGTGTACACAGTACACAATACAGCGCAGCTATAGTGCGGTTGCTACTACTTTTCTATTGGTGTACACATTACACAATACAGTGTAGCCATAGTGGAGTTGCTACTACACTTCTGGTGGTGTGCACAATACAGTGCTGCTATAGTGCAGATGCTACTACTTTTCTGGTGGTGTACACAGCACACTATACAGTGCAACCGTAGTGCGGTTGCTACTACTTTTCTGTTGGTGTGCACATTGCACAATACAGTGCAGCCATAGTGCAGTTGCTACTACACCTCTGGTGGTGTACATAGTACACAATACAGTGCAGCCTTAGTGCAGTTGCTACTACTTTTCTGGTGGTGTACACATTACACAATACAGTGCAGTCATAGTGCAGTTGCTACTACTTTTCTGGTGGTGTACACAGTACACAATACAGTGCAACCATAGTGCAGTTGCTACTACTTTTCTGGTGCTGTACACATTACACAATACAGTGCAGCCGTAGTGCAGTTGTTACTACACATCTAATGGTGTATACAGTACACAATACAGTGCAGCCGTAGTGCAGTTGCTACTACTTTTCCGGTGGTGTACACAGTACACAATACAGTGCAACCGTACTGCAGTTGTTACTACTTTTCTGGTGGTGTACACATTACAGTGTAGCCGTAGTGCAGTTGCTACTACACTTCTGGTGGTGTACACAGTACACAATACAGTGCAGCCACAGTGCGGTTGCTACTGCTTTTCTGGTGGTGTACACAGCACACAATAAAGTGCAGTTAATACTACTTTTCTGGTGGCGTACACATTACACAAATCAGTGCAGCCATAGTGCAGTTGTTACTACACTTCTGGTGGTGTACACAGTACACAATACAGTGCAACCGTAGTGCAGTTGCTCCTACTTTTCTGGTGGTGTACACATTACACAATACAGTGCAGCAGTTACTACACTTCTGATGGTGTACACAGTACACAGTACACTGCAGCCGTAGGGCAGTTGCTACTACTTTTCTGGTGGTGTACACATTACAGTGCAACCATAGTGCAGTTGCTACTACTTTTCTGGTGGTGTACACATTACAGTGCAGCCATAGTGCAGTTGCTACTACACTTCTGGTGCTGTACACAGTACACAATACAGTGCAGCCGTGGTGCAGTTGCTACTACTTTTCTGGTGGTGTACACATTACATGATACAGTGTAGCCATAGTGCAGTTGCTGCTACACTTCAGGTGTGTACACAGTACACAATACAGCGCAGCTATAGTGCGGTTGCTACTACTTTTCTATTGGTGTACACATTACACAATACAGTGTAGCCATAGTGGAGTTGCTACTACACTTCTGGTGGTGTGCACAATACAGTGCTGCTATAGTGCAGATGCTACTACTGTTCTGGTGGTGTACACAGCACACAATACAGTGCAACCGTAGTGCGGTTGCTACTACTTTTCTGTTGGTGTGCACATTGCACAATACAGTGCAGCCATAGTGCAGTTGCTACTACACCTCTGGTGGTGTACATAGTACACAATACAGTGCAGTCATAGTGCAGTTGCTACTACTTTTCTGGTGGTGTACACAGTACACAATACAGTGCAACCATAGTGCAGTTGCTACTACTTTTCTGGTGTTGTACACATTACACAATACAGTGCAGCCGTAGTGCAGTTGTTACTACACATCTAATGGTGTATACAGTACACAATACAGTGCAGCCGTAGTGCAGTTGCTACTACTTTTCCGGTGGTGTACACAGTACACAATACAGTGCAACTGTAGTGGAGTTGCTACTACTATTCTGGTGGTGTACACATTACAGTGCAGCCATAGTGCAGTTGCTACTACACTTCTGGTGGTGTACACAATACAGTGCAGCTGCTACTACTTTTCTGGTGGTGTACACAGCACACAATACAGTGCAACCGTAGTGCAGTTGCTACTACTTTTCTGGTGGTGTACACATTACACAATACAGTGCAGCCATAGTGCGGTTGCTACTAAACTTCTGGTGGTGTACATAGTACACAATACAGTGCAGCTGTAGTGCAGTTGCAACTACTTTTCTGGTGGTGTACACATTACACAATACAGTGCAGTCATAGTGCAGTTGCTACTACTTTTCTGGTGGTGTACACAGTACACAATACAGTGCATCCGTAGTGCAGTTGCTACTACTTTTCTGGTGCTGTACACATTACACAATACAGTGCAGCCGTAGTGCAGTTGTTACTACTTTTCCGGTGGTGTACACAGTACACAATACAGTGCAACCGTAGTGGAGTTGCTACTACTTTTCTGGTGGTGTACACATTACAGTGCAGCCATAGTGCAGTTGCTACTACACTTCTGGTGGTGTACACAATACAGTGCAGCCGTAGTGCACTTGCTACTACTTTTCTGGTGGTGTACACAGTACACAATTCAGTGCAACTGTAGTGCAGTTGCTACTACTTTTCTGGTGGTGTACACATTACAGTGCAGCCGTAGTGCAGTTGCTACTACACTTCTGGTGGTGTACACAGTACACAATACAGTGCAGCCATAGTGCGGTTGCTACTGCTTTTCTGGTGGTATACACAGCACACAATACAGCGCAACCATAGTGCAGTTGCTACTACTTTTCTGGTGGTTTACGCATTACACAATACAGTGCAGCTGTAGTGAAGTTGCTGCTACACTTCTGGTGGTGTACACAGTACACAATACAGTGCAGCTATAGTGCAGTTGCTACTACTTTTCTGGTGGTGTACACAGTACACAATACAGTGCAACCGTAGTGCAGTTGCTATTACTTTTCTAGTGGTGTACATATTACAGTGCAGCCATAGTGCAGTTGCTACTACACTTCTGGTGGTGTACACAATACAGTGCAGCTGCTACTACTTTTCTGGTGGTGTACACAGCACACAATACAGTGCATCCGTAGTGCAGTTGCTACTACTTCTCTGGTGCTGTACACATTACACAATACAGTGCAGCCGTAGTGCAGTTGTTACTACTTTTCCGGTGGTGTACACAGCACACAATACAGTGCAACCGTAGTGCAGTTGCTACTACTTTTCTGGTGGTGTACACATTACACAATACAGTGCAGCCGTAGAGCGGTTGCTACTAAACTTCTGGTGGTGTACATAGTACACAATACAGTGCAGCTGTAGTGCAGTTGCAACTACTTTTCTGATGGTGTACACATTACACAATACAGTGCAGTCATAGTGCAGTTGCTACTACTTTTCTGGTGGTGTACACAGTATACAATACAGTGCATCCGTAGTGCAGTTGCTACTACTTTTCTGGTGCTGTACACATTACACAATACAGTGCAGCCGTAGTGCAGTTGTTACTACTTTTCCGGTGGTGTACACAGTACACAATACAGTGCAACCGTAGTGGAGTTGCTACTACTTTTCTGGTGGTGTACACATTACAGTGCAGCCATAGTGCAGTTGCTACTACACTTCTGGTGGTGTACACAATACAGTGCAGCCGTAGTGCAATTGCTACTACTTTTCTGGTGGTGTACACAGTACACAATTCAGTGCAACTGTAGTGCAGTTGCTACTACTTTTCTGGTGGTGTACACATTACAGTGCAGCCGTAGTGCAGTTGCTACTACACTTCTGGTGGTGTACACAGTACACAATACAGTGCAGCCATAGTGCGGTTGCTACTGCTTTTCTGGTGGTGTACACAGCACACAATACAACGCAACCATAGTGCAGTTGCTACTACTTTTCTGGTGGTTTACGCATTACACAATACAGTGCAGCTGTAGTGAAGTTGCTGCTACACTTCTGGTGGTGTACACAGTACACAATACAGTGCAGCTATAGTGCAGTTGCTACTACTTTTCTGGTGGTGTACACAGTACACAATACAGTGCAACCGTAGTGCAGTTGCTATTACTTTTCTAGTGGTATACATATTACAGTGCAGCCATAGTGCAATTGCTACTACACTTCTGGTGGTGTACACAATACAGTGCAGCCGTAGCGCAGTTGCTACTACTTTTCTGGTGGTGTACACATTACACAACACAGTGCAGCCGTAGTGCAGTTGCTATTACACTTCTAATGGTGCACACAGTACACAATACAGTGCAGCCGTAGTGCAGTTGCTACTACTTTTCTGGTGATGTACAAAGATCACAATATAGCGCAACCGAAGTGCAGTTGCTACTACTTTTTTGGTTGTATACACATTACACAATACAGTGCAGCCATAGTGAAGTTGCTACTACACTTCTGGTGGTGTACACAATACAGTGCTGCTATAGTGCAGATGCTACTACTTTTCTGGTGGTGTACACAGCACACTATACAGTGCAACCGTAGTGCGGTTGCTACTACTTTTCTGGTGGTGTACACATTACACAATACAGTGCAGCTGTAGTGCAGTTGATACTACACTTCTGGTGGTGTACACAATACAGTGCAGCCGTAGTGCAATTGCTACTACTTTTCTGCTGGTGTACACAGTACACAATACAGTGCAACCGTAGTGCAGTTGCTACTACTTTTCTGGTGGTGTACACATTACAGTGTAGCCGTAGTGCAGTTGCTACTACACTTCTGGTGGTGTACACAGTACACAATACAGTGCAGCCACAGTGCGGTTGCTACTGCTTTTCTGGTGGTGTACACAGCACACAATATAGTGCAACCATAGTGCAGTTGCTACTGCTTTTCTGGAGGTGTACACATTACACAATACAGTGCAGTCATAGTGCAGTTGCTACTACTTTTCAGGTGGTGTACACAGTACACAATACAGTGCAACCGTAGTGCAGTTGCTCCTACTTTTCTGGTGGTGTACACATTACACAATACAGTGCAGCAGTTACTACACTTCTGATGGTGTACACAGTACACAGTACACTGCAGCCGTAGTGCAGTTGCTACTACTTTTCTGGTGGTGTACACAATACAGTGCAACCATAGTGCAGTTGCTACTACTTTTCTGGTGGTGTACACATTACAGTGCAGCCATAGTGCAGTTGCTACTACACTTTTCTGGTGGTGTACACAATACAGTGCAGCCGTAGTGCAGCTGCTACTACACTTCTGGTGCTGTACACAGTACACAATACAGTGCAGCCGTGGTGCAGTTGCTACTACTTTTCTGGTGGTGTACACATTACATGATACAGTGTAGCCATAGTGCAGTTGCTACTACACTTCAGGTGTGTACATAGTACACAATACAGCGCAGCTATAGTGCGGTTGCTACTACTTTTCTGTTGGTGTACACATTACACAATACAGTGTAGCCATAGTGGAGTTGCTACTACACTTCTGGTGTGCACAATACAGTGCTGCTATAGTGCAGATGCTACTACTTTTCTGGTGGTGTACACAGCACACAATATAGTGCAACAGTAGTGCGGTTGCTACTACTTTTCTTTTGGTGTGCACATTGCACAATACAGTGCAGCCATAGTGCAGTTGCTACTACACCTCTGGTGGTGTACATAGTACACAATACAGTGCAGCCTTAGTGCAGTTGCTACTACTTTTCAGGTGGTGTACACAGTACACAATACAGTGCAACCATAGTGCAGTTGCTACTACTTTTCTGGTGCTGTACACATTACACAATACAGTGCAGCCGTAGTGCAGTTGTTACTACACATCTAATGGTGTATACAGTACACAATACAGTGCAGCCGTAGTGCAGTTGCTACTACTTTTCCGGTGGTGTACACAGTACACAATACAGTGCAACCGTAGTGGAGTTGCTACTACTTTTCTGGTGGTGTACACATTACTGTGCAGCCATAGTGCAGTTGCTACTACACTTCTGGTGGTGTACACAATACAGTGCAGCTGCTACTACTTTTCTGGTGGTGTACACAGCACACAATACAGTGCAACCGTAGTGCAGTTGCTACTACTTTTCTGGTGGTGTACACATTACACAATACAGTGCAGCTGTAGTGCGGTTGCTACTAAACTTCTGGTGGTGTACATAGTACACAATACAGTGCAGCTGTAGTGCAGTTGCAACTACTTTTCTGGTGGTGTACACAGCACACAATACAGTGCAACCGTAGTGCAGTTGCTACTACTTTTCTCGTGGTGTACACATCACACAATACAGTGCAACCGTAGTGCAGTTGTTACTACTTTTCCGGTGGTGTACACAGTACACAATACAGTGCAACCGTAGTGGAGTTGCTACTACTTTTCTGGTGGTGTACACATTACAGTGCAGCCATAGTGCAGTTGCTACTACACTTCTGGTGGTGTACACAATACAGTGCAGCCGTAGTGCAATTGCTACTACTTTTCTGGTGGTGTACACAGTACACAATTCAGTGCAACTGTAGTGCAGTTGCTACTACTTTTCTGGTGGTGTACACATCACAGTGCAGCCGTAGTGCAGTTGCTACTACACTTCTGGTGGTGTATACAGTACACAATACAGTGCAGCCATAGTGCGGTTGCTACTGCTTTTCTGGTGGTGTACACAGCACACAATACAGCGCAACCATAGTGTAGTTGCTACTACTTTTCTGGTGGTTTACGCATTACACAATACAGTGCAGCCATAGTGCAGTTGCTACTACACTTCTGGTGGTGCACACAATACAGTGCAACCGTAGTGCAGTTGCTACTACTTTTCTAGTGGTGTACACATAGCACAGTACAGTGCAGTCGTAATGCAGTTGCTACTACATTTCTGATGCTGTACACAGTACACAATACAGTGCAGCCGTAGTACAGTTGCTACTACACTTCTGGTGGTGTACGCAGTACACAATACAGTGCAGCTATAGTGCAGATGCTACTACTTTTCTGGTGGTGTACACATTACACAATACAGTGTAGCCATAGTGGAGTTGCTACTACACTTCTGGTGGTGTGCACAATACAGTGCTGCTATAGTGCAGATGCTACTTCTTTTCTGGTGGTGTACACATTACACAATACAGTGCAGCCATAGTGCAGTTGCTACTACACCTCTGATGGTGTACATAGTACACAATACAGTGCAGCCTTAGTGCAGTTGCTACTACTTTTCTGGTGGTGTACACATTACACAATACAGTGCAGTCATAGTGCAGTTGCTACTACTTTTCTGGTGGTGTACACAGTACACAATACAGTGCAACCATAGTGCAGTTGCTACTACTTTTCTGGTGCTGTACACATTACACAATACAGTGCAGCCGTAGTGCAGTTGTTACTACACATCTAATGGTGTATACAGTACACAATACAGTGCAGCCGTAGTGCAGTTGCTACTACTTTTCCGGTGGTGTACACATTACAGTGCAGCCATAGTGCAGTTGCTACTACACTTCTGGTGGTGTACACAATACAGTGCAGCTGCTACTACTTTTCTGGTGGTGTACACAGCACACAATACAGTGCAACCGTAGTGCAGTTGCTACTACTTTTCTGGTGGTGTACACATTACACAATACAGTGCAGCCGTAGTGAGGTTGCAACTAAACTTCTGGTGGTGTACATAGTACACAATACAGTGCAGCTGTAGTGCAGTTGCAACTACTTTTCTGGTGGTGTACTCAGCACACAATACAGTGCAACCGTAGTGCAGTTGCTACTACTTTTCTGGTGGTGTACACATTACACAATACAGTGCAGTCATAGTGCAGTTGCTACTACTTTTCTGGTGGTGTACACAGTACACAATACAGTGCATCCGTAGTGCAGTTGCTACTACTTTTCTGGTGCTGTACACATGACACAATACAGTGCAGCCGTAGTGCAGTTGTTACTACTTTTCCGGTGGTGTACACAGTACACAATACAGTGCAACCGTAGTGGAGTTGCTACTACTTTTCTGGTGGTGTACACATTACAGTGCAGCCATAGTGCAGTTGCTACTACACTTCTGGTGGTGTACACAATACAGTGCAGCCGTAGTGCAATTGCTACTACTTTTCTGGTGGTGTACACAGTACACAATTCAGTGCAACTGTAGTGCAGTTGCTACTACTTTTCTGGTGGTGTACACATTACAGTGCAGCCGTAGTGCAGTTGCTACTACACTTCTGGTGGTGTACACAGTACACAATACAGTGCAGCCATAGTGTGGTTGCTACTGCTTTTCTGGTGGTGTACACAGCACACAATACAGCGCAACCATAGTGTAGTTGCTACTACTTTTCTGGTGGTTTACGCATTACACAATACAGTGCAGCCAGAGTGCAGTTGCTACTACACTTCTGGTGGTGCACACAGCACACAATACAGTGCAACCGTAGTGCAGTTGCTACTACTTTTCTGGTGGTGTACACATTGCACAGTACAGTGCAGTCGTAATGCAGTTGCTACTACATTTCTGATGCTGTACACAGTACACAATACAGTGCAGCTGTAGTACAGTTGCTACTACTTTTCTGGTGGTGTACGCAGTACACAATACAGTGCAGCTATAGTGCAGATGCTACTACTTTTCTGGTGGTGTACACAGCACACAATACAGTGCAACCGTAGTGCGGTTGCTACTACTTTTCTGTTGGTGTACACATTACACAATACAGTGCAGCTGTAGTGCGGTTACTACTATTCTTCTGGTGGTGTACATAGTACACAATAGAGTACAGCCTTAGTGCAGTTGCTACTACTTTTCCGGTGGTGTACACATTACATAATACAGTGCAGTCATAGTGCAGTTGCTACTACTTTTCTGCTGGTGTACACAGTACACAATACAGTGCAACTGTAGTGCAGTTGCTACTACTTTTCTGGTGGTGTACACAGTACACAATACAGTGCAGCCATAGTGCAGTTGCTACTACACCTCTGGTGGTGTACACAGTACACAATACAGTGCAGCTATAGTACAGATGCTACTACTTTTCTGATGGTGTACACAGCACACAATACAGTGCAACCGTGGTGCGGTTGCTACTACTTTTCTGTTGGTGTACACATTACACAATACAGTGCAGCCGTAGTGCAGTTGTTACTACACTTCTGATGGTGTACACAGTACACAATACAGTGCAGCCGTAGTGCAGTTGCTACTACTTTTCTAGTGGTGTACACAGCACACAATACAGTGCAACCGTAGTGCAGTTGCTACTACTTTTCTGGTGGTGTACACATTACACAATACAGTGCAGCCGTAGTGCTGTTGCTACTATACTTATGGTGGTGTACATAGTACACAATACAGTGCAGTCGTAGTGCAGTTGCTACTACTTTTCTGGTGGTGTACACAGCACACAATACAGTGCAACTGTAGTGCAGTTGCTACTACTTTTCTGGTGGTGTACACATTACACAATACAGTGCAGCCGCAGTGCAGTTGATACTACTTTTCTGATGTTGTATACAGCACACAATACAGTGCAACCATAGTGCAGTTGGACGCGTTTCATGAGCGTGCACACATGGATGCTCTGCAAGTCGCGCTCCTTCCTCAGCAGACCTCGCAGTGTCGGGTACATGCTGCTGGAGGATGCACTGCGTTTAGATGGCTCTGATGTTGGTTCCCAGGTTGAGGAAGGGAGTAACGTGAGCCTAGAGAGAGGGGGTGCTCAAGAAGGACATGAAACTGGCAATCATGTTCCCCCAGCCGCAGCATACTGCCAAGTTTGCTCCAGTGACGAGGAGCGAGGAGGGAGGGGATGATGAGGTCACTGACTCTACTTGGGTGCCTGATAGAAGAGAGGAAGAGGAGGAGGCACAACTCCAACGAGGCAGGATGTCCTCTAGGGGGCAGCTTAAGGGCAGCCATCCTACTGCATCACACTGCAGAGCTCTGCAGGTGCAGGGCTCTGCTGACTCCCCGCTGATTTAGAAAAGTTCCTTGGTGCAGGCCTTTTTGCCACGCATGCAGCAGATCACACCATTGCTGTTTGCAACCTATGTCTGAAACGGATCAAGCGTGGCCAGAACAGCAGCCGCTTGGGCACCACATGCTTGACCAGATATATGACGACCTCCCATGCAGTCCATTGGCAACAGCACTTTAAAGACCCACATCAAAGAAAAAGGCGGACTTCTCCTTGCTCCTCATCTGGGATCTCCAACCCCACTATACCTCCAGTCCTCTCAAAAACCAGCACTGAGAAGAATGAAGGTATAGCAATAGGTGACCCAAGTACTTGCAGACAATCTGCTATCAGTACACCTACTTCTGATTTTAACTGTGTAAACAATATTTTCAAATCTTGTGACGTGACAATGGTGCACTACACCCCACGTGAAGAGTTAAAAATGTGGCGCTATCCCAAATACACTATATGTAATGTCACTATTTACAGTGAAAATCCTAATCTAGTGAACACATTTTTACAGGTGTATATTGAAAAAAATGAAAGATGAAAAATTAAAAAATATACCAAATGAAATCAAAAACACCAAATTAAATACAATACCTAAAGTGACTCAGTGCTGACACTACTAGACAATCATATGTGTCAATCCTATTACAATCAACGAGTGTCAGCACTGAGTCACTTTAGGTATTGTATTTAATTTGGTGTTTTTGATTTCATTTGGTATATTTTTTTATTTTTCATCTTTCATTTTTTTCAATATACACCTGTAAAAATGTGTTCACTAGATTAGGATTTTCACTGTAAATAGTGACATTACATATAGTGTATTTGGGATAGCGCCACATTTTTAACTCTTCACGTGGGGTGTAGTGCACCATTGTCACGTCACAAGATTTGAAAATATTGTTTACACAGTTGATATTTACCAAGTGGCAGCTATAGGTAGGCTATACCAACTGATGATAATCATCATCTAGGTTGATTCTCCGAGGCGCAGTGGTGGTCAACTAAGTATAGGGTGGACATTATACCTAGAAGTACCGCTTATTAATTACTTCTGATTTTAGCAGGCAAATTTCCCTACCCCAGTTGCTAAACCGTAAAAAGAAATTCGGTCCCAGCCATCCACATGCTCAGCGTCTGAATGCTAGCTTGGCTAATTTGCTAGGACTGCAACTGCCGCCTTTTCAGCTGGTAGACTCTGTCCCCTTTCGTGAATTTGTGAAATGTGCTGAACCTCAGTGGCAGGTTCCAAAACGCCATTTCTTTTCACGGAAGGCCATTCCGGCTCTCTACCGGCATGTGGAAGGCAATGTTTTGGCCTAGTTGGACAGGGCAGTCAGCAGTAAGGTGCATATTACCACTGACTCATGGTCTAGCAGACATGGGCAGGGACTTTACCTTTCCTTTACGGCGCACTGGGTAACTTTGCTGGCAGCTGGGAAGGATGCAGGACAGGGTTCAGTATTGTTGGAGCGTGTTCTGCCACCATGCCTCCAAAATGCTAGTGATGATTCTGCCACAGCTCTCTCCTCCACCCCCTCCTCTGCTTCTTCCTCTATGGCCTCTTCTGCAGATTTTTTTCTGCAGATGGTTCTCTCCCTGCCACCTGGATATGACAGGAGCCGCCCGGGAGTGTGCGCGCACTGGAGTCCGTCAGTCTTCACCATCAGAACAAAGATTGGAGCACATGAAAAACAGAAAACACAGCAAAGAGGAGAAGAAGCAACACAGAAAGCAAGCAAAGGCCAAGAATATTCTTCTAAAACATGAAGGCACAGAGACAGTCTCCCATCCTTCCAAGATTTCTGCATATCGCATTGGAACCTGGGATCCGATGACATGTATTGAGCCCTGGGGTGGTTCACAGGCGTGATTTGACTTAGTGTAGCAGCTGAGTCACACGCCCTGAGGTGAGCATATTTCCTGGGGGGGCACTGGATTGCACCAAAGCATGGTTTGCATCACAAAGAAAACTTATGAGCACGCTGGAAAATAACATCATTGGACACTTAAGCACATTTTTTATATATTGATTTACCAGATTTCTCCAAACATTTTTATTGTTTTATTGAGGATTGTTTTTTCACGTGTATTGTGTGGCACTAAGCACTTTTGGAATCATTTATTTATATTTTTTTTCACTGTAGCATGCTTGTTTGAATTGATTTTACATTTTGCACTTTAATGTAAGGTTGAATTGGTTGTGTATACTGTACCTTAGTATGCTTATATACATTTAGGTTTAATTTTGTGTTTCAATATTTAGTCATTTATTTCAATATTATCATCACTATAATAATTTTTATGTTTCACTCAGTGGGGTTATCCACTATATGGTTATATTTATGTCCATGGACACACACATATTTTGATTTATTATTATAGCACACTTTAGCGCAGTGTGTTTTCTTTTGCTTTTTTATTTTTGCACGATATATGAGACGTGTTCAATGCATGCAGCTGAGTAGTGTTATTGGCTAAGCATAAAGTACATTGTGGCTCGCAGGATTTTTTCCTATTTATCTCTTCTGCAGATTTGTCCTCTGAACCAGCAGTGCTCCGTAAGTGTTCAAGGGCCTACCAAGCACTCAGGCAAAAAGATGCCATGCGGTGCTTGAGTTGGTCTGCTTAGGGGACAGGAGCCACACTGGGGCAGAGATTCTGTCAGCTCTGCAGGAGCAGGCTCAGAGGTGGTTGACACCACGCCAGCTTCAGCCAGGAATGGTTGTATGCGACAATGACACCAACTTTCTCTCCGCCCTCTGACAGGGACATTTGACCCATGTCCCATGTTTGGCACACGTCCTGAATTTGGTGGTGCAGCAGTTCTTGAGCAGGTACCCAGCTTACAGGATCTCCTGAGGCAGGCCAGAAAAGTCTGTGATCATTTCCGTGGGTCATACAATGCCAGTGCTCGGCTGGCTGACATTCAAAGGGAATGCAACCTGCTCACCAACCGCCTCGTTTGTGACATGCCCACCAGGTGAAACTCAACGTTGGCAATGCTGCAGCGGCTGCACTCGCAGCAGAGGGCCACCAATGAGTACCCGTGTGAGTATGGCACCAGGACAGGGTCAGGGGAGCTTGGCTTTTTTTTGCCACGCCAGTGGCTACTGATCAAGGATGCATGCACTGTCCTGTCACCATTTGAGGAGACCACGAGGATGGTGAGCAGCGAAAATGCATGCATAAGTGATACTATCCCTCTTGCCTTCCTGTTGGAGCATGCGCTTCATGGAATAATGGACAGGGCACTTGAGGCAGAACAGCAGAAGGAAGAGGCGGACTTCCTTACCTCTCAAGGCCCCCTTTATCTAGATAGTATTCCTGCAGGCCCGCCAAACACACAGGAAGAAGAGGAGGAGGAGGATTGTGTCAGCATGGACGTTAACACTCAGCAGCAGTCTTCAAGGGATAGTTTTTAGTCCTCAGAAACCCAAAGAGTTGTACTTGGCTGGGACGAGGTTGTTACGGATCATGTGATCCTTAGTGACCCAGAGGACTCAGAATTGAATGCCTCTGCAAACTTATGCTGCATGGCCTCCCTGATTCTGTAAAGCTTGTGAAAGGACCCTAGGATTCGTGATATCAAGGAGAGGGATCATTACTGGCTGGCAACCCTACTTTATCCACATTACAAGGGTAAGGTTGCAGAACTCATCCTGCCTTCGCAGGAGGGAGCAGAGGATGAAACATCTTCAGGAGGCCTTGAAGAAAGGTTTGTGCAATGCGTTTCCATACTCTGGGAGGTTACAATTTCCTGGTGCTGGACAACGTGTTGCTGAGGCTTAGTTCAGTCAGTGGAAGAACAGTGGAGAAGGTGGCCGGCTGACCAATGCCTTTAGACAATTTTTCAGTCCTCTGCGCCAAGGTCTGATCGGTTCAAGCACCATCGCCAGCATATGCATTACATGGTGTAGGAATATCTAGGGGCAAGACCAGACTTGGAGACCTTTCCAACAGACCATCCACTAGGTTACTGGGTCTTGAGGATGGACCACTGGCCAGAACTTGCTCAATATGCAATTGAGCTACTGGCCTGTCCTGCATCCAGCGTTCTTTCTGAACGCACATTCAGTGCTGTTGGAGGGTTTGTAACGAATCATAGAGTGCGCCTGTCCACAGACTCAGTTGATAGGCTCACATTCATAAAAATGAATCAGTCTTGGATCAGCAGCAGCTATCAAGCACCTGATACTGATATAACTGATTGATTTTTCTATGGATTTTTTGATCCCTTGAAGACTGCCTATGCTGAGTGACTATCCTATTCCTCCTCAATCTTGATGATTCTAGCTTCCAACAATATTTTTGGTTTAGAGCACCACCACCTAAGGCCCAATTTTTCTGCCCCTGTTTAACTGGAGCATGTAATTACAATTTTTGATATAATATTTAACAGCAGGGCCCATTCCTGCGCCCACCAAGAGTAACTGTGAGGGCTTACAGTGTTGTGGCACCACCACCAAAGGCCCAATTTTTCTGTCCCTGTTTAACGGGAGCATGTAATTACAGTTTTTGATATAATATTTAACAGCAGGGCCCATTCCTGTACCCACCAAGAGTAACTGTGAGGGCTTACAGTGTTGTGGCACCACCACCACCACCGAAGGCCCAATTTTTCTGCCCCTGTTTAGCAGGGGCATGTAATTACAATTTTTGATACAATATTTAACAGCAGGGCCCATTCCTGCACCCACCAAGAGTAACTGTGAGGGGTTACAGTGTTCTGGCACCACCAACACCTAAAGCCCAATTTTCTGCAGAGTATATAGGGCAGGCCGTTTAGTATATACTTCTGTTCAGAGTATATAGTGCCTGGGGGCCCCCCACACCAGTTTTTTAAAAATTTGGGTGCGGGTTTCCCCTTAATATCAGACCCAAACAGCCTGGAAATGGCCAGGGGGGTGGTGGCGGGCTGACCCACAGCGGCAAGCAGTGTTAAACACCAAGCGACTCACACCACGAAATGTACGCTTTACATGTACGATGGTAAATCGTAGACTTCCTCGCCTTCAGCATAGTCGGAAACACCAACCCAGGCAAACCTCCATCCTTCAGCACCTGGCTTCCAACAGCTGTCAAAGCCAGTGATTGGAAAAAAAAAAAAACAGGATGGAAGATTGGTCCTTGGGACAGCAGGTCCTCCCTGAGAAGCAGCCTCCAAGGGACATCAGCAACCAGTCACACTAGGTCGGCGTACCAAGACCAGCGAGGCCAGTCTGGGGCCAACAGAATGACCGTAATCCCTTTGTCCTCGATCCTGCGCAGAAGCCGCGGAAGAAGCTTGAAAGGAGGGAAGGCACAAATCAGACAAAACTGGCCCCACAGGGCCACCAGAGCATCTGTGGCATCCGCCAGAGGATCTCATGAACTTTCCACAAACCTCAGTACTTTTCTGTTGAGCCGAGATGCCAATGCCTACCGACTGAGATAGTCCGTCTGTCAATTTTTCACACCTGGAAAGTGCACTCGGAGAGGGCCGGATGAAGCGTTCCACCCACTCGAGAATTAGGGAGACCTCCAGAGCCGCCAACACACTATTTGTTCCGCCCTGGTGATTGACATAAGCCACAGCCGTGGCATTGTCCGACTGGATCCATAGGGGGAGCCCCTAGAGCCGATCCGTTCAGTGATCCAAAGTCTAATCGCCGAAGTTCCAAGATGTTGATTGGTAGCCTGGATTCTTCCAGCTTCCAACAACCCTGAGCGGAGCTCAGCCCCAGGACACCTCCCCATCCGGACAGGCTGGCATCCGTCCTCACCACTGTACAATACAAGGGGAGAAAAGACTTGCCCTGCCGAAAGGTCAGCGAACGCAGTCACCAGACCAGGGAACCCCTGGTTGCCCGGCTAAGCCAAATCTGATTGTCCAGAGACTTTGGACACTTGTCCCATTTTACCAGGATCCCCCTCTGAAGAAACCTCGTATGGAACTGTGCAGACGGACCCGCCATGAAGGTAGACACATGGCCCAGCCCTCACATGCAAGTCCGGAGGGAGGACCCCCTATGGGACAGCAACAGCTGAATCGCAGAATGTAACTTCTGGATGTTGTCCAGAAGAAGAAACCCCCTGGCCAGAGCTGAATCCAGAGTCAGACCCAAGTAATCCAATTTTCTGGGAGGGATCAAGGCAGACTTCTGGTATTTCAGAAGCCAACCGATATCCTTCAAGGTTTGAAAAGTGATCTTCACATCGTCTGTTAATGCAGATGAGGACTCCCCTCGCAAGAGGAGGTTGTCCAAATAACCCAGCACATCGTTCCCCTGCTGATGTAGAAACGCCAAGACTGGGGAAAACCAGAGGAGCGGAGGCAAGACCAAAGGGTAACGCCATAAACTGTGCTCCTCTCCCATAGCAAAGCGGAGGAAAGCTGGACCCACATAAAACAGATCAGGGCCTGAAGTCCAGACTTGGACGAAACTTGCCCTCCTTGTTTGGGACCATAACTAGATTTGAATAAAAACCTTGAAACCGTTCCACTACCGGAACCGGGACAAGCACTCGCTGAAACAACAGGTCCTGCACTGCCCCAAAAAGAGCTTGCAGCTGGTCTGAGGATAAACGCACATTGGAGGGAATAATCTTTCCGGAGGGCAAGAACAAAACTTTATCTTGTAACTGGACAGAATTACTCCATGGACCCAGTTGTCGTTCACCAAGGAGGTCCACGGGCCCGGAAACCAGCGAAGACTCCCCCCCACCCCAGGCATAGGTGAGGGCGCCTCTTCATGCTGAAGGAGCCTTGTCCACGAATCTAGAGAAACCTGCTCACGGCTTTCCGGACCAGGGCCACTTGGAACCTCCCGAAGAGGACTTGAAAGGTTTGGAACCCTTGTCAGTGGCCCCTGATGGATGAAAAAGCTGTTTGTGTGCCAAGGCACCTCCCCCTTCTTATACTGTAGAAGAAAGGTACTCTTCCCCCCCATTAAAACTCTTAAGGACATCATCCAGGGTAGCCCCAAACGGGCGATCGGCTCGAAAGGGCAAGCAGTTAGAGCTTTTTTGGATGTTTGGTCCGCAGACCAACACTGAAGCCACAAAACACGCCTAAGCACTATGGCTGAAACAGAGAGCTTAGAAATCAAGGGAGCTTCATCCAGAGAGTCATCAGACCATGGCGTAGAAGTGCAGCCCACTCAGTTAGTGTTTGCGGCACCAGGCAGCAGCCAGAACCAGTCACAACACCAAATCAGCAACAGATAACATGCTACGGGCCACAGACTCCGCTTTTCTGTCAGCCGGATCTTTAAAGGCCAGGGATTACTCTACCGGAATCATGTTTACTTTATTCATTTTATTCTGGTAACAGGAGGGTCCACCACAGGTGGGACAGTCCACTTCTATAGAAGTGACTCCACAAAGGGACACCACACCACAAAAACATTTACAGACCACCAAAGGGGGTTTTGGGCGCTTCTAAACTTGCAGACAAATTGTCAAATAGGAGGGAAAAAGAAAACACTGTTTTGCCGTACGAGCCGGCTTGTGAATGCCAATAGTAGCGGCCACATCCGCCTCAGCTGCATCCTCCATCTTTAACGTCTCACACACAGAGGTAACAAGTGCGTCCACCAGTGCCTTCTCGTGCACTGCTGCAGCCACGGAAGAGTCATCCCCACTATCTGACGGATCAGGGAGCATGGCGACAAAGCCCCGCAGGGTGGCCATGGCGACAGAATCAGAATCTGACGAGACAGATGAGCAGGAGAGGAAGCTCTTTGCTAATCTTATGTCCAAACGCACCTCCACCCTTTTAACAAACACTCACAGGGGACCGCCGACTGAGGGCTTGCAAAGAGGGACACCGACTGAACCTCGCAAAGGGGGTCGTCCACTGATGCCCCTCCAAAAAGGCCAGCATAGGAGGCTACAAGTGGGGCCGCCCACTGCTGATGCGGGTAGTCCCGTAAGCTGGAGACCCCTTGGGCCCGCAGAACCGCTGGGAAGGGCAGGTTCCCTATAGAACAATGGCGGCTACAGCTGCTGGCAACCCCGACTGCCCCCACAACGCTGCCCCTCCAGAAGGAGATGCCCCGGAGGGCCCGAACATGGGGATGCAAGCCTGAGTGTATTAAGTTAATAATGTTCTCTGTCTTGTTTTACCCGTTAAGTGGTTAGCATAATCATTCCTTCATCAGAGTATATAAATGTATTCCATAGCATCCACGCCTGGGAATGTTGTTCCTGCTCATTTTGTGCCGTAAAGACTAATGCCGCGTACACACGAGCGGACTTTCCGGCATACTTGGTGACGTTTTAGGGGGCGTGGTCATCGGGTGATGTTGACCACGCCCCCTAAAACGTCACAGTCCCAGCATGCCCAGGGACTGTGACATCACAAGGGGGCGGGGTCTCCACCTATATAAGTCACAACGGAGCGCTCAGAGAGCAGTCCAGACAGAGAGCGTCGTGTCAACATCTGGAGAAGAGAAGAGGGAAGAAGACAAGAAGCCCAGAAGCCCAGAAGTCCGGACCTCCGCTGGCAAAAGAGCGGCCTGAAGACAGCGGAGGAGCCGGCCGAAGAACTGGAACACCGGGAGAAGAGGCCGGAGAGAGCGGAGAAGAACCAACCGGATGCCGGGAGAAGAGGAACCGGAGGGACCCCCGAAGCCAGAAGAAGACCCCTGAAGCCAGAAGAAGACCCCCGAAGCCAGAGGAAGACCCCCCCTGGAGCTGTTTAATAAATTGTTTTAAAAACCTGTGTAGTGTGTTTTATTATTGACGCTTTTTCCCTAGGTGAATGGGTAGGGGTACCATGTACCCCATACTCATTCACATAGGGTGGGGGGCCGGGATCTGGGGGCCCTCTTATTATAGGGGGCTCCCAGATTCCGATAAGCCCCCCGCCCTGCAGACCCCGACAACCAACGGCCAGGGTTGTCGGGAAGAAGCCCTTGTCCTCATCAACATGGGGACAAGGTGCTTGGGGGGGGGGGCCCCGCAGGGCCCCCCTCCCCCAAAGCACCCACACCCCATATTGAGGGCATGCGGCCTGGTACGGTTCAGGGGGAGTGCTCGCTCGTCCCCACCCCCTTTCCTGACGGGCTGCGTGCTCGGATCGGGGTCTGGTATCGATTTTAGGGGGACCCCACACCGTTTTTTCGGTGTAGGGGGTTCCCTTTATAACCCATACCAGACCTAAGGGCCTGGTATGACCCGCGATGGGGCCCGCAAGGTGTCAATCTCGCTGATAAAAGCGGCAAGATTGACTTCCTTTTCAAGTCCCGTCGTACCTGAGTCACGTTCAAAATGAACGGACTTGTCCGCGTGTGGGCAAGTCCGTTCATTCTGAAAGTCCGCCGTAACTCCGGCGAAAGTCCGTCGGAAAGACGGGCAGACATAGCCCGCCGGAAAGTCCGGTCGTGTGTGGGCAAGTCCGTCCGTTTTAAAGTCCGGCGCACCTGGCGGACAAAGTCTGTCGGAAAGTGTGCCGGATCAAGTATGCCAGAAAGTCCGATCGTGTGTACGCGGCATTTGTCCTCCAATCTCCTGATCTCTTCCACCTTGCGTAGCCACAATCCTATAGTTGGAGGTGAACTGTTCTTCCACAGAAGTGGGATGCAAGATTTGGCTGCGTTCAATAAGTGTCGTACTATCGACTTTTTGTACTTCTGTGGTGGGATTGTAGTAGCATGCAGCAGAATGAGAGCTGGATATCACTTTTAATATAATCCGTGAATTTTTGAGTAACTGCCCAGACTGTTGTCCAATAGTGCTGAAGCAGAGGGCAAGACCAGAAGATATGGGGGAGTGTACCCTTATCCGTTTTATGTAGCCTGTTAGGGGTATAGTACCATCTGGTCAGGTTCTTATAGTTAAGTTCCTGCATCTTTGTACAAATAGATGCTTTTAGGCAGAGGCGTCATTAGGGGGTGGCTATTGGGGCTACAGCCCCGAGCCTGGGGCCAATAGCCCCGAGTCTCTTGTCCGGTCCAGGGACGAATGCAGGGGACAGGGGCGGACTGAGCCATGGTAGCGCTGGCTCCGGCTCCAGCTCTGCCCCCGCCTGACTCTATTCTTGGTCACTGGTTGCTATAGCCGCCTAGCGGCTAGCAACCAGTGACGTCACTGCCCAGCATTCAAAGCGGA
This sequence comes from Aquarana catesbeiana, assembly GCF_042186555.1. Classification (NCBI taxonomy): domain Eukaryota; kingdom Metazoa; phylum Chordata; class Amphibia; order Anura; family Ranidae; genus Aquarana; species Aquarana catesbeiana. The sequence goes on from NC_133328.1 coordinate 116,412,540, forward strand.
GGAGGATTGCACTTCCTCCTCCTCCGCGCTAGTGGGGCCTGTCCTGCGAGTTCTGTACTGAAACGTTCCACCGCTGGTCCGGTGGTGGTGTGTAGTGCAGAGCAGCAGGGAGGGGGAAACCTCGGCAGCCGGGAAGAGCCCAGAAGGAAGAGAGAGAGAGGACACCGCCACCGCCACCCTGAGCAGCATCCCCAGCGCCTGCACTCCTTCAATCTCAGCCCTCTCCCAGCTCGCTGTGAGTGGAACAGGAAGAAGGCTCCAGAAGGCGGGAATTACAAAGGGTCCTGCCATGCCACATCGATCCCCGCTCAGCGCTCGGATGGGCGGCTCTCCTCCTCAACCTCTGGCTGCCTCACCCACCAGCACCACGGCTGAGCTGCAGCTGCAGGACCTGGACACATGAAGTCTGTCTCCTCCTGGTCAGGTAGGTCAGTCAGTGTGTGTCTGTCAGGTAGGTCAGTGTGTGTCCGGTAGGTCAGTGTATGTAGGTCAGTGTGTGTCAGGTAGGTCAGTGCGTGTCAGGTAGGTCAGTGCGTGTCAGGTAGGTCAGTGTAGGTCAGTGTGTGTAGGTGTGTGTCAGGTAGGTCAGTGCGTGTCAGGTAGGTCAGTGCGTGTCAGGTAGGTCAGTGTAGGTCAGTGTGTGTAGGTGTGTGTCAGGTAGGTCAGTGCGTGTCAGGTAGGTCAGTGTATGTCAGGTAGGTCAGTGTATGTCATGTAGGTAAGTGTGTGTCAGGTAGGTCAATGTATGTAGGTCAGTGTGTGTCAGGTAGTTCAGTGTGTGTCAGGTAGGTCAGTGTATGTAGGTCAGTGTGTGTCAGGTAGGTCAGTGTGTGTCAGGTAGTTCAGCGTGTGTCAGTGTGTGTCAGGTAGTTCAGTGTATGTAGGTCAGTGTGTGTCAGGTAGTTCAGTGTGTGTCAGGTAGGTCTGTGTGTGTCAGGTAGGTCAGTGTGTGTCAGGTAGGTCAGTGCGTATCAGGTAGGTCAGTGTGTGTCGTGTAGGTCAGGTAGGTCAGTGTGTGTATGTCAGTGTAGGTCAGTGTGTGTAGGTCAGTGTAGGTCAGTGTGTGTAGGTCAGTGTGTGTAGGTCAGTGTAGGTCAGTGTGTGTCAGGTAGGTCAGGGTGTGTAGGTCAGTGTAGGTCAGTGTGTGTAGGTCAGTGTAGGTCAGTGTGTGTCAGGTAGGTCAGGGTGTGTAGGTCAGTGTGTGTCAGGTAGGTCAGTGTGTGTAGGTCAGTGTAGGTCAGTGTGTGTATGTCAGGTAGGTCAGTGCGTGTCAGGTAGGTCAGTGTGTGTAGGTCAGTGTGTGTCAGGTAGGTCAGTGTGTGTAGGTCAGTGTAGGTCAGTGTGTGTATGTCAGGTAGGTCAGTGTGTGTATGTCAGGTAGGTCAGTGTCAGGTAGGTCAGTGTGTGTCAGGTAAGTCAGTGCGTGTCAGGTAGGTCAGTGTATGTAGGTTAGTGTGTGTCAGGTAGGTCAGTGTGTGTCAGGTAGTTCAGTGTGTGTCAGGTAGGTCAGTGTATGTAGGTCAGTGTGTGTCAGGTAGGTCAGTGTGCGTAGGTCAGTGCGTGTCAGGTAGGTCAGTGTATGTCAGGTAGGTCAGTGTATGTCATGTAGGTCTGTGTGTGTAGGTCAGTGTGTGTCAGGTAGGTCAGTGCATGTCAGGTAGGTCAGTGTATGTCAGGTAGGTCAGTGTATGTCAGGTAGGTCAGTGTGTGTCAGGTAGGTCAGTGTGTGTCAGGTAGGTCAGTGTATGTAGGTCAGTGTGTGTAGGTCAGTGCGTGTCAGGTAGGTCAGTGCGTGTCAGGTAGGTCAGTGTGTGTAGGTCAGTGTGTGTCAGGTAGTTCAGTGTGTGTCAGCCCCGGTTCACACAGGGGCGACTTGTCAGGCGACTTAGCCGCCTGACAAGTCGCGTCCTGTTCTGTACTACAGAACCGTTCTAATAGGAGCGACGCAAGTCGCTCCGACTTAGAAAAAGGTTCCTGTACTATTTTTGGGGCGATTTCAGGTGACTTGCATTGACTTCTATACAGAAGTCGTTTTGCAAGTCGCCGTTGAAGTCGTGTGCAGGTCGCCTCAGTGAGTTGACCTGCAAGTCGTGTTGCCCCTGTGTGAACCGGCAGTCAGTGTGTGTCAGGTAGTTCAGTGTGTGTCAGGTAGGTCAGTGTATGTAGGTTAGTGTGTGTCAGGTAGTTCAGTGTGTGTCAGTGTGTGTCAGGTAGTTCAGTGTGTCTCAGGTAGGTCAGTGTATGTAGTTCAGTGTGTGTCAGGTAGGTCAGTGTGTGTAGGTTAGTGTGTGTCAGGTAGTTCAGGGTGTGTCAGTGTGTGTCAGGTAGTTAAGTGTGTGTCAGGTAGGTCAGTGTATGTAGGTCAGTGTGTGTCAGGTAGGTCAGTGTATGTCATGTAGGTCAGTGTGTGTCAGGTAGGTCAGTGTGTGTCAGGTAGGTCAGTGTGTGTGTCAGGTAGGTCAGTGTGTGTGTCAGGTAGGTCAGTGTATGTAGGTCAGTGTGTGTCAGGTAGGTCAGTGTGTGTAGGTCAGTGTGTGTCAGGTATTTCAGTGTGTGTCAGGTAGGTCAGTGTATGTAGGTCAGTGTGTGTCAGGTAGGTCAGTGCGTGTCAGGTAGGTCAGTGCGTGTCAGGTAGGTCAGTGTGTGTAGGTCAGTGCGTGTCAGGTAGGTCAGTGCGTGTCAGGTAGGTCAGTGTGTGTATGTCAGGTAGGTCAGTGTGTGTATGTCAGGTAGGTCAGTGTCAGGTAGGTCAGTGCGTGTCAGGTAGGTCAGGTAGTTCAGTGTGTGTCAGCCCCGGTTCACACAGGGGCGACTTGTCAGGCAAATTAGCCTCCTGACAAGTCGCGTCCTGTTCTGTACTACGGAACCGTTCTAATAGGTCAGTGTATGTAGGTCAGTGTGTGTCAGGTAGGTCAGTGTGTGTAGGTCAGTGTGTGTCAGGTAGTTCAGTGGGGGTCAGGTAGGTCAGTGTATGTAGGTCAGTGTGTGTCAGGTAGTTCAGTGTGTGTCAGGTAGGTCAGTGTGTGTCAGGTAGGTCAGTGTGTGTAGGTCAGTGCGTGTCAGGTAGGTCAGTGCGTGTCAGGTAGGTCAGGTAGGTCAGTGTGTGTAGGTCAGTGTAGGTCAGTGTGTGTAGGTCAGTGCGTGTCAGGTAGGTCATTGCGTGTCAGGTAGGTCAGTGCGTGTGTGTCAGGTAGGTCAGTGTGTGTATGTCAGGTAGGTCAGTGTGTGTATGTCAGGTAGGTCAGTGTCAGGTAGGTTAGTGTGTGGTCAGTATTGATGGGCACTGGTAAGCCAAGCAGCAACCAGCAAGTGAGCTTACCCCCTGCCACACAACCCCACCACCCAGCCAAAAAACACCATTAGAGCCCCCCCATGGCGGCCTTGGACTTTGGGCTGAAGCCCCTGGTCTTTTTGCCCCCTAGCAACGCCCCTGCTTTTAGGGAGAATCTGATGATTGCTTGCTTCTGGGCACTAGTAAACTGGCGTTGTAAGTCAGTTTCCCATTTTTGTAAGAACTTCAGATCAGGTTGTTCTGGGGGGGGAGTTAAAGTGGTGTTCCGGCCGAAATTCTACTTTTTGAATAAAAATACCCCTATAATACACAAGCTTAATGTATTCTAGTAAAGTTAGTCTGTAAACTAAGGTCTCTACTCCCTCGTCTCTACAATAGTCTTCCAAAGGTGTCAGGACACGATTAAATGTCCAGTGTGAAAGCCCCTCGGGGCTTTCACACTGGAGAGACAGCAGCGGCTGTTTCGGGTCAGTTTGCAGGCGCTATTATTAGCGCAATAGCGCCTGCAAACTGCCCCAGTGTGAAAGGGCCCTTAGGAGTGTACTTACTTTTGTTGCCAGCGGTTTAGACATTAAAGTGGTGTTCCGCCGGAATTATACTTTTTAAATAAAAATACCCCTATAATACACAAACTTAATGTATTCTAGTAAAGTTAGTCTGTAAACTAAGGTCTGTTTTGTTAGTTTATAGCAGTAGTTTGTTATTTTATAAACTTACAGCAGGCCGTGGCCATCTTAAGTGTGGGCATCTGAAGCCAGACTGTATTTCTTCCTGGATCTCATCCTTACAGATCTTGCACATGCTCAGTGCAGCACAAGCAGTGTAATAGGTTTCAGGTCAGGTTTCCATAGCAACGGCAGTTTCAGAGGAAGTTACTGCCCCTTCCCAGAAGGCATTGCAAACAGGAAATGATGCGATGGGCCGCGGCCAGGGAGGAGGAAGTGAAAAATGAATACAGCAGATATACAGTAGGTGCTGAGAAAAAAAATATAAAAATATCCAATTTGTTTACAGTGCACAGTTTAGTGAGGGATTCTGAAGAGTTGTAAAAGTGGGTGGAACTCCATTTTAATGGCTGTGTGTTGAGTTATTTTGAGGGGACAGCACATTTACACTGTTATACAAGCTGTACACTCACTACTTTACATTGTAGCAAAGTGTAATTTCTTCAGTGTTGTCACATGAAAAGTTATAATAAAATATTTACAAAAATGTGAGGGGTGTACTGTATGCCGAAGCATGGGGGCAGCAGGGGTGGAAGAGCGGTTTGCTACTAACTTTTGGGGCGGATGTCCCCATGCTTCGGCATATTTTTTTTTTTTTTAATTTTAAAATGTTTTTATTGATTTTATATGAGAAACAGTATATAACAGGGATATGCAATTAGCGGACCTCCAGCTGTTGCAAAATTACAAGTCCCATCATGCCTCTGCCTCTGGGTGTCACGCTTGTGGCTCTCAGAGTCTTGCTATGCCTCATGGGACTTGTACTTCTGCAACAAATGGAAGTCCGCTAATTGCATATCCCTGGTATATAAGAAATTATACATGAAAATTGAACGTACATAAATCAAATACCAAAACAATATTATTATGTGTACAGGAATATGAGAAGTTAGGCAAAGAAATATGCTAAGGGTACACTCTATAGGAATGAAGATGAACCCTTTGCATATTTTTTTTTTTTTAGGCCATTCAGCTGCAGCGCCAATTTATTTATCTTGACTGCAACAGCATTTGCTCCCACGATACATAAAGCCGTGACTCCAGCGCTGTAGGAGGTGATTTCACCACCACAGTTGAAAACAAAATGGTGCATGTATGCCCATCATTAGAAGTGGGTGGATGAAGGGAGGTATTCTAATGGTGGGCCTACCCACTGATCAATCTCTTTTTTTCGTTCAGCCCACAGGCTGCATGAAAAAAAAAAAGATTACAATATATGCCCAACAAGGACCAGCAACGTATAGGTATGTTGCTGGACTTTGAGTGGTTATACCAGAATGATGCCTGTGGGTTTAGGTACCATCTTGGTATCATTCTTTTAAGCCAGCAGTCAGCTTTCATGTAAAAGCAATCATAGCGGCTAATTAGCCTCTAGACTGCTTTTAAAAGCAGTGGGAGGGAATGTCCCCCCTCTTCCCACCATCTTCCATGGTTTTCTCTGGCTCTCCTGTCCCAACAGGGAACCTGAGAATGCAGCTGGTGGTTCTGCCAGCTGACCATAGAGCTGATCAGAGACAAGAATGGCTCCAATCATCTCTATGGCCTAAGAAACTGGAAGCTACGTGCATTTCATGACTTAGATTTCACCGGATGTAAACAGTGCCATTGGGAAAGCATTTTATCACACCGATCTTGGTGTGGTCAGATGCTTTGAGGGCAGAGGAGAGATCTAGGGTCTAATAAACCCCAATTTAAAAAAAAAAAAAAAGAAGAGTACCTGTCACTACCTATTGCTATCATAGGGGGTATTTACATTCCCTGAGATAACAATAAAAATGATTTAAAAAAATGAAAGGAACAGTTTAAATATAAAATAAAAAAGCAAAATAAACAATTAAAAAAAAAAAAAAAAAAAAAGTACCCCCCCCCCTGCTCTCGCACAAAGGCAAACGCAAGCGTCGGTCTGGCGTCATATGTAAACAGCAATTACACAATGCATGTGAGGTATCACCGCAAAGGTCAGATCGAGGGCAGTAATTTTAGCAGTAGACCTCCGCTGTAAGGCCCCTTTCACACTAGGGTGGTGGGTGCTTTGGCGGTAAAACAGCGCTATTTTTAGCGCCGCTTTAATGTAATTTCCGTCGTTTTACTCACGCTGGAGGCTGAAAAAGGGTTAAAACCGCCCGCAAAAGTTAGTTTATGGGAAGGGGGGGATAATGATTTATGTTATTGCACTGCACATCTTATTACATAAATTACTAAAGTGGGCATTGCAGGGTACACATGGAATTAGAGGAGTGCTTTGAATATTCTGCACAGGTGGTGAAGCGTACAGTGGTTTAGTTAAGAAAAAAAAAAAAAAATATATATATATATATATATATATATATATATATATATATAGCTCTATATGTATGGGGTTTTTTTTTGTTTTTTGTTTTTCTCTCTTGCTTTTTTTTTTTTTTCTTGTATTTTAGTTGTCGACCGAGCCTGGGTATGCCCAATAGGCTCTGTTTTGTTTTTGTATTTACCTTGAATTTACAATAAAAATAACTTTAACTACAGCGGCGCTATGCCGGCGGTATAGCCGTGCTGCCCCATTGATTTCAATGGGCAGGAGCGGTGAAGGAGCAGTGAATACACCGCTCCTTCACCGCTCCAAAGATGCTGCTGGCAGGAGTTTTTTTTCTCTCCTGCCAGCGCACTGCTCCAGTGTGAAAGCCCTCGGGCTTTCACACTGGAGAAACAGTAGCGGCAGTTTTAGGTCGGTTTGCAGGCGCTATTTTTAGCGCATTAGCGCCAGCAAACTGCCCCAGTGTGAAAGGGGCCTTAATCTAAAGTGGTAACCTGTAAAGGTTTTTAAAAATGTATGTAGTTTGTCGCCGCTGCATGTTTGTGCGCAATTTTAAAACATGTCGTTTTTGGTATCTATGTACTCGGCCTAAGATCATCTTTTTTATCTCATCAAACATTTGGGCAATAGAGTGTGTTTGAGTGCATTAAAATTTTTTAAAAAGTGTGTTTTTTCCAAAAAAAAATGCGTTTGAAAAATCGCTGCGCAAATACTGTGTGAAAGAAAAAGAAATGAAACACCCACCATTTTAATCTGTAGGGCCTTTGCTTTAAAAAATATATATAATGTTTGGGGGTTCAAAGTAATTTTCTTGCAAAAAAAAAAAATATTTTTTCATGTAAACAAAAAGTGTCAGAAAGGGCTTTGTCTTCAAGTGGTTAGAAGAGTGGGTGGTGTTTGACATAAGCTTCTAAACGTTGTGCATAAAATGCCCGGACAGTTCAAAACCCTCTCGAATGACCCCATTTTGGAAAGTAGACACCCCAAGCTATTTGCTGAGAGGCATGTTGAGTCCATGGAATATTTTATATTTTGACACAAGTTGTGGGAAAAAAGACAACTTTTTTTTTTTTTTTGCACAAAGTTGTCACTAAATGATATATTGCTCAAACATGCCATGGGCATATGTAAAATTACACCCCAAAATACATTCTGTTGCTTCTCCTGAGTACGGGGATACCACGTGTGAGACTTTTTGGGAGCCTAGCCGCGTACGGGACCCCCAAAACCAAGCACCGCCTTCAGGCTTTCTAAGGGTGTAAATTTTTGATTTCACTCCTCACTGCCTATCACAGTTTTGGAGACCTTGGAATGCCCAGATGGCACAAAACCCCCCAAAATGACCCCATTTTGGAAAGTAGACACCCCAAGCTATTTGCTGAGAGGTATGGTGAGTATTTTGCAGACCTCGCTTTTTGTCACAAAGTTTTGAAAATTGAAAAAAGAAAAAAAAAAAAAAGAAAAATTTTTCTTTTCTTTCTTTATTTTCAAAAACAAATGAGAGCTGCAAAATACTCACCATGCCTCTCAGCAAATAGCTTGGGGTGTCTACTTTCCAAAATAGGGTCATTTGGGGGGGTTGTGCTATCTTGGCATTTTCTTGCCTACAAAACTGATAGGCAATGAGGAGTGAAATCAAAAATTTATGCCCTTAGAAATCTTGAAGGCGGTGATTGGTTTTCGGGGTCCCGTATGCAGCTAGGCTCCCAAAAAGTCCCACACATGTGGTATCCTCGTACTCAGGAGAAGCAGCAGAATGTATTTTGGGGTGTAATTCCACATATAACCATGGCATGTGTGAGCAATATATCATTTAGTGACAACTTTTTGTAAACAGATTTTTTTTTTTTTTTGTCATTATTCAATCACTTGGGACAAAAAATTTAAATATTCAATGGGCTCAACATGCCTCTCAGCAATTTCCTTGGGGTGTCTCCAAAATAGGGTCATTGGGGGGGGGGGGGGGGGTTGTACTGCCCTGCTATATTAGCACCTCAAGAAATGAGATAGGCAGTCAAACTAAAAAGCTGTGTAAATTCCAGAAAACGTACCCTAGTTTGTAGACGCTAACCAATAAATATGCCCTTGACATTTTTTTTGTACCAAAGACATGTGGCTGAATGCATTTTGGCCTAAATGTATGACTAAAATTGAGTTTATTGGATTTTTCTTATAACAAAAAGTAGAAAATATTTTTTTCTTCAACATTTTTGTTCTTTTTCTGATCGCAGAGGCATTCAAATACCATCAAAAGAAAGCTCTATTTGTGGGAAAAAATGGACGCAAATTTCGTTTGGCATTATGCTGTTTTAACTGGTAATTGCGCAGCCATGCAATGTTGTACCCAAATTGTAAAAAGTCCTCTGGTCTTTAGGCAGCCAAATGGTCCGGGGCTTAAGTGGTTAAAGAAAAAGTTTTGCCTTTAGGACCAGTTCACACCAGATGCAGTTCCGTGCAGAAACTGAGCGGAAACTGCATGGTGTGAACTAGAGCTATTGGAATACATTGAAAACACTGTGCAAGCATTTTGTGCAGAAAAAAGCGCACGGAACTGCGTCTGGTGTGAACTAGCACTTAAAGTGTTAACCCCCCAACAAAAAAAAAATAATTACAGATCCTGGTCCCTCTAAAGCAGATTAAACAGCACAGTGCTTGTGCTGTGTAATCTGCCTCTCTAAAATATAGAAGAATAAAAACCTGGCATTTCCTGTATCCCCCCCAAACCCCCCCCCCCCTCCCTGTACTGACCGCGTTAACCAGGGCTGCTGAGCCCTGACCACCATGGTCAGTTTGCATCCCTCCGTCATCCGCAGCCCTTCTCTCTTCCCCGTCACCCCCTCCTTCCTGTCAGCTACGTGTCTGTACCCCCCCCCCATTAGTCAAACAAAAGTTTATAAAATGTCACTGTCAGCCCCTCTAATATAGTTAGGTAAAGCACACTGTATAAGTATTTTATAAAATTAGCATTGTAAATAGTTTTAGCGCAATCTTCAGGCCGGTCACGTGACTCGGACAGTTTCCAGGGCTACTGCAGGAGGGGCTGAGCCACCATTTGATCTTCCCAGCTGACGTCAGAGGGAACGCTCGGTCCCTCCTGCAGAAGTCATATATCGGATGTATACAGCAGCTGCGAGTCATGTGACCAGCCTGAAGATAACCCTAAATAGATATTTACAATGCTTGTTTTTATAAAAGACTAATAGAACGTGCTATGCCAGGCACTAATATTCTTTAGGAACACTGCTGTGAAGGGGAAACTGATGTGAAGCGCGGGGGGGGGGGGGGGGGGGGGGTGGGGGGGGGGGGAATGGGACTGTGATTTATTGGGGGGGGGGGGGTGTTATATGCAGGGTGGATCTGATCTCCATGAATTTTAATTTAATACCCCTGATATAGCAGAGCTAAGAAAAAATTAAAAATTGCAGCCTACCTTTTTTAGATGCTATATTTTGGACTCTCCAGCAAGGAATAATCCTACATAGTTCTCTTTGGTAATAAGGGGGCTTTAAAGTTGTTTGCCATAATTAACCCTGTCTGTACTGTGCAGGCAGATATTCATTATCAATTGTAACTAGATTTAACCCTTTCGCTGCCAGGCCCTGTGCTCCACATCCACACAGCAGCTCCATTCCTGTGCCCCAAATGACATTATTGGGGCTGCCTGCATAAGAGAGCAATGGACCACCTAGTCATACCACAGGTTAAAAAAAAACACGCCCTTGCTGTGGTATGCCCCGCATGAACAAGGTCTTAGGCCTTGTTTAGACCTGAGGTTGGTGGGGTGGAGGGTCAGCAAAAATGTGCAGTTGAGCTGCGTTTCTGCTGCCCGCCCACTTTTTTTTTTTTTTTTTTTGTACATGTATAATTTTATTTTTAAAAATGTTAAGACTTTTAAAAAAAATAAAAATTGTTTGGGGGCTTTGGAGAGGTATCAGGAGTGTAAAAAGACCTTGAAGGTCTTTTTTGAGGCAGAGAGCCAGCCAGTAGCTGCAGGGAGGAGGCATCGGCAATTAGTTATGGGGGGGAGGGGGGGGGGCTCAGAGCAGCAGTTAGGGATCTATTTGGGCAAGCAAATCCCTCTGTGGCTGCCCTGTAGTTCCCAAAGCCAGCAGGATGTCAGAGGGGAAAAGCTGACAGCTTCACGGTAGTCACAAAGGAATCGGGCTACTTTTCTTTCCTTCCAACTTCCTGGCCTGCAGACTACCAAGATTACTGCTAGCGGCTATAGCTGCTGGCAGTAATTACATGCAGAAAAAAAAAAAAATACAAGCTGGCTGTACCCAAATTGAATGATGGATCAACTTTGGTACAATCAGCCTACCCATCGATCAAAATGTGGACAGTCAATGCTGAACCGGATGAATTTCAACCCATATATGCAGGGCATTAAGACTTTTTTTCTCTTAAAAAAAAAAAAAAACAAACAAACACCATGCAGTCAGCCATGGAACCTTCCCCCTGAGAAACATCTAAAAAAAAAAAAAAAAGGCAAGAAATATTTTTCAAATGAGAAAATAAAGTTAGAAATAAATAATACAGTGGAACCTCGGTTTGCAAGTAACGCGGTTAACAAGCGTTTCACAAAATGAGCAGGATTCAGGCCAAAAGCGGTGTGCAGTACCGCTTTTGGCCTAAGGTGGGGGGCGCCGGAGCCAAGCAGTGGGGAAAGTCACCGATCGGTGCTGTTCGGAAAGGCCCAAGGACAGGTCGGCTGACCTCGGAAAGGCTCGTAAGCGGAGTCTTTCCGAGGTCAGCCAAAGTGTCCCTCGGGCCTTTTCGGCCGTTTCCGAGGCTCTCCGGCGCCCCCCACCTCTGGCCGCATGCGGTATTGCATCCCATTAAAGTCAATGCGGAACAAATTATTTTCGTTTCCACTGACTTCAATGGGAAAACTCGCTTTGATATGCGAGTACATTGGATTACGAGCATAGTCCTGGAACGGAATGTGCTCGTAATCCAAGGTTCCACTGTACTTTTGAGGACAAGAAATTATCTTGGGCTAGCCCACAATTTTTGGTGGCCGGTGTGCATTCCTCCTTAGATGGTAGTAAAACCAGGTAGTATCTGAATAATTCCTCTGTCCCTCAACGAACAAAAAAAAGAAAATGTATTTGCTTCTATTGTATGAGGTTGGCCATACACAGTCTGATAGAGACATGCAATGGTTACTACTAACTTACACCATGCTTGTTTTAGACTTCGTGCATGACTCTTAGCTTGGTGGCTTTAGTCCATAACCCTTGTTTCTTAATCTGTGCTCTCAAACACATAGATGTTAACTGGCCATTATATTCTTAACCACTTCAGCCCCAGACCAAAGTATTTTTTTTACTTTTTGCTATAATAAATATCCCCCAAAAATATATAAAAAAAAAAAAAAAAAAAAAAAAAAAAAAAAAACACAATTTTTTCCTCCGTTTAGGCCAATATGTATTCTACATATTTTTGTAACAAAAAAAAAAAAAAAAAAAAAAAAAGTCATAAGCGTATATTGATTGGTTTGTGCAAAATTTATAGCGTCTACAAAATAGGGGATAGTTTTACTGCATTTTTATTTGTGATGGTGGCGATCTGCGGTTTTTATTGGATCAGAGAGCAGTAGATCGCTGTCCTGTCACTAGGCAGAACAGGGAATGCTTTGTTTACATAAAGAATCTCCCCGTTCTTTCCTCTCCATGGCATGATCGCGGGCACCCGGTGGACATAGAGTCGGCACGCGCACACAACACCGCTTCCTAAAGGGGACGTACCTGTACACCCTTTTGCCTGCCAGAACCATTCTGCCGACGTACGTCGGCAAGTGGTTAAACAATACAGTTGAATCATTTTTACTGTTCTTCCATGTATAAAAAGTAAAAGCAGACACAACAGCATTGTAGGGGTTAAATAAGAACACATTCTTTTACTTTACCATTATTTCTGCCCAGCAGAAGGAATAGTTTTGCATTGCCAGAGTCTTCCCACATACACTGTGTTGCATTATGCATACCATTATGTTAGTGAACCCACTCTGCCAATATTTGGTTGAGATCACAAACCGTTTGTGCTATTAAAATGTAACCTTCAAAAACACACTTGGCAAATTTTGGATTGAGTATTAAAATTAACCTTGCTGGTTGACCCAAAACGAATATTTTTACATAGATTTGCGCAATTTGAACCCATTTTATATACATCAGGGACTCTCATGCAAGTTCTCAAATTCCAAGTGTTGCTCCTGCTGATGTGAATCTTACTAGAGGACTTCTCGGCATATCAAATAGGGGGAGCTGTAACTCTCATAAATGAATGCAGCTGGAGCAATATTCTGTGACTGTCGACTACCAGAGATGCTGGATTAAAAAAAAAAAAACAAAAAAAAAAAAAAAACCATAATGAATATAGTTAAGCAGATATTAAAACTACTGACTAACATTCATATGGTTTGGGATTTGAGCTATTCTTTAGCAGATATGCAGTGTGCATTTTCCTTCATGAGACACGTTTTGGCTAATTGAGTGTGATGGCATTCTCTTCTTCCCTTTAAAAACTGTTCCATGGATTCTGCCAAAAGCTTTTCTGATTAAATGAGGGCTTAGGCAGTTACATGCCACAACGAGCAACTATTTTTTATATATATATATATATATATATAATTTATTTTTACACATACATACATACACACACACACGAAGACAGCACAAGTATGAAAAGGGAGACAAAACAGTAGCTTTCACCAAGGGCTCCCACCACATACTGAGTCTTGCCATTTTAAAGTGGAACTGAACTCAAAAAGTGAAGATTTGTAATGGCTCCAAACATTCAGGTAATCGCTCCCAACTTCAGTGTTCAAGTTCACCACAACAGAGGTTATGTTATAACCACTTCAGCCCCGGAAGTTTTGGCTGCTCAATGACCAGGCCATTTTTTGCGATAAGGCACTGCATTGCTTTAACTGACAATAGCAGTCATGTGACATTGTACCCTAACAAATTTGACATTTTTCCAACAAATAGAACTTTCTTTTGGTGGTATTTGATCATCTCTGTGGTTTGTTTTTTTGCACTATAAAACAAAAAAACAAAACAAAAAAAAAAAAAAAAGCAACAATTTTAAAAAAACTAAATATTTTGTACTTTAATAGAATATCCAAGAGAAAAACAAACAAACACACGCAATAAGCGTATATTGATTGGTTTGTGCAAGTTATAGCATCTACAAACTAGGGGATAGATTTATGGCATTTTTTTTACACTAGTAATGGCAGCGATCTGCAATTTTTAATCGGGACTAAAATATAGCAGTGGACAAATTGGACACTTGACATTTTTTTGGGACCATTGACAATTATACAGTGATTAGTGCTATAAAAATGCAGATTACTGTATAAATGTCACTGGCAGGGGAGGGGTTAACACTAGGGGCAATCAAGGGATTAACTGTATTGCCTAGGCCTGTTCTAACTGTAGGGGGATGGAGGGAGGGAGAGACAGTTCGTTCTGTCATGAGCGATTGCATGTGCCTGGTGGTCTTCACGCACGCCCCTAGTGGCCAAAAGGTGACACAAGGCAACATAGTTTCGCCCAGCTGTGCCGTTCTGCCGCAGTAAAACTGCGGTGGCTGGTCAGCAAGCAGTTAAAGAACTCCAGGGTGGGGTTTTTATAAAACAATATATTACATTGTTAAAGAGGGAGTCTTGCAAAATTTTTTTTTTTTTTTTTAAATAAGGACACATACCTGTCAGTTTCCAGCGATGTCGGCACCCAAGGCCAAACCGTCCATCGGATGCTGCTGCCGCCATCTTCGGTATGGGAATCAGGAAATGAAGCCTTGCGGCTTCACCTCCCGGTTCCCTACTGCGCTTGCGCGAGTCGCGCAGCACAATCTGAATGATCCGTGCTGTCTCTGGGACCCGTGTGTGTCCCAGCAGACAGCGTGGCGGGACAGGAAGAGGCAGAGACTCCTGTGGGAGTCTATGCCCAGAAGTGGGTGCAAATACCTGCACACCCCTCCCACCTGAAAGGTGCCAAAATGTGACACCGGATGGGGGGAGGGTTCCTAAAAGTAGAGGTTCAATTTGTGTGTGAACCTCCGCTTTAAAACAGCCATTTTATTAAAGGGTAATCCCCCTAAACATGGGCTGGTGGAGGTACTTGAGGACTGATTTTACAGGCAAGCCTAAATCCTAATTTTTCAGGATAATACTTGGCCACATTTAACACTTAAATATCCATAACTTATGGATATTTAAGTGTTAAATGTGCCCAAGTAGTATCCTGAAAAATTAGGATTCAGGCTTACCTGTAAAAACACTTTTCTTGTAGTACACCACATAATAGAGTACTTGATAGTCATGACTACTTGGGTTATGCTGCCACCTTCAGGTGAATGGACACTGGCCAAAATGGCAGGAATCCCCTTCCAGACATAATCACTCCCAGCTTAACTATGCTTTACTTTTGTAGCAAACAATGAAAAACAGGCAAGAGGGATCTGTGTCATGTGATGTAATCCAAGAAAAGGATCAACAGGTAGATCAAAAATTCTAGGTCTTCATCCCACATAATGGGACACAGAGGACTTGATATTCTACATGGGGCTGCCCTAAAGCCAAGAGCAACAAGGCCGCCACACCTAAAAACATACCAGGGGTGGGTATGCAATACAAGGAACCCCACAGCAAAAAAGCAATCAGGCAGGTGCAGTCAGACCACCCAGTCTTTTGACCCTTGGCTTATGCATATAGTCTGCCGATTGCGATTACTCTCGTAAGACCAGAAAAATAAAAATGGTGCAAGAAAACACTGCTGAAGTTGCTCCTCTCGGAGAAGTTCCATCACAATTGTGACAGATTTTTTTTTTCAACCTGTTCTACCAGCCACATAAAGTCAAGCCAATAGGGATGCGCTCAACATGAGCTAGTCTCCCAATTCTTCTAAACATGTCGGTGAGCAGCTTAGACTAATAGGACTCTGCAGACCATAAGGGCTGTGTGGCATGTGCCAAGTGGCCTCTAAACAGAAAATCTGCATCACATCTGACATTTTACAGTAGATGCAGGACTGCAGGAAAGGGGACAACAAAAAAACCAAGGCAAGTAAAATGATCGTTTGAGTACCCTTTATCACTTTGCAATAAGATTTTGCAGTGTTATGACAACGCTGGATCCCTGGACAGGTAAATGTACTTATATTAAAAAGTAAGCAACAGTAGTTTTTTGGGAAGACTAAAGCTACTTTTTTAGTTTTCTTCGATTTGCCTACAGATTATGCATATGCTGCCAAAAATAACTGATTTTTATATGCAAATTCAGAATTCTGCAATATATAAAGTAAAGTGGGAGATGAGAATAGGTTGGAAGGAAAGCTTAACCAGTACATGTAAATTGGCTTTTTGGAAAAGACGACAAAACTATTTTTCCACTTTTTTTATTATACACGCAGTTACTATCACAAAATAGTTCCCTTGTAAGTAGAACGCTCATTAAATACAGCTTGTTCACAAAATAAATGAAAAAAACCTCCTAACAGAAGGGATAAGAAAACAAAATGTATTCCGGTTTGCAAAACAAAGACTAATCGCTTTGAAAATCTGTAGTTTCAACATCTCCAGATGTTCGGCCTACACCATACTTATGGCAATACCATTGCTTTAAGTCACATAAACAGTACAACAGAACTCTGCAAAATTTTTTACAAATTCTTAAAAAAAGGGTAGGGCCAAACGTATGCGTCAGATATTTAAAGGTCCTTTAAGGTCTTCATCTTCATACCTTCAGTAACGTCCTACAAAAGGAGAAGAAAAAAAATGAACCTCAATATCTTTCTGCCAACAGTTGTATTTACACAGATGAGTTTACAAATAACAATGTATCAGTTTGTAAATAGTTTAAAATAAAAAAAGGAAGAAAATTCCCATTCAGGAATGGCATTGTTAAATGGAGTATGGTTGGCACTCCAGACAATTTGGCGTGGATCTTAATTCAGGGACTGCATTAACCACTTAAAGGACTGAGCCTCCTTTTAAAGTCTGTTTACAAGTTAAAAACATTTTTTTTGCTACAAAATTACTTCAAACCCCAAACATTATATACATTTTTTTTCAGACACCCTAGTGAATAAAACGGCAGTCGTTGCAAGACTTTGTCACAGAGTATTTGCGCAGCAGTCTTACAAGTGCAATTTTTTTGGGGGGGAAAATATATTTTTAATTAAAACTGTAAAGTTAGCCCAATTTTCTTCTATATTGTGAGATGTTACGCCAGGTAATACGATACCCAATATGTCATGCTTCAAAATTGCATGGAATGGCGACAAAGTTTGGCACCTAAAAATCTCCACTGGCAACGTTTAAAAATGTCTACAGGTTACCAGTTTTGAGTTAGAGGAAGTCTAGTGCTAGAATTATTGCTCTCGCTCCAGCGATACACCTCACATGTGTGGTTTGAACACAGTCTTCATACGCGGGCGCAACCCAAATATGCGTTCGCTTCTGCATGTGAGCTCGGCAGCATGGGGCACTTTAATTTATTTTTACACTGTCCATTAAAAAAATAAAAAAATTTGGGTCACTTTTACTCCTACTACAAGGAATGTAAACAAACATCCCTTGTAATAGAAAAAAGCATGACAGGACCTCTTTAATGTGAGATCTGTGGTCAAAAAGACCTCAGATCTCACATTTACACTTGCAATAAAAATAAACAAATAAATATTTCCCCTTTAAGACCATTGGGCGGAAGGGACATTTGACGTCATCTAATGGTAGGGAGCAGAGTGAGTACCATCTTTCCCTCACTCGACTCCATGCCTCGCAGGGGAAAGGACCAGATAGTCTCCACCACTCCTGTAAGCAGCAGAGACCACCAGGGATCAGCGAGAGGGGGCACCTCTCCAGATAAGTTATCTCGCAGAAAATCTGCTGCAGAGACCACTTTTATATGAAAGCAAACAGCAGACGTATAACAGTGGGCGGTCCGAGGTTGGTTACATTAGAAAAAAAAAAAAAAGTTGGCTTTAAATGGTTCAATACCGGGTATTTTCACCCCCTTCCTTCCCAGACCAATTTTTAGTTTTCAGCGCTGTCGCACTTTAAACGACAATTGCGCGGTCGTGCGACGTTGTACCCAAACAAAATTGTCGTCCTTTTTTCCCCCACAAATAGGAGCTTTCTTTTGGTGGTATTTGATCACCTCTGCGGTTTTTATTTTTTGCGCTATAAACAAAAGAGCGACAATTTTGAAAAAAAAAAAAAAAAACCCCCCCCCACACAATATTTTTTACTTTTTGCTATAATATCCCAATTTTTAAAAAAAAAAAAAAAAACAAATTTTTTCCTCAGTTTCGGCCGATACGTATTCTTCTACATATTTTTGTTAAAAAAAAAAAAAAAAAAAAAAAAAAAAAATTTGCAATAAGCGTATATTGATTGGTTTGCGCAAAAGTTATAGCGTCTATAAAATACGGGATAGATTTATGGCATTTTTTTTTAAAAATTATTTTTTTTTTTTTTTTACTAGTAATAGCGGCAATCGCAATTTTTTTTCGTGACTGCGACATTATGGCGGACACATGACACATTTTTGGGACCATTCACATTTATACAGCGATCAATGCTATAAAATTGCATTGATTACTGTGTAAATGTGACAGGCAGTGAAGGGGTTAACCACTAGGGGGCGGGGAGGGGTTAAATGTGTTTCCTAGGGAATGCTTCTAGGGAGGAGACCGATCAGTGTTCCTCCGTTCTGGGAACACAGATCGCTCTCCTCTGAGCTGACAGGACGTGGATCTCTGTTTACACACAGAGATCCACGGTCCGGCCCGGTTAACGGGCAATCGCGGGTGCCCGGCGGCCACCGGGCACACGCACCGGGTCCCGAGCAACACGGCGGGCGCGCCCCCTAGGCGGCCAGGATTCCGAGGCCGTCATATGACGTCCACCCAGGGTGGGAGATCCCATCTGTGGACGTCATTTGACTATAGGCGGGTAGGGAAGTGGTTAACCACTTTAGGCACCTGTTCCTGCAGCAGGAATGTGTGCAGGTGCCATTAATCTAGCATTAAACGGCACACTGCATGCACTGGAAATCACTCCGCATTGCATTTGCAGTTCTGGCTGTAGTTTCTGAATTGCTGCAGGGTCCTTTTTCCTGCATTTCAGTAGGCACCGCAGGCCATTCAAATTAATAGGCTGCTGTGCCCACGCAAACTGTGGCCTGCAGTGCCACCAACCTAGCCTCAAGTATGCAGGATTCAGATAACAGTCCTACAACTAGTGATTGCATGAAATATGTATAACCCAATATTTTGTAACTCCAGCTGAGATGATGCACCTTTTGTTGACAATAGTTTTTAGGAGTATTTTTTGTTTAAAGCAATAAAACGTTGCACAGGGCAGTTAGCTGTGGCTTTATTATTTTGAGGACTGCTGCACCTGAGAGGTTTGAAGTCCATATAGGAAATTTAACACTGCCTCTTAATGCATCCTATTTATGGGAGAGCTGTGGGTTATGTACTGGCTGGAGGTGAAGGAAAAAAAAAAAAAAAAAAAGGGCTAATTTATTTAGGTCTGTAATAATCTTGGGGTCAAACTAGGTGGTGAGGATTCTCACAAGTGGGCAAGTGGTAGTTTTTTTCCACGTTATTTAAAGCGTAACTTCAGTAATTTTTTTTTATCTTTCTATTTATTAAATCTTCTGCCTTGTTTTAACTTTGGCTAGTAAAACGTTTTTTTCTGCCAGTAAATTATACAGCCCACTTCCTGTTTGCCTTGTTAAAAGCCTAGGCATATGACATCATGCACAGCTCGCTTTCACTCTTGTGAGAGTTTGACAGGAAGGAGGGGCACGAGTCATAAGAGGGCCACTGAGAGCTGCAGGCATGTCTGTCTGTAAATCCAAGAAGTGAACAGGCAGCAGCCGAGTTAAAATGGTTGCAGCCAGATCAGTGGAGGGAGATTTCTGCAGCATATTTGGAAAGTACAGAGTCACAGTATATATAAAATCTATAAAGTGGTTGGAGGGAAGCTTCAGAACAGCAAAGATGTTTTTATTACAAATTATATGAGCAGACTGCAGTTCCCCTTTAATGGTGGATTAGTGTACACATGGATAAAAGCAGGACGGATAGATTTGGCTTTCACTTATTAAATGTGAAATTGTGTAAAATACAGTTTGCATGTATGGATTACCAAGTATAGACATTTGATAAATTTTGAAGACTAGCGCTGCACAAAATTTGGACAGATCCTCATACAGACTGAATTCTCCTAGAACGCTCTCCCCCAGATCAAGATAGAAAAATTTCATACAAATACATGACATGCTCGAAAACGCTGGTTTAAGCACATACTTGGACTGTAAGAGCGGGATCTTGATCTAGATCTGTACCGGCTGTAGTATGGAGAAGGTGAACGTCTCCTGCTAAAAGAAAAAAAAAAAAAAAAAAAAAAAAAAAAGTATAAGACAAGAATTTGAAGCAATTAATATATTTTATCGTGCCTCACACCTCAACTGATAACCTCTCGAGTGCAAAGCTCACATACTAAAAATTAAATTTTCACACACTTTTTCTTGCCTTAACTCCTGCAGATCCGCGCTATAGCCGAATGACGGCTACGCCCCCCCCCATCAGTGCAGCCCTATCGGAGCCTCATCAGCATACAAGAATGAAGCCAAAAAGTGGTGAACAAATACCACCAAAAAAAAGCTCTATTTGTGGGGAAAAACATAAAAAATGTCATTTGGGTACAGTGTTGTATGACCGCGCAATTGTCATGCAAAGAGTAGGGCTGCAACTAACGATTATTTTCATAATCGATTAGTTGGCCGATTATTGTTTCGATTAATCGATTAATCGGTTGATAAGCTTAAAAAAAAAAAAAAAAAAAAAGTGTTGTGTATAATTTAGTTAATATGTAAAGTTTTAAAAAAAGGCAATTTATTCTTAAATATCTCTATGCAGTGGTAAATATAAATAACTATATGGTTAGGGAGCAACATATCTAATCCACTCTGAGAATAACAGACAGAAGAGATATACTGTATATGCAATTAGAGGAGAGATATACTGTATATGCTATTAGAGGAGAGATATACTGTATATGCTATTAGAGGAGAGATATACTGTATATGCTATTAGAGGAGAGATACTGTATATGCTATTAGAGGAGAGATATACTGTATATGCTATTAGAGGAGAGATATACTGTATATGCTATTAGAGGAGAGATATACTGTATATGCTATTAGAGGAGAGATATACTGTATATGCTATTAGAGGAGAGATATACTGTATATGCTATTAGAGGAGAGATATACTGTATATGCTATTAGAGGAGAGATATACTGTATATGCTATTAGAGGAGAGATATACTGTATATACTATTAGAGGAGAGATATACTGTATATACTATTAGAGGAGAGATATACTGTATATACTATTAGAGGAGAGATATACTGTATATACTATTAGAGGAGAGATATACTGTATATACTATTAGAGGATATATACTATTAAAAAAGGGTGAATCTGGTAAATAGACTCAGAGATCAATTTTTTTTTTTTATTTAAAAAACAAACAATGTCTTCCTTCAAAAAAAATGGCATTTTAAGAACATTTGTTCAATTTTTTAATTGTTAGTGGGGTCAAATTGACGTTCATTTTCAACCATGGTGACAATTTGTAAATAGAAAACTTCTTGGTCAAAGGAATTTTCAGACGGTGTATGTGGTTTTCGTTCATTTTAAAAACAGAATGTTAAAAACAAGTGAAAATTTCAAACATTCTTTCATTCAGCGAATGTACAAAGATTTTTCGTCTGAATATTCTCTTCTGAAAATTGATCCGTGTGGCCAGCATAAGGCTCGGTGCACACCTATACAGTTTGCTTTTGATATGTTTCTGCAATGCTTTTTGCTGTGCGTTTTGATTTTTGCGCACGTGATTTTGCTGCAATTTGCATTTTTTGGCCCAATTTGTTGTTGGGCAGATTAAAAAACACAAATTGCTACAAAAACGCATTACATGCTTTTCTGCAGCTTTTCCATTGAAGTGTATTGAACCAAAAAAGCACCGTTTTACATAAAAAAAAAAGTCCCTGAACCTTTCCAAATACGCAGCAGCTGAAAAAAAGCATAGATGTGAACGTGTCCCATAGGAAACCATGTAAATGAACTGCAGTGCGTTTCTGCAAAAAGCACCAAAAAACACACAGATGTGAACCACGTCTAAGAGGTTTAGTAACATAATGGGGGTTTAAAAAAAACTAAAATTAGCCCTTTATAGTACAAAAAAAGCAAATAATCTCTATTGTAAGGGGTTCATTTTTTTACTGTAGAACTGTGAAAGTAACATTTACAGTAGCGATTATTTGCTCTTTTTGTACTATAAAAGGCTCAATTTAATTTTTTTTTAACCCCATTATGTTACTGGCCGATTAATCGATTATGAAAATAGTAATCAATTATTTTCATAATCGATTAGTTGTCGATTAATCGATTAGTTGTTTCAGCCCTAGCAAAGAGTGACAGCGCTAAAAGCTGAAAATTGGCCTGGGCAGGAGGGGGGTTTTGGTGCCCAGTAAGTGTTCAAAGCGGTTGTAAACTCAGCCTTTTGATTTTTACCTACAGGTAAGCCTAAAATAAGGCTTACCTGTAGGTAAAAATGAATAACTCCTAAACATGCGCGGTTTAGATGTTCACCCTGCATGCAGCCGCAGAAGTCAGTGGCACATGCACTCTGAAGGTCCAGCTTACCATGCCGGAACTTCAGATCTTCTTGCCCGAACAGAGGGCTCCGGCCACTCACAGCGCCAGAGCCCACGATCCCAGGAAGCAAGGGGTCAGCCCTCTCAGTGGTGACCAGGGGCCACCAAGAGTGCTTCGTTCTAAAGGCATTTCATAATGTGCAATGCACACTAGCACATTATGCCTTTGCCTTGCAGGTTTTTTTTTTTTTTTTTAACGGACTAAAACAGTGGGATCGGTTTTGGATTCCCTCTGTGCCTCATAAACCTATGCCTTAGGGGAATGTCAGGTGGGGACTAAATGGGAGATGCCTAGTACAGAAAGAGCTCAGCAAACGAATGAGGCCAAGAGTCTCCAAGACCAAAAAAGGACAAATCTGGCCCCAATCAAAAGTTAAAAACCAAACACTGGTCCAGACCTAGCTGCTGAACACGAGGAGAACCTTCTAGGGTCTAAGTCCTGAGACACATTAAATGATGTATAAATTTGATATTCAAATATGGGCTCTGTGAGAAGAATCATTGGCATTAGTCTTAGACTACTGTCTCAAAGCTTGGCTTCAGCAGTTCTATTGTTAAGGCCAGCAAAATTGTGAAACATGATAAAATTAGTCCCTGGTACAGAAGAGCCAGGAGCTCTGCAAGAGCTCAGATCAGATAGGCATACCACATCCACCTGGGCCAGTACAGAGATATGGAGGAACATAGGAATACCCTCCACAATTCAATCCTCTAGGCCAGATGAAGGAATTTCAGTTCGTCACCAAAGTAAATAGAAATAGTATCCCCGTTTGAGGATTTCCCTTACATTATTCTATTGACAACCCATTATTTTAGTAAACAAGACAATGGGTGAATCTCCCTACCAGTAAAAACTGCAATTAAAATCTGACTTGCTCTAAACCCGCTCTACTCAATCCCAAAACTGAAAAAAGTGGTCTTTAAAAGTATACTTTAATTGAAAGCAGAAAAAAAAAAAAAAAAAAAAAAAAAAAAAAAAAAAAAAAAAAAAAATTGTACCTGCTGCTGTATCTGCTGCTGCCGTAGTCGTATTCCTCATATCTGTCATAACCTCGGTCATATCCTTTGTCATAATAATCTCGACGACGTCCACTGCTACTGCTACTTAAAAAAAAAAAAAAAAAAAAAAAAAAAAGTTATATGGGATCAACCACAGACCAGATGTATTTTTAGTTGCTATAAGCAGCTTCCATCATGTCACCACCACATACACTGCTACTCAAACCCTTCATTCAGCATTTTGAACACTACAGCCCTGTTTCTACAGTAAAATAGCAGCTACAAATACGGTTTAAAACCTAAACCCTCATGCACACGACTTTTCCTGCGGGGTGTTTGGCTTTGTTTTTTCTGCCTCTAAACGCTTACCTGTAGGTACCTTAAATATCTCCTAAACTTGTACATTTTAGGAGATATTCAGTGTATGCGCTGCTGCCGACATCATCAGCACATGCACACTGAAGAAATGGGCCTCTGGTGTAGTTTCTCCATGAGTCGTGCCATGAACGGCGAGGGAGTGACGTCATTGCGGTTATCACATTGCGCCCAGCCTTGCTATTTTATTGAAAAAAAAAAAAAGCCACCTCAGCTGAGATTTTTTTTTAATTTCAGCTTCCCAGCCTAGAGGTGAAATCTGGGGACTTCTTGACCCCATATCTCACTGTAAAGAGGAGCAGCCAAGCTCTATTCCTATTACAAGGGGTGTTTACATTCCTTGTAATAGGAATTAAAAGTGATAAAAATAGTACAAAGTCAATAGAAAAATAATTTTAAAAAGTAAAAAAAAAAAATTTTATAAAGCTCTCCTGCGTGCTCACAGAAGCAAACGCATAAGCAAGTCACTCCCACATATGAAAACGGCGTTAAGTGTTACAGCGAGAGCAATAATTCTAGCATTAGACCTAACTGAAAACATGTAACCTGATAAAAATTTTAAAAGCGTTGCCTATGGGGGATTTTTAAGTACTGAAGTTTGGTGCCATTCCATGTTTTCAAACCACGTTTGAAAAATTGCTGCGCAAATACTGTGCAAGCTAAAAAAGTTGCAACGACCACCATCTTATTCTCTAGGGTCTCTGATAAAAAAAAAAGAAGAAGTGTTTGGGGGTTCTGTGTAATTTTCTGGCAAAAACACAATTTTTACATGTAGGAGAGAAATGTCAGAATTGGCCTGGGTGGCAAGGGGTTAAAGTGTTACTAAATCCACAACAATAAAATCAGTCTATATATGCACAAAGCAGCCCAGATCCTCCTCTCGGGGTTAATCACATGCATGGTGTATAAAGGTTGTTTTATCCCGTCTTCTCTGATCTTCCCCTTCCACAGTCCCCAATCCATCTTCCGACATACAGAGTCTTGGGGGCTTACTGCAAATGTTTAGCGTATATGGCTAGTTTTTTTGGGAGGGTGCATGTGATCGGCAGGGGGCCAAGCAGCACTGTCCAGACAGAGGGTCAGGGGTTCAGCAGCCTCATAAGGACAGTAGAATGAAGATTCCTCCTACAAGCTTTAACCAGACACTGATAGTCACAAAACTGCTATATACTGCTGATGAGAAAAGGTATTCAACCACTTCCCTATCGCGCATAGTGATATGACGGCGGCAGAAACTCTTTGTCCCTCCTGGTTGTCGGCATATGACGTACTTTCTGAGCCTCTAGGGGGCATGCGCACCCGCTGCATCACTATGCACCCGATGCGTGTGCCCGGCGGCTGCAATGTCCGCCGGGCACCCGCGAATGCCCGTGAACATAGCAGGACCATGGATCTGTGTGTAAACCTCCCTTGTGAGTCCCCTCCCCCTACAGTTAGAATCACTCCCTAGGATACACATTTAACCCCTCCCCAGCCAGTCACATTTACACAGTAATCAGTGCATTTTTATAGCTCTGATCACTGTATAAATGTGAATGGTCCCAAAAGTGTCAAAAGTGTCCGCTGCAATATCAGTCACGGGGTATAATAAATTTATCTCCTATTTTGTAGACGCTATAACTTTTGTGCAAATCAATCAATATTATGCTTATTGTGATTTTTACCTAAAATATGTAGAAGAATACATATTGGCCTAAACTGAGAAATGTATTTTTTTTTAATGGGATATTATAGCAATAAGTAAAATAGCGTTTTTCAAAATTGTCAAATACCACCAAAAGAAAGTTACTTGTGGGGGGGGATATCTAATTTTCATATGGGTACAGCGTTTCATGACCGCGCAATTGTCATTCAAAGTAACAGCGCTGAAAGCTGAAAATTGGTCTGTGAAAATGCCCTGTATTGAAGTGGTTAAATAGTTTAAATTTACTAAAATTGCATTTCCTGTGTACTGTGGGAGACCAAATACAGTGAATGCAGGGTCCTAGGGTTTAGTAACACTTTAACAAGCAAACTGCACACAAAATCTGAAGGAATGGGCCCCATTCATAATAGCAATGTAGCATAAGTTTCTCTTTTTTTACACGTGAGAATTTGTACGGATACGCATATGTTCATGCATGTACAACCAGCACCGCCACAAATTGCAAGATAAACTATCTTCTTAAAAGTTGAACACGATCAAAATGTATGTATGCACTTTAAAGCAACAAGGATAGTACAACATGCTCAAAAAAAACAAAAAACTCACTGTGTGGGTCGTCCCATGTAAATGCCTGGGGTGGGAGTGTGCGCTCGCTTTGTTATCGAATAGTCAACGCGAATCCTTCGGCCATCCAGTTCCATACCATTAGCATGCTCCATTGCCTAGGAGAAAAATCATTAAAAGCTAAAAATGTACTCTGCACTATAGATTTCAATTCTGTAATTGTAAAGCGTAGGTTTTCCCTGAATTTTGTAAACAAGGCATCACCAGTGAACAAATTAATCTCCCCTCTATGTGCTCAGATGCACACACCCTGCACAGGATTTGGTTGCCATTTCATGTTTCTCCTCACCTCGTGTAGGAAAATCTCACTTTGCCCCACCAGCCTTTCCCCCTTTGCCAAAATGGCAGCGTTGGCCAGCCTGGAGCTCCATCATGTAACATTCTGTGTTACCATCTTGTGGCAAGCAGGCAAACAAAAGCGGTCTGAAACTCATTCCTAGAGAAAGGTGGGATTTTGCTGCAGTACCCGCCATGGTGTGCACTGAGCAGGAGTCTACCTTGCACAGGAAAATAACTGAATTATATATTTTTTTTTAAAGCGTATGCCATGGTTGTCCCCCTCAGCCTACCAGGAACATGTACTGCAGTTTTAACACAAGCTCTCTGGTGCAAAGGCAGCAATAAATTTGTTCAAATTTAATGGCTGGCCTCCGCTAGGGGGTTTGCTAAGTAAAACATTTTTACCTTAATGCAGGGAATGCATTAATTTTAAGGTTTAAGCCTTAGAACCACTAACTTAGAATGAGCAATTGCTTCGGCAGGCACCTCAAAACTAAAATTTATTTTTTAATAAACTAAATGGAAGACAAGCCAACATGATGCAAGAAACGCAAAATGTCATGGCACCAAAGAGGTTACAATAAATAAAAACCCACACCCCCAGCAGAGGCTCCATTATATAAAAACTCCAATGACAAACAAGCACAGCCACAGACAAGCAGACTCGACCAAGCTGCAGTACAGTTGGTATAAGGACAAATTGACGATGCCATTTCAGCACACATACCGTTACAGATGGGAAGAATGGCATACCAGGAAAAGCAATCCGTGAGTGCGCGCTGCAAGCATATTCACTGTCTGCCATCTAGAGGCTGCTGATTACAACTACAAAACTTTGTTGCTTTCACCAATTGGTAGGTCATTGATTAAATCATACATGCTAAAAAATGACCAGAAGCTTTACTAGTATATTTTTGTCAAAGTTGGACATCCTGTTCTGGCCTAATGATGGCACATTCAAAGGTTACCTAAAACCACTGGTTTCAAGCACCACATGCAGGCTTGATAAGGTAGTAGAAATGTAGTCAAACCATAATTACTGTATTTAGATTAGCCAAGTACATTTAAGGCGTTTTATATTTAGTATAATCGGCATATTCTGTTAAATGACAAAGTGTGTGCAGGCACACGTGCAAGTGTGTATTTTGTACAATTAGATTATGACAGCACTTCATTTGCAAAACCGATCACCTGCAGGAAACAAGAACCCCCAATATTTCTGTATGTGCCGGGTTCTACTTTTCAACTGTCCTCTGCTACTCCTTCTACAGATGCAACTTACAGCCAAGATTGTGGGAGAACAGTTTTCATTGATAGCCTCAGCATATGCAAACAGATAGCATTGGGGATGTGAAAAGGAGCTGCTGTCCTGCACAAAGCCTCAAACACTGTAAGCTGTCAATTGCATTCCCTTATGTTGTAGAATGGAGACCTACAGCCAAAGATGGCTTTAACAGTGATGTAATAAAGTGGTTACCAAAAGAGGGCATTGTTACATAACACACCACCTTATAAACATAGTGTAGGTTTTGGTGACAGGGTCCCTCTGCTGCTTCTAAGTAAAGCTCGTCATACATATAGAATTGGTTATAACTAGCATCATAGAAGAGAGGCCGTTTTTTATCCTAGTAGACAGCTTCTGTATATTGCCCATTTCTAGGCCAGATGGAGACTTTTATAATAATCAAGCATCCAAACTTTCCACACTCCAAAAACAAAGCTTTGGCTGGACCACACTCTTGAACTGTACCGCCATCTGTGGCTCCAATCATTGGTTTACAACAAAGCTATAGCTACCAACTATCTCTCCACTGGCTGAGATGTCAGTGTACCCCAAGAACATAGCATACCGTGAATAAGTTTTCATTATGAGTGTTAAAGGCTGCAAAACCTACCAGAGGCCTTAGCAAAGATTTGGGGCATGAGTAGGACAGGCCAAGTATTTGTGCCATTTTTGCACACCCCCCACCCTTTTTAATTCAGAGGTTAGTTCAATTCCCCACTTGAGATTAAGCATCTACACGTGCTCAAACTACACCATAATTCTTTGTTTATGAGGGGCAGATTTACATTGGAAAGTGAGCATCACACACCACGCCCACTCAAAAAATGCAGCCTGTGGTGTAGAGCATGCAATGGCCCATGATGTTCTCCACTTAACACTGTGCAGAGCTTTGCTATTTGGAGACTGTTCATGTGACTTGTCACATAATCAGGCTCAGTTCTTAACTTTACTATTTAGAAGTGTAACACTTCACTGACTTTCCTAAATCCAGCACAGCACTAACCACACAGTGCTTTTATAAATGTGCAGCGTTTGATTTTTAAAGTGGAAATTTAGTCAAAAAATTAAGTCTTGCTAGATCAGGTCCCGCTGGTCCCTTTTGCAGGTAAAAACTATGTAAAAATAACTTCACTAAGTGGCTATACTGATTAAAATACAGTAATACACCACCTTCCTGCTCCGTTCGGTACTGTGCCTAAAACGTAGAGGTTGATCTGCTGACAGCCTGATGATTTACTGCTGCTCAGGGGCTCCGGCAAAAAAAAAAAAAAAAAAAAACCCAGCAGCCCACAGCAAGAACAATGCTGTAGGCAATTTACATCACACACATTTGGTAGCATAATTATTAATGTGGAATGCATGTTCCTTGCTAAAGAATATATATTTTTTTTTTTTTTAATGTAAAATTCCAAATATTGCAGAAAACCCTTTCTGGTATGTGAGATTTGTAGAAGGCTTTGTATGTAATCCATTATTTTTTTCTCATGAGAACAATGTGCATCCTGATCTTTGCCCGTGTGTTTTTTTTTTTGATAAAAAGTCATGACACCACATTTCCAAAGCAATAGATACCAATGTTTGGAACTTTCAACAAGCAACATTTTCTAGTCAAGTCAGATGACATTTTACGGCATTTGCCGCTTTTGTCACTGTTGTAAATAAATAAAACAAAACAAACAGACACCCCCCACTTACTGCTCTGGAATCTTCAATTCGCTCAAAATAAACAAACGCAAAACCTCTTGATCTTCCAGTTCGTTGATCATACACTACATTGACACCAGCAAGAGGACCATAACGTGAAAACACCTCTCTCAGATCTCTCTCAGTTGTGTACAAGCTCAAGCCAAAGACGCCAACACACATGTTAGGATCTGGGTTTGCCTAAGAAAAGCAAATAAAAGTTACAAAGAAAACCAAAACAAATTTACAATAGAAGGCAAACATCTGTAAAGAAAATCAGCAGATCAAGAACATAACCATACCCGACTACCATTATGCCGCCTCCTATTAGACATAGGAGAGTGACTGCGGCTCCTCCGCCTCCTATATTCTGGAGTGTAGGATCTGCTCTTTGAGCGCCTTCTGTGTGAACGGGAGCGGGACCTAGAGCGGGAATATCTTCTGTGTGAACGTCTTCTGGACCGTGATCTGAAAATAAGGAAAGAATTAACATGCACGTCTCTGCGGACATCTTTCCCAGATTCGACCTAAAGCAGAGCACTAGTCTCCTGTGTAAAAATGAAAACTCAACAGCTACAAAAACCGCAGACTTTTAACCACTAGTACGCCCGACTATTTACACCCCCCCCCTCCATGACCAGGCCACTTTTCGCACCGTACCTAAATAAAAAATTGACAATTTTTCCCCATAAATATTATTTTGGGGGAAAAACAAATCACGGCATTTACTTTCTGCTATAAAAAAAAAAAAAAAAAAAAAAAAAAAAAAAAAAAAAAAACACAACACACACAAACACCCCTTCTTAAAATTTAGGCCTCTATGTATTCTGCTGTGTGTTCTTGGTAAAACAAATCCCAATAAGCGTATACTGATTGTAGACACCAACGTTTGCGTAAACCAAACTATGGGATATATACACACTGGAATAAATTTGTAGTTTTTTCTTTAACTAGTAACGGCAGCAATTAGCAACTTACAGCTAACTGCGATATTGCTGTGGACAATTGGACACTGACTTTTTGGGAACCAGTGACACAAATAGTGATCAAATGTTCACCCAGGGATAGAAATGTATTCTAGCCCCTATTGTGATTTCTCAATTCATATATCATCCACCATGGTGTTCGTGTCTTCTGCAGATATTATGTGCACATCATCAGCTATTTACCTGACTCGTGTATGAGGTGAGCAGGTATGACTCAAACAATTCCTTTCAGCTATGGTCTCATCTCTTCCACGTCCGACCTGCTACGCTGTATCCCACTTCCAAATCAGTAGTCTCCCTGGTGGATCACGAAAAAGATCTCGCATATACTGTCCCCACTGTTTCTCTCCTTCCTCCACACCAGCATTATTGCTCAATATTCCTTATAAGATATGGCTCCACATTCATGCAACAATAAATAAATGGAGGATACATAGTGCTCTCCGTTTGCAACATTAAAATGCCCCAAATAAAATACACTTACAGATCTTAGACTTATAAATCTTTTGAGAAAGCCCAATCAGAGGGCGATACGCGTGTAGAGGGGAGGAGCTGAGCCCATGACATCATGCAGCCAGTGGTGAGCAGGCAGACATGTTTGTGTACAGAGCCGATTTTAATTGAATATCTTGTAAGACCCCTTTCACACCGAGCCGCCTATAGCATCAGGCGGTAAAACGCCGCTATTTTTAGCTGTGTTTTAGAGTCGGATTTACGGTGCATTTTGGCCTCTAGCAGGGCTTTTTTCCCCCATGCTAGTGGCCGAGAAAGTGTTAAAACCGCCTGCAATGCGCCGCTATTGTGGCGCTTTGCCAGCGGTATCCCAGCGCTGCCTCATTGATTTCAATGGGGAGCAGCGGTGGAGGAGCGGAAAACACACCGCTCGAAAGAGGCTGCTGACAGGACTTTTCCTGACGTCCTGCCAGCGCAGTGCTCGTGTTGTCTCCACTGGAGACAATGCTGCAGCTGTTTGAGGGCGGATTGAAGGCGCTATTTTTAACGCTATAGCGCCTGCAAAACGCCCTCGGTGTGACAGGGGTCTAAGTGTATTTTAATAAATGTTGCCAACGGGGAGAACCATGTATCCTCCATTTATTGTTACATGAATGTGGAGCCATATCCTATAAGGAATAACAAGCAATAACGCTGGTGTGGAGGAAGGAGAGAAACAGTGGGGCAATATATGAGAGATCTTTTTCGCAATCCACCAGTGAGGCTACTGATTTGGAAGTGGATACAGAGCAGGTCGGATGTGGAAGAAACGAGACCATAGTTGAAAGAAAGGAATTGTTTCAGTGTCTACCCGACTCCTGTATGAGGTGAACAGGTATAACGGCTGGTGATAGTGTGCACATATCTACAGAAGACACGATGAACACAGTGGTGGATGATATGCGAATTGAGAAAATCACAATAATTCAACGCAAAAAAAGTTTTCATATATATGAACTTTAATATTGATTTTTAACACATTTTGATATCACTGGATATATATTTTTCACATGAGAGATTAATAGCGTTGCACTTATATTTTATACGTTGTATGGTGAGGTGAAATCCCTGGAAGTGTACAGCAGCTGAGGAATTTTTTTTTACACGGTATTCCAGCCCCTGCTTTGCAGGAACTCAGAATGGCGATCTGATCTTTACATAGAGAGATCACCGTTTGTGTTCTTTACCGACGAGTGGACGGTGCCAGAGGACATGGGAGTGCCTGGCAGACAGGGTCCTGCTGTGACTATTCACAGAAGCAGCATGCCCCCTGCAGGCAAAAATGCCAAATCACAACACAATCCAGCGTACAGCTGTCACCCTGAAGAGCTGCACGATCAATCAATAAATAATCGAGATCGCAATTCTACCCCCCTCGTGATCTTAACACAGCATTTTCAGCATTACAGCTTTACAGCATAAAAAAAAAAAAAAAAAAAAAAAAAAAAAAAAAAAAGCAGCCTGCCAAGTTTAGAACATGGCTCAGACAAAATAAAAAAACATTGTAACATCTCCTTTTAGATCAAAAGGGATGAACTTCGGTCTGTAAATGAGGTCAGTTTAACCACTTAAAGACTAAACCTTTTTCTGACACTTGTTGCTCACAATTTTTTTGCTAGAAAATTACATAGAACCCCCAAGAATTGTATATATTTTTTGAGCAGACCCTAGAGAATAAAATTCAGATTTTTGCAATATTTTATGTGATGCGGTATTTGTGCAGTGGTTTTTTAAAAATGCAGTATTTTCAGAAAAATACAATTTAGTTTAATTTTTTAATTCTATAAACAGTAAAGTTAGCCCAATATTTTTTGTATAATGTGAAAGATATTACACTGCGATAATAGTGATCTTTATTCTAAGCAAAAAAAAAAAAAAGTGATTCTCAGTTTTTAACACTGACGTCAACCGTGGAGGTGGTGTGTTAAAACAGGTAGAAATCAGCTTTTAATTTTTATAAAGCACAGGCACTAAGATACAGGTTTTTATCTAACAGGAGGGGATGATATAAAAAGATTAGATAGTTTTGTAGGAGCGGGTAGAGAAACAGAGTGGTGCTAGTGGGAGCCAACAGGCAGGGGGGGGGGGGGGAAGAGGGAGACAGGGAAGAGCTGTAGCGGATGACTGAGACAGGTACACTGACCACAGTGTCAGGGGCTCAGCAGCCATGATATACCAGGGTCAGTTTACAGAGGGGAGGGTATAGCCAGGCAGGATCAGTCAAGTATTTCGAGTGTTACAGGGGACCAAATGACAGCACAAGCACTGTACTGTATAACATGCTTTAAAGGGAACAGGATTTATTTTTTTAGGTTAACACTAAATGATTAGAACGCTCCAAAGCGATTAATATAGGGACTGGTGTAAAGAAACTAAGTTCAGCACCATAACCTTAAAAACCTCATGTTGCCTTTGCTGCACAGAACACACATTTGACAGCAAATGGTTATAAAAAAAAAAAAAAAAAAAAAAAAAAAAAGAGCTCAGTCTAATAACCTTGCGCTTTTTTTTGCCCACTCATCATCCAGACAAGTGAAGGACACTCTCCAGGAAGTGGGCATATCATTGTCAAAGTCTACGATCAAGAAAAGACTTCACGAGAGCAAATACAGAGGGTTCACCACAAGGTGCAAACTATTAATAAGCCCGAAGAATAGCAAAGCCTAAATTAGATTTGGCAAAAAGTGTGGAGAAGGCTTGGAACAGCTCATGATCCAAAGCACACAACATCGTGTTCTATAAAGTATTGGGCAGCTGTTAGGCCACACATCACTTTGAAATAAGTGTTGCTTCTGGCAACTGGCTTGCTCATAGTCTATGACAGGAATAAAATGTATTTATAAAAAACAAAAGCCACTCACCGAGATTTTGACCTTGATCGGGAACGAGACTCAGATCGTTTTGAAGCCTTTGATCCACTGCGAGAACGGGACCGACTTTCGGTTTTTGCACGGGCAGCACTTTCAGTAGGTGACTTGGTTCGAGAGCGGGATGCCTAACAGAACAAAGAAAGCTTTAAAAAATCTGAAAGTCCTAAGGAATGCCTACCTTGGTATAGCGAACACAAAACGATGTATAAACCTGGAAAACAAGTGGTTAGGTACACAAATAACCCTCCAAAATTCTGCTTTTTAATCCACTCTTTCTGCTAACGGCACCCTATTTTGTACCAGATGACCAAATTTTTTGGTTAACTAAAATCATGCAAATGCATTAATTTGATCATACAGACACTGGAACATAAACCATACATTTACTTAACCTAGGACCCATTCATTCTTCCAGATTCTTTTAATTCTACGCCACTCTTGCTTTAAACTTTTCTTCATTCTTCATTTTTTTTCTCAACTTCGTGTATTCTTCCCCAATACAACCAATTCATTAAAGCCTTAACATGTTCAGCTTCTATCTGAACAATCTTCTGTTCAAATTTTCCCCCAAATGTATTTTTCTGATCTTTACAACTTTTCATTAGCCTTCTTTTATCTTGCCTTCTCTTCAACATTCTTGGAATAAACTCTTCCATCTCTTCACGAATATTAACCTTAATGGAAAAAGAACATTTAGTATATTTAAGCATATAGTGACTAAATACTCTTCTGTGGCACTGAAATTACAAAAAGCCAGCAGGTAGAGTATAGACAAGTCTGGTATTTTTTGCCGGGGCGAAACCAAGTCTCTGTAAAAAAGTCACAACTCCCTCAAAACACATCGACTACTTAAGTTATACTACCCTACCATCCTTAAAAATTACAGTCTCTAAAACCACAGTACAATTTCTCGAAACTCCCTAGGGTCGGTCGTTAAAATGCTAGCTTCCTCTAAATCTTACACTTAGCATTAGGCTATAAAATAAAAAAAAAAAAAAAAAAAAAAAAAAGAAGGTAGGAGGCTATTTGTCCGCTTGAAGTGCACATGCTCCTATGTACCATTTACCAAATCTGCCTCAACTCAAAAGCTGGCAGGCCTTCATACACGTGCGGAGATATTTAATGTCTCTGGAGAAACCCAGGGTACCCAAATACATAAATCTCACAAAAGACTGCCCATCATCCCAAAGGGCCAGCCATGGGTTTTCAGCAAATGTTAAGATTTGCATATTAGAGCAACCTGAAGTTCCAAGCTTGTGACAGTCCGCAATGGTACATGCAAGAGTGTCTTGCCTTGAAAAAGGATCAGTTTAGTTGAATGTACATACATAGTGGCAATTGTACTTTAGGAAAAAAAAAAAAAAAGGATGGTTTAGTTTTTAACCCAACTGGAATTGGACAGAGGCTTGGTAAGGAAAGCAGGGCTCAGTTTTTTTTTTCCTTACTAAAACACCCAACAACCTGAGAGACTCCATCCGCACAAGCGAAGTGGAGCGAGAATTCCCCATCCTGCTGGGACAACAGATTGACAACGACTCCCACTGCTGTCAAAACGCAATGACCAGCAGATGTAGCCAATCAGCAAAACTTTTTCCGTATGCATTTAACAGAAGTTGATCCAACAATCGACTTGTCTATACCTAGCTATAAATAAAGGGAAGGAGGGGGTACAGAACTGGTAGCCTGGAACTAGTGAAGCTAGTAAAAAAAAAAAGGGGGGGGGGGGGGGGGGGGTTTACACTAGACTAATGTCAAGTAGGCATTTTGAGAAAAATGCCCTCTACCAATATAGTGCTGTAAGTGCTGCTATTAACCCCTTCCCACCCGGCCTATAGTACAAAGATGACCGGAGCACATAACGTCCTCCCAGAACGCACCTCACAGGGCCACGCAGTGGTGTGATTGGTCACCGGAGACAGGGAATGACTGATCACTGTACCGACCCACTGCCATCCAACACCATGTTATTGCTGAGACCAATCACATGGCAATTGTAAGCAAAGGATGCTTCACTTCATGTCATCCATTGTATACAAATTGTGTTACTAGCTGTGATTGTACCATGTAATCATTGATGAGACTGGGCCAATTACAGCCCATCCGTACCATGCGATTAGCTTTGGACAAAAAAAAACAAAAAAAAAACTGAATGAACCAGTTTCATTCAGTAAAAATAGTATTAACCACTTAAGGACCGGAAGGATTTACCCCTTAATGACAGGCCATTTTTTGTAATACGGCACCGCAACTGACAATTGTGCAGTCGTGCCCAAAGAAAGCTTATGTGTCACCCCACCACCACCACCACCAATAGAGCTTTTTGGTGGTATTTGATCACTTTTTTTTTTAATAAATAGCGCAAAAAATAAAGTTAAAAACTGCAATAAGCGTATATTGATTGGTTTGCACAAAAGTTATTGCGTCTAAAAACTATGGGATAGATTTATGGACCTTTTACTGGTAATGTCTGCAATTTTTAGCAGAACAGCAACCCTACAGCAGACAATTTTGACCCCAAATTTCTTTTTTTGGGGACCAGCGACATTACATTGATCAGTGCTATAAAAATGCACTGGTCAATGTATAAATGACACTGGCAGGGAAGGGGTTAACACTAGGGGGCGATCAAGGTGTTGACAGATCGCTGTTCCTGATCACTGGGAACACAAGATCTGACATGCCCCCTGCCAGAACAGGGATCTGCCTGACAAAAGGCAGATCCCTGTTCTGCCTCTGAACACAACGATCACATGATCAATCCACCAGTAAGTGCAATGGCCGCTCACCTCAATGAAGAGGAAAACAGTCAGTAGATCAGCCACTGATCAACATACGATCCAATCTCCATTAATCCATCAAGTGATCGATCCGATCGCACACAGAAGGTAATAAAAATTCCTTATGGTCGTGTGGTACCAAAAGTATATTTATTGATATGAATTTTGTTTTTTTTTATAGGTTCTAATGTTGTAAAGTACAGCGTAAACTGTCGGCACTAAATGAATCCTGAATAATAATAAAGTTCTAAAAAAGCAACAAATGAATCCAGTAATAAAAATAAAGGCAAAGTAACCACATGAACCATATATTGATAATGGCATAATAAAAAAAAAAAAAAAAAAACTAATGCAAGCTCTCTCATAAAAACTGAGTGTAAGTGGCAAATAACTCACATGATAGCGTTCGAAGACAAATATAATAAAAATATTAAAATCAAGAGAACCTAACTATTAGATTTAATAAAATAATCTAAGAAGGACAATAAATCGTAAATAAAGCAGTTGAGATCAAGTTTGATATTAAGGCCAAAAGGCGCAAGAGTCTGCATTTCATAAATCCGACGAGATTCAGCCTTACTATAATTTTATTACTCCCTCTCCAATAGGGTTTGTATTTTTCAATACCCCAGAAGAGAAGGGAGGAGGGATCTTTCTGATGATATTCAGCAGAATGCTTGGAAATGCTGTGTTTTGGGTAGCCCTTTTGTATATTATGTATGTGCCCTCAAACATTTCCATAAGGGTCTTGGTTCTTCCTACATAATGTAACCTGGCATGGGTATTCCAGAACATACCGCTTCTGTCTTACACGATATGAATTCTGATGTTACACTTTTTCCCAGTAACAGTGGATTCAAATTCTTCTTTCTTCCTCTTAAGCTTGGTATGTCGACATGCAAAATAATTTACACAGATTACCTTTACCCTCAAAAAAACATACATACATGTCCGCTTGGAGGGCTGACCTATCACATTTTTTGCTACAAGATCTAAGGATTTGTGCTCTTCTATACATAAACTTAGGGTTC
Organism: Aquarana catesbeiana; assembly: GCF_042186555.1. Classification (NCBI taxonomy): domain Eukaryota; kingdom Metazoa; phylum Chordata; class Amphibia; order Anura; family Ranidae; genus Aquarana; species Aquarana catesbeiana. The sequence continues at coordinate 116,449,645 of NC_133328.1, forward strand.
TTCGGTATTAATTGTGATAGGAATCCATCAGTTGTTAAAATTCTCCAGTGTTTTCCAATGATACTTTCCAATTGTTTATGTTAATTAGTGTCAAAATTAAGCAGAGTTTCTTGGCAAAACATTTTTCCTCCCCATTTTGCATCAATATCTCTCTTTCAATATTACCAACTTCGCTAATTTTTTTTTTTTTTTTTTTTTTTTTTATGAAAACCCTCATAACCTCTATAAATCTTGTTCCTAGTATTTTTGCCTGTCCATAATCTCTGTACAGTTTCTCCTTAATCTTAATTGCCTTTTGGGTACATTGAGGCATGGTTTATGGTGGCCATTATTCATGGAAAGAGAAAACTGTTTCTATCCACAGGTTTAAAATTGTAAAGCTTTGTTTTTAAAAACATACTTGCCTCCATTGTGCAGCTTGCTTTGCACAGAGTGGCCTCAAGGACTGGGGTCCCCGGTTGCTCCTCCCCACATCAGATAACCCCCTAGGAGAAGCGGTCAGCGGTCTCGAGGGGGGGGGGGTAACCTTGTGGGCATTCTCCCAAATCCAGCATTTGCAAATGTCGGACTCAGCCCTGCCCCCCGCGTCATCGGATTTGATTGACAGCAGCGGGAGCCAATGGCTGCACTGCTATCAATCTATCCAATCAAGTGCCGAGAACCCCTGGGCAGAGGGACAGCACGTCCTCGTCATTGCGAATTCATAGGATGCATTAAAGGGGAGTTCCACTCAAAAGTGGAACTTCCGCTTATCTGATTCTCTCCCCCCCCCCCAGTGCCACAATTGGCACCTTTCAGGGGGGAGGGGGGTGCAGATACCTGTATAAGACAGGTATCTGCACCCACTTCCGGGAATAGACTCCCACGGGAGTCACACCCCCTTCCGCACCCCCCTGCTGTCTTCTGGTCCCAGGAGATAGCGGGGACCACTTAGAACACGCAGCGCAACTCACGCAGTAGGGAACCGGGAAGTGAAGCTGCAACGCTTCACTTCCTTATTCCCTCACAGAGAATGGCGGCGGAAGCAGCTAAGAGCCAAGCTATTGCTCGGCTTCAAATATTGCTGGACTCATGGACAGGTGAGTTTCCATTTATTAAAAAAGTCAGCAGCTGGCTTTTAATAATTTTTCTTCAGGTGGACTCCCTTTTTAAAGGTGAAAAACACCAGGGTTTTAAAGTGTGTTTTGGTCTTTACATTTCCCTGTTCCTGACAAATTTCCAAGTCTAAGAAGTGGATTTCATCTATCTCCCATGACAAAGTTAATATTCTTTCCATTATTGATACTGACAAATCCAGTATGCTTTCTTTAGTCCCGGTCCATACGATAATATCAATATATCTTTTGGACACAATCAATTGTTCTGGTCCATTAGCATAAATAGCATCTTCCTCCCATTGAGCGATATACAAGTTCGCCACACAGCGCATATTTGGCCCCATTGCTATATCTTGTATTTGTTCATAGTATGTATGACCATACCAAAAATAAATTGTGTCCCAAACTATATTCCAGGCACTTCAAAATGGAACCCCCTTTGTGGACATTTTAATTCGCTCATTTCTTTCAGGGCCACCTGGTAGCCTGCAAGGCTTTATGGTGATTGAGAATTGTGTACAACAAAGCCACATCAATTTGTTGCAAGATAAACTTGTACAGAATCCAGTTCAATATAATTGAAGAGGTTTAGTATCTTAGCTAAGATTTTGTTTTCTGACCCACTGGTTGCAAAAAAGTCTAAATACTCTCCCAATCTCGCTACAACAGAGCAGATACTGTTTAGAATGAGTCTTCTGGGGGGGGTTTAATTTAGCTTTATGAATCTTCGGCAATATATATTACCGGAATCCGACAGGTATTGGGTAAAAATTTAGTTTTTTAACCCCTTTCCGACTGGCGCACGCCGATGTACGTCGGCAGAATGGCACGTCCATTTGAATTTCCCGCCATGCCATTGCGTGCGCGCCAGCCAGGAGCTCCGTGAGTCAGGTCGCAGGTCCCGCAGACTCGATCGCCGCACGGAGAGGACGAATGGGGAGATGTTGATGTAAACAGCTCCCTGTAATCGGGATCAGTGATCAATGTAATGACACTGCTAGCCCATCCCCCTACAGTTTGTAATCACTCCCCTAGGACATACTTAACCCCTCCCCGCCCCCTAGTGGTTAACCCCTTCACTGCCAGTGTCATTTACGCAGGAATCAGTGCATTTTTATAGAACTGATTGCTGTATGACAATGGTCCCAAAAATGTCCGCCATAATGTTGCAGTCAAAAAAAAAAAAATAATTTATAAAAATGCCATAAAACTATCCCCCATTTGGTAAATGCTATAACTTTTGCACAAACCAAACGCTTATTGCGATTTTTTTTTTTACCAAAAATATGTAGAATACGATCGGCCTAAACTGAGGAAAAGAGAAATTTTTTTTATATATTTTTAGGGGATATCTATTATAAAATGTAAAAAATGCTTTTCCAAAATTGCTGCTCTTATTTTGTTTATAGCGGGGGGGGTGGAAAATCGCAGAGGCGATCAAATAGTAAGTAAAATGTGGGATTACTCAACAATTTAAGATGTCGGAATCCCATTCGTATAAGCTTCTTTGGAAAGCGTCACGATGGCTCCTCCTTTGTCCGCAGGTCAGATCACAATATTCTTCCTTTGTTCAAGTTGTTGTATACCTTCTGATTTCCTTAGGATCCAACGATTTAACCTGTAATTTTTTTCAAATCTTGTGTCACCATTTAAAAACTTCCATACGTCCTTCATTCATCTGTAGTGGATTGAATAGATTTATTTCTCAATGTGGTATGCATGTTATCACTCTCTGAAAACCTAGTGATTGAGGGTTCTCCCAGTCTAGTTAGTAGATATTTTTTGATATTCAGTCTGTAAACATTTGTATGTCGACATATGCATAAAGTTTAGTCAAGTTTTTAGGAGCACATTTGAGACTCTTATCTAAAGCTTTAATTTCTTGTATGGTCAAGCTAACTCCACTGATGTTAAGGATCCCCATCCCCTTCTACTCTAGTTTTCTTTTGCTTTTTGAACCCTGCTCAACATCCTCTCATCTTTCTGGCCCTTTTTCTCCATCTCGGTCCTGGTGAAGTGATCTCTTTCTTTCATTTTCTCCACCTGATCTTCCTGGGGGTCAGTGTTGTCTGTACTCTAAAAAAAAAAAAAAAAACAATGCAAAGCATGTTTATAATGTCTCTCTCCTTGCTGATGTCTAGGCGTTCCATCATAATCCTCATATCTATTAGATTATGGGGTAGGTTCTCTTCTCTCATGATGGTAATTCCCATATGGAGTATACGGGGAGCAGAACTCCTACTGTAATCATAATCATGAACTGGACCTCTCTTGATTAGAATGATGGTAATCATTGACAAGGTGGGGTTCTTCTCTCTTGCTGGTAATATTGTGGCTGTTGATAAAAAACCCTATAGGGTTGTTTCCTCCGATTCCAGTTATTTTTCCAATGTGGCTTTATGTCATCATCAATATATGGTTCGTGTGGTTACTTTGTTATTTATTGATTAATTTGTTGCTTTTTAGAACCAATGAATTATTCCGTTGAATACTTATTGCTGTGTGTTGATTTTTAATGTGGTATCAATATCGTTCTACCACGTTTTATTATTGCCTTATTTATATCTTGGAAGTACACAAATATCCGATACATGGGAGTGTTTAAGTTGCTGGGCGTCGTCCTTCATATGCAGCATAGTGTTAGCGCATCAGTATGCAATTTCTATGGCAAGCACTAGCATATATATCCTGGCGACAGTCACCCAGTCCTTGATAAAGTCACATGTCAGTGACGCAACGCATCGGGAGGAGCTGGGTGATGTCACTTCCGGTCACAGCTGAGACCGGAAGTCTGATTGCTTCAGAGTTCTGTTTTTTTGGTGACCCCTTGGTCTTTTCTTATGCTGGATATCCTTATTTTAACTGCAAATACTACATTTAATCAATAAATATACTTTTCATATTACACCATGAGGCGTTTATGACCTTCTATGCGTGCTGGCGGATCGATCACCTGATGGAGTAATGGAGATTGGATCACATGTTGATCAGTGGCTGATCTACTGCCTGATGTTCTCTTAATTGAGGTGAGCAGCCAATGCACTTACTAGATCACCAGGATATTTTGGAATGCATGAATTAAAGCGGAGTTACACTTGTTTTTGTTTATTAAAAAAAGTCAGATACAAAAAGTGTAGCTGCTGACTTTTAATACACTCACCTGTCCCGCGGTGCAGTGATGCGGCTGCCCAGAGCCTCACTCCTCTCCACCGTCATTGCAACTGTGGGCAACCGGCCGTGACAGCTTCACAGCCGGGCGTGCTCTGCTATTGGCCAGGCAATCTTCAAGGACCTGTGCCGTGACCTGGAAGATGGCAGGGAGGGAGGGGCCGCCTAGAGGGATAGGAGTAGCCCCCTAGGCGGCCAAGAAGTCCTTATAAAAATAAGGTAATTCCCCCCCTCCCCCAAAATTAATAAATTTACATTTGGCATGTAAAGGGGGCAAGGAGTGCTTAAAGTGGAAGATCCAATTTTGGGTGGAACTCTGCTTTAATACAACATCACTGTATTTGGCTCTCTTTCTACACTGTTATTTTTATTGTGTGCATTTAAGAACACTATTTTTGCACTAGAAAAGTATTCCCACGCTACTATGGAGACTAATATAAAAATTCCTATGGTGCAGCAGACACCACCCACTGTAGGTATGAAAAAAAAAAAAAAAAAAAAAAAAAAATTTATAGCTGGTGTTGCGCTCCAACAAAAATAAAGTCCTAAAATATAGTGACAATATGTATCAATTCAAGTAGTACACGTACTGATATATTTAAATGCATTGAACCGCAAGGAATAATAATGAGCAGTAAAGTGCAAATAGCAAATAGTGACTATAGCATATAAATGCTAAAAAGTTCAAAGCATAAATAAAAAAGTGCAATAGATGGAAATAAGGTGACTAGTGAATGAATACTAAAAAAGTCCACAATGCATGAATCACAATCTGGAAGTGATGTTTATCTTCCAACCATAAGAAGGTGCAAAGTGCAAACCAAAGGTGCTAGCCGACATCAACAAGTGGCACTGTGACTTAAGTGCTGTGAATCTTCAGTGCAAATGACACTTGTAGGTGTACAAACTTCTTACCTTACTGCTGTAAGGTAAGCAGCATTCAGAAAAAAAAACAGAGGGGGTGGGTGGTCACTCAAATGGGAAGAGGGGGGTCTCCTATCCATTCCTCCTGAGGGGTTCCAGTGTATGCAAAGCCAAGAAGGGCAATTCTAATGGGCCCACTAATGGTGCGAAATACGAACGAAAATTCTTAGATAAGATTTTCTAAAGAAAATTCTGTCGAAATTCAACCCATGTATGGCCTGCCTAACCCTGGCTGCTGTTTTGCAACCAAACTGTAGGCTGCACTATACAACTTTGGATTTCCTTGATTGTACATTCCATGCACCTAAACATTCCAAAACACTGGATTCTGCACCAATTCCTTATACGATGAAGATTAATTTTATAAAAGACAAAAACATAATACAATAAACACAGTGCTCAAACTGACTGTAACCATGTCAATTGGCCCTCAAAATTGAAAATCTGTGCTCTCTCTACAGTAGAACTATATAGGGAACAGCCAGGTCCAAATCATGCCCTCTCCCTTAAGGGCACAACAAATCAAGAGAGGGTAACAGCATGCATTCATTTATGGGGATCACCATCGGTTTAACACAGATTCCCTTTACCGATAAGATACACAATGACCAAAATTATGTTGATACCCTTCTAGATGTTGGAGTCCAGGTGTGTGCTGTGAACAATGGATCATACAAAGACAACTTAGACAATTCTAATCTTTTAACCATAGTTGAGAAGGCCCTTGTCTCATCCGTCATATATTCCCTGTGCACAAAGTCAAGCCACAGTTTGACAAATGTGTGAAGGAAGCAGAGTGGCATGCAAAATGCCCGAACAACCCATCTGGACAAGCTTGGGATTCATTTTGAGCACCGGTGGTCAGTATCCGACTTAACCAACCTTGGCTGAATGGCCCACCTTCCACAAAAAAAAAAAAAAAAACCAAAGGGAAGGAGTACAGGTTAAGTCAGGGGGTCAACCACTGCATGACGCCCATGGTTTGGGAACGGAAAGTCATACAGTGGTTCTCAACCCTTTTGGTGCCATGACCCCTTGATAAAATTTCCCACGTTGTGGGGACCCCTAACAGTAAGATTATTTTCGTAGTGTGGTTTGTCAGCACCCAAGGCAAGACAAGTAAATTGCACCCCTAACACATGGACATTTAGCGCTCCCCCAGTCCCTTCCACTCGTACAATATAAAAACCCCTTATGGTATATTTTAGGATTTACCACTCTTTGTTCTCCTTTCTTTCCCTTCATCTCTCCCTATCCTAATTTTTTTTGCCATCCCTCTCTAGCCGTCTTTGTTCTCTTATTCTATATCTCCCTTTTCCTCCCACTCTTTCCTCTCCCTTCTATGTATTATCCATTTTTATTCGTTCTTACTCCTTTGGGGGGGGGGGGGGGGGGGGTGTCACCTATACTGAAATCAGGAGATAGGGTCTCCTCCAGCCCCTTTCATTTACTAGTCATTTGACCTCTAGTTTCTGCCCCCCCATATGTCATGAACTGAATGGGCGGCTAAAAAGGCAGGTTGAGAACCACTGCCCTACATGCTCATATTAGGTGCAATTTAAGATGTCCATAAACTTTTGGCCATATATAGTGTAGCTGCCAAGAGACTCCTGTAACACTTGAAGTTCTTGGGGGATATAAAACTGACATTCCAAAAGGCCTCTTTCCTAAGCTTATCTATTTTTGTTCATTTAAATTCCAGTATGCATAAATGTTTAAAGTTCTGAAAAGCTGGGCTCACTCAGTAGTAAGATATTTAAAACAAGGACAGCTGGCACTAACTGAGCCCAAACTTTGCAAAACAGTTGGCAGCCATATACAAGTAAGCCGGCAGTCCAGAAGAACTGCAGCAGTACAAATGCCTGAAGCAGAACCAAATCAAACTTGGCGAGTAGTCAAAACTCAATATTTCTATATTCTAAGTTATACAGAAATTCATAAATGCCAAAAAGGCAAAACTATTGCTATGCACATAGTTGAGTTAAAAGATGGAAATGCACAAATTTAAACTCTACAACACCTTAATAAGGGAGCATGAAGGAGATGTGCATTGAAATAGTTGGTAGTAAACAATCTCAAGTCAAGCAAGACATTTTTTAAATCAAACACTAAACTTTATCTACATGACAATTAGAGGTCACGATATATAGGCCAGCCGATATCGCATCAGCCGATTGTGCTGGGACTTGCAAATGACTTCTGTAATAGAAGTCAATGCAAGTTTCCTGGAGTTATCTGTGGAGAGGATTCTCTCCTCCCTGGGCAGCCTGCCAAGTCTGATAAGAAGATACATTGTATCTTTTCAAGTTCTTTTATCAATGAGCTGAACTCTGTGTGTAGAAGTTCTCAGTTTAACCATTTAAAGACTCAATCTTTTCTGATACTTGTTGCTTACAAGTAAAAATCCTGTATTTTCTGCTAGAAAATCACTTAGAACCCCCAAACATTATATATATTTTTTTTAGCAGAGACCCTAGGGAATAAAATAGCGGTTGTTGCAATATTTTATGTCACACGGTATTTGCGCAGCGGTCTTTCAAACACTTTTAAAAAAAACAAAAAAAAAAAAAAACAAAAAAAAAAACACAAATAAGCAGTAAAGTAAGCCCATTTTTTTTTCGTCCAAAAGTTTTGATTACCTGTTTTTGTGTATTTAATATTTAAGATAGTTATTTTTTTTTAATCTAAATTACAAGTGAACTGATTGGAGGTTTGTTTTGTTTAATAAATGTTTAAATGTAAAAAATTTTCTGTATCACTTATTACTTAGAGCCGGTTCACACGGGGGCGACTTGTCAGGCGACCTAGCCACCTGACAAGTCGCCTCCTGTTCTGTACAATGGAACCGTTCTAATCGGAGCGACGCAAGTCGCTCCGACTTAGAAGAAAGGTTCCTGTACTACTTTGGGGGCGACTTGCATAGACTTCTATACAGAAGTCGTCTTGCAAGTCGCCGCGGCAGTCGTGTGCAGGTCGCCTCGGTGAGGCGACCTGCAAGTCGTGCCGCTTCTAATGTGAACCGGCGCTTAAGGTTGCCTTCACACTGGAGCAGGCATGCGTTGACGGTAAAACGCTGTTGGTTTTAGCAGCGCTTTACCGTCATTTTAGCGGCGCTATTCGGCTGCTAGCGGGGCGCTTATAACCCAGCTAGCGGCCGAGGAAAGGGTTAAATGCGCCCATGAAGCGCTGCTGCCGAAACGCTTTGCAGGCGCTTTGACAGCGGTGCGCATTCATTTCATTGGGCAGGAGTGGTGGTATACACCGCTCCAAAGATGCTGCTTGCAGGACTTTTTTTTTTTTTTTTTAACATCCTGCCATCGCATCGCCTCAGTGTGAAAGCATTAGGGCTTTCACACTGAGACTGCAGGGGAGCCGTTTTACAGGCACTTTACAGGCGCTATTTTTAGCCCAAAAGCACCTGAAAAACGCCCCAGTGTGAAAGGGGTCTAACTGTTAGATTTTATGAGATGAAGGAAAAAAAAAAAAAAAAATCGGCATCATATATCGGCCACCGCGATTTCTAAATATCGGCATCGGCCAGAGAAAAACCCATATCGGTCGACCTCTAATGACAATAGGCATCTGGTTTACCTGAACACAGGATTAAGTATGCCAGTGGCATGTGCCAACCTCTGTTGCGGTCATACCAAAGGCATGATACGTGGGGGCATGTTAACATACAACTTCAACAGGTACCCCAGCTCCCACTTCTGGGCAAGATCACCATGGCGATTTGAGTATTTCCAGCCCTCCCTTTCCACCCGCTGCTGCCTTCTGGACACAGGAAGGTTTCACTGCTGGTTTCCCTTAGTAAAGATGGCAGCACCTGCACCTGAAGCAGACTGAAAAATCAGCTTGGGGTGCCGACACTGCTGGATCCCGACAGGCAAGTGCCCTTAAGAGAAAAAAAAAAAAAAAAAAAAAAAAAAGTCGGCAGCTACAGTATGTGTAGCTGCTGACATAATTTTGTCCAGACTAAAGACCTCTTTAAAAAAACCTCAAGTATGGCCAAAGCTTTTTTGGTCACACTTGTCGGTCACAGGAGTGCACTTTTGCTCTTCTGTGACTCAGATCAGCTGACTATAGCCAGCTGTGCCTGCTCCTCTCCTGCTGGACCCTCAAGTGAGTGCTGCAGGAAGGGAGACCAACAGTTGTTCTAAGTGAACAAAGAGCTGAGCTAACAGCAAACATGTGATTGATTAGTTCTCAGTCTTAGAGCAAACGTCAGACAGCTGCAACATTGCACCAATCATGCAGCATAGAGTCGAGTACAATTTTTTTGTTTTAAACCCAAACTTCTTTCTTGCAGCAAGCACAAAACCATGTGAAAGAAAAACCAAACCAGCCAGGCCACAGAATTTTAACCTTCAACGTCTTTAGCAAGCACCATAAATAGAGTTTTCAGGGGCCACAGGGATCCAACGCATGAACACAAATTCCGAATTCTAAAGTCAGCCAGCATAAAACTTAACATATTTGGGGCAAAGCAACAGTGGGAAAGCTTCAGGCTGGCATTAAATTCTAATCCAATGCAGTTTTTATAAAGAGCTCACATACTTGCAGTTAAAGCGGAGTTCCACCCTAAAGTGGAACTTCCGCTCATCGGATTCCTCCCCCCTCCAGTGTCACAATTGGCACCTTTCAGGGGGGAGGGGGGTGCAGATACCTGTATAATACAGGTATCTGCACCCACTTCCCGGTATAGCTAGCCGCAGCCTCCCCACCCACCCCCGTTGTGTTGTGGGAAATACACAGTTCCCACAACGGGGACCAGTGTAGACGCGCAGCGCGACTCGCGCATGCGCAGTAGGGAACCGGGCAGTGAAGCCGCAATGCTTCACTTCCCGATTTCCTCAGTGAGAATGGCAGCGGCAGCACCCAAGGATCGAGGGATGGTTCGGCCCCGGGTGCCGACATCGCTGGACCCCGGGGACAGGTAAGTGTCCTTATTTTAAAAGTCAGCAGCTGCAGTATTTGCAGCTGCTGACATCTAAAAAAAAAAATTTTTAGCGAAACTCCGCTTTAAGTTCACTTAACGCCACTACTATTGTTCTTTAAAAAATAAATAAAACAAGTGCATATCCCATTGTCGAAGTTTGCTAATGCATGTACAGACAAATGTATTGGGGTGCATGGAAGCCAACAGTTGACTTGTCAGATTTACATGCCTCTCCATCTGCTTTAGCAGTCAGAGCACGCATGTATAAAATTCCCTGGGCTGCCTGCGTATCACACAAGTCTGTGGCAGTGAAAGAGGTAATGTAGAGATCATTTTCCTTGTAAAACCAGAATATACACGAGTTACAAGTGCCCATAGTGCAGACCTCAGGCAGCACACCCAAGACAACTTGTTAGCTTATGCAAAAATCTAAATATTCATTTTTTACATTCTGCATTCAGAATCTTCACCTAAAAGTTATGACAAATGAACCAAGTTAGGCATAGTCATTACAAGGTAATCATTGTAACCCCCACATGTACAACAGCATTTATACTTGCCTTTCTATTGGCTTTTAACATTGCTGCTTTGGCTCTTCTTAACCCACTGCAGGCATTCCACACTTCCAGGTGTAATACTCCTCCCACCACATGCTGCATTTCCCCTCACTGACCTGGATGGTGCTACAGACGTACAAGACAGCAGGTACTCAGCACGCCCTATGGATTGAATACTTGCAGCAGCCAGGTGATGAGGTTTGAAGATGCTGTTGCAGGAAAGGCAAGTATAGATCTTTTACAGGCTGGGGATAGATAGTTTATATGTGACTCTGCTGAAAGAATCACCAATCTGTCCGAGAACTCTAGGACTTGGAAGTTGGTCACATAACATTTATCTATCACACCGAGTCTGGAGTGCGGCAACAATAGAACATATAAAAGCCCAGTAATTAGAAGGAATGTAAAACACCTACATGGCTTAATGTTCAAAACCATTATTGTTATGTAGGAGCTGCAAGCTGTCTCAGTAGAAATTCAGGGATTTGATATTGCAGTCATGTAAGAGGAGAGTTCTTTATTTCTGACTCCTTACCTCCAAGTACAGTCTTCAGGCAAACTAGCCATAGAAGCTAAAGGGCAGCTATATACACCTGTTAAAAGTCTGAAGAATTGAACATTTAAAAACCTTAACACTTGCATACACTGGTATTCTAGTAAGAAGAAGGAAAAAAAAAAAAAAAAAAAAAAAAAAAAAAAAAAAAAAAAAAAGCACACCATTGTTAAAAACTCTGAGAAGTGGATTCAAATCAGATTGCGTTATGGAACCTTAACCCCTTCCCGACCTGTCGCCAGTTACACTGTGGCAGGTTGGCTCCCCTGCTCAACCCATCGTAGCTGTACGTCAGCTCTTTAAGACGCTTTAGCAGACGCGTGCCCGCAGCATGTCCCCGAAGCCAATGCATGAGCCCGGCAGGCGCGATGACCGCGAGAGCAAGAACGGAGAGCTGTGTGTATAAACACACAAATCCGGGTTCTCTCAGGGGAATAGAGACAGATTGTGTGTTCATACCAAATATGAACACTGATCGGTCTCCTCCCCTAGTCAGTGCCATCCCCCCAGTTAGAACACACCTAGTGAACACAGTTAACCCCCTTTATCGCCCCCCAGTGCTAACCCCTTCCCTGCCAATGACTTTTACAGTAAAGCCATAATTCTATCCCCCATTTTGTAGACTAAACTGATAAAGAAATGTGGTTTTTCAAACATGTGGGATATTATATCAAAAAGTACAAAATATTGTGTTTTTCCCAAAATTGTCGCTCTTTTCTGTTTATAGCGAAAAAAAAAAAAAAACACAACACAGAGGTGATCAAGAACCACCAAAAGAAAGCTCTATTTGTGGGGAAAAAGGGACATATTTGTTTGGGTACAATGTCGCACGACCGCAAATTGTCAGTTGAAGTGACAGCGCTGTATCGCAAAATAGGCCTGGTCAGGAAGGGGGCAAATCCTTCCAGGGCTGAAGTGCTTAAAGAGGAACGTCACCTGAACCACCAAAAATCAAAAGCAGCATTCCAACCGCTGTGTAATGCCACAATTGAAACATCGATCTGAATTGCTCATATCCTGGCAGCCATACCAAAATAAAAAGCAACAGACTCCTCATTCACATCGAATGTGTGAATCACTCCCATTGAGTGAGGGAGCCTTCCCCACAGAAAGCCCCTGCTGAACCAGCCAAGTTTTGATAGGCAAAAAAAGACCCTCGTCAGATTATTTTCACCATGGGACACCCATTGCAGGTACTTTCCTTCACTTCCTGTCCCATAGCCAAACAGGAAGTGAAGAAATCCCAGCAAATTAAGGGAATTCCTTGGGGATCCCCCGGCCACCAGAACTAGTGTCCCCATTGGTAGAATTACCCTCTATTACTTTTATAGGAACAGCCCAAAATCTGGGATTTTTGTTTACTTTAATTGATAATGGTAAACAGGACAAATAGAGAGGGTGAATCTCCTTAAAAGAGGTTGTAAACCTTTGTTTTTTCACCTTAATGCATCCTATGCATTAAGGTGAAAAAACTGGCAAGTGACCGACCGGCCCCCTAGCCCCCTGTTTTACTTACCTGAGCCCCGGAACTCGACCCGGCTGGGACGCGCTGTCTCTCTGCATGGGGTTCTTGGCTCTTGATTGGATAGATTGAAAACCGCGCAGCCCTCTGCTGTCAATCAAATCCAATGACTTTCTCCTCTCAAGTTGTAAAGCGCTACGTAAACTGTTGGCGCTATATAAATCCTGTATAATAATTAACGCGGGCGCCGGAGCATACATTCGGCGTCTATGGATGCTGGACATAGACGCGCGCCTGCAAGGTAACCCCCTCGGGAAAGCGCTTCTGCTAAGGGGTTATCTGATGAGGGGAGGAACCGTGAGAGTCATCAGGGGAACCCAGAAGATGATCACTTTAAGAAGTATGTAAACCTGAGCCATGAAAAGATTAGCAAAGAGCTGATCTATGCACAGTTCTGCAAGTTGCTTTCTTCATATGTGGGGGGGCCATGTGCGCGCCTTTCCTCCAATCAGCTGTCACAGTGCATGTCCAGACTCCCCTCCCACTGCTGAAAGAGGAAGTAAAAATTCTAACACGATGTGGACTTTCTAAAGAATATAGAAAGCTGAAGACAGTAGATATACATGTACAACTTATGTAGGGAGATTTGTTTCTTCCCTGTGCATCATCTGAGGCTGTTCACTTCACTGGGTATAGGAGAGGGTTTACATCCACTTTAATATGGGCACAGATAGCAATAAAAACCTGACGAGCGTTCTAATCACTCTGCTCTATGCAAAACTACAAAAAAAAAAAAAAGTCCCTTTAGTTATACTTAAAGAGCAGAAAATCTCTCCCCTTATATACTTTTGTCTCTTGGAAGATCCTACACCTGTGGGCATAGCACTCTAGCAAGAATCCATTCTGATTAGGCGTTGCCATAATATAACCAACCCCCCCTCGGATCTCTCTGAACGGCACTGATAATATAGCCTTGGAAGCAGGCGGCTGGAAGGCCCTGGCTACATCAGTGCCAAACAAATACAATAAAAAGGTAAAGTTCACAAAGAAAGCCTTTATTTTGCAAGAGCGTGTAAAGTGATTACAGATCAGCATGCACCTACAAGTTATAGTTTATTGGAGGAAAGGTATGCTTTAGGTTGCCAAGTTCTAAGAATCTAGCTAATAAAGAGAGAGACCCCAGATATTTTCCAGTCTTGCAACTACCCCTCATATGGTGTACACTGATAACCATAGCCCATCACCTGTAGTCTCCTCCTCATTGCCCCAACAACCCCACCAGTCTGGTGTACTTCAACAAAGACGGTCAATTCTCCATGAGCCCACATTCACATTGGGTTAATTTAAGTAGTTTCTGCACTACTATTGGCAACTTTGGGGCGATTTCAATAGACATCTGTGCATGAACCCGCACAGATGTCTGTCAAATTGCCTCTGAAGTCGGACTAAAACGCCGGTTTGAAATTGTGCGAGTTCAGCTGAACCCACACGATGTCAGACCCGCCCTCAGTGTATACCTGGGCTTACAGCCAAATTGAACCCAATATGACCTGATGCGACCTCAGCAGAAAGAACACAGACTGGCAGCCTGAGACTTACCACTCTTTATTGAGCAAATTCCCCGCAGTCCCTAAAGAACCAGGACAAAGCTTCATTGGACAGAAAATGGGCATGCACTAAAGTAGATAACCAACTGATGAAGAGAAGGTTTAAGAAGATCCTAACTACTGATGACTTCCCATGGGTCAAGCAGCCCAGCACTGAGGAAAGTTAGAGCCTTCAAATAGGTTCATAACTATTGTGTGTGGGTGCGTTTGCATGAGCACAGCAGCTTGTTTGAATGGGCTGCTATACTTATGTGGCAAAAAAAAAAAAAAAAGACACCAAACCCTTTTCCCCCAAACGTGCCTGCAAAGTGCTGTGGCACATGAGGTTTCCTATAACAACAAAAAAAATGGGCACTGTTTTGTGATGTGTGGAGGTGCCATTAGGAATGCCGCCCGCCCCCCCCCCAGGTTCCTGCTAAAAAGCAGTGCAATCTTTGTGTAGGTTTAGGGTCCGGTGAGATTATATACTGGTTCCCTGACCCGCACATATAACCCTAGGCTAAAGCTAGCAATACATGGAGCAAAATGTACTAAAATTGACAACTTCTGATCCATGCATGGGCAGGCTGGATAAACAGAAGTCAGTCTTCCAAATGACTTCTTCTTAGTCCATCTACCAAAATGACTTAAAAAAAAAAAAAAAAAAAAAAAGTCCTCCCGATCAGCATCGCTGACTACAGCAAGCAGCTGTGATCAGTGTATTCTGATAGCAGGGAAGTCACCAGCCAAAGTGATTCTTAACCACCTCGAATAAGGATTTTTTTTTTTTTTTTTAAATTAACCCGCTGGTTGAATAAAATGAAAGTGATAAACGCATAGCCTGCCTTAGGCCAGTTACACACAGATGTAATAATCTGATGTCTATGTTCAGATCACACTGACAGAACAATCAGTAAAATGTCTCAATGATTTTACCAGAACACACATAAGGTATGTGAAGCTTTCTTCTTTAACTGCCAGTACAGACTTCTCTATTGTATAGCTCTGTACTCCATGTAGTGCTTACTGATCTGTACACAGTGCCACAGACAACCAGTAATAATCATAACCCTGTGTGTAAGGGGCCCATTCATGAAAAGGTCAGCAGCCATGGGGACTGGATCCACAAACCTCACTGGAGACAGGAAATAAAATCTCCTTCTGGTGATCAGCTCTGACCGAGGGGATCCTCACTGCAACGGGATGGGATCCTCACTGCAACGGGATGGAAGGGGCATTCTCCCCCACAGTTTGTCGCCC
Organism: Aquarana catesbeiana; assembly: GCF_042186555.1. NCBI lineage: Eukaryota > Metazoa > Chordata > Amphibia > Anura > Ranidae > Aquarana > Aquarana catesbeiana. Next base: position 116,465,191 of record NC_133328.1, read on the forward strand.
CCTCCCGGGGTGAATGTGCCCGCACACACACTATACATACCCCGGGGCCGCTCTCCGCCGTCTGTCTACACAGGAGCCATCTTGTTGCAGACACAAAGCCTCGGCTTCTTCTCGAACATTCTCCCTGCCTCACACCCATCCTGCCTCACACCACACACACACGTTCAGCCCTCGGGGCGGGCAGCTCCCCGGGGATAATACTTACTCTGGTTTCCACCTTTTTCCCTTCTGCGTCGCTCATGGTTGCTGCTTGTGTATGAGACGAGGAGTGTGCCGGTGCTCGGTCTTCTCTCCTCCTCCACGACCTCTCTCCGTCCGTATCCGCCGCTAAGTGACCCGCTTTCTCTTCTGTGTGCCGCTTCACAAAATGGCGCCTGGCTCGTCTTCTGGCGGTTCATAAGGAGGAGGGGTGGGCGTGGTCTTTCCAGTAAGGGGGGCTGGGCGGGGCTCCTGTGTGCTGTGTGTAGATGGGGAGGCGGCCATTGCTGGATTATTCCTCTGTACATGCTTCTTATGGGGATAGCTGAGGGCTTGTCACCCTCACTGAGCTTCATTTGAAGAAAACTGCAAATACTGCAGCTGCTGACTTTAAAAGCAGAACTTTACACATAACAACTTGAGAAAAAATAATGTTTTTTAATAAGAAACCTACATTCCACATTAATAATTGTGCTACCAAATGTTTAATGTGCTGTAATCTGCCTCCAGCATTGCTTTCTTCTTCTTGTTCATTTTGCTGAAGCGCAGAGCCCCGTAGTAAATCATACAGTGGAGCTAAACCCATCCGTTTGTTTCAAAAAAACAGTTACATTCCTGGAATGCCAGGATTACTTAGGCCTCATGCACACGAGACGCCGGTGCAAGCTTTGCTGAACACATGTTTTTAAAAGCTGAAACCGGCGTTTAGAAATGCCCGTATTGTCGCGTTTGCATGCTGTGTTTAGCGGCGTTTTACCGCATTTACGCCTAGCAGCGTCTATAGAGCAGAGAATGACACTTTGTGACCCAACTTTGGGGCCCCGTATCTCGGGGCTACTTGGTGCTAGGAACCCCAAATTTGGATATGTTGTAGTGCTAGTTCCACTGTGTTTGCACACCAAATTTGGTTACTAGCACTAAGTGTCCCCGAGATATGGTGCCCCAAATTCAGGTCACAAAATATTCTCTGCTGCACTTTACCATCATATTTCTGTGTTTTCTGGTCCGAAAAATAGGGTTCCTTTAAAAACACTTATAAACTCAAACGCGGCTATACCGGTGGTATAGCTGCGCTGCCCCATTGATTTCAACTCTCCAAAGATGCTGCTAACAGGACTTTTTTTTAGCGTCCTGCCAGCGCACCACTCCAGTGTGAAGAGACAGGAACGGCTCTTTCAGAGCGCTTTGCAGTCGCTATTTTTAGCGCTGTAGCGCCTGCAAAGCGCCCCAGTGTGAAAGGGGTCTTAATAAAATGGTTAGCTTACAGTCCTTGCTTTTGCTTGGTGCTTTGATGAGGCTTTGATAGGGCTTCGATGAGCCTTTAGTGAGGCTTTAAGCAAGCTTTGCCATAGACTTCTATGGAGGCTTTAAAGCGGAGTTCCAACCTGAAAATTTTTGTTGCATATTCACAGACCTTTAATAGTATTAACCACTTGCCGACCGCTGCACGCCTATATACGTCGGCACAATGGCAGTGGTGGGCAAATGGGCGTACCTGTACGTCCCTTTTAATTGGCGGCACGTGCTGTGTACAGCATGACCGTGCCCGCGGGACCCACGGACTTGATGTCCGCCGGTCTCCCGGCACTCGTGTCAGGAGCCACAGAACGGGGAGATGCCTATGTAAACAAGGCATTTCCCCGTTCTGACTTGTGACATGACAGAGCTCACTGCTTCCTGTCATCCGGAGCAGTGATCGCTGTCATGTGAGTGGAAGCCCATCCCCCCCCCCCCCCCCCCCCAGTTAGAGCCCTTTCACACTGAAAGCGCCCGGGCGTCAGTGGTAAAGTGGCGCTATTTTTAGCGTCGCTTTATCGTAGTTTTAGTGCCGCAATTTGACAGCTAGCGAGAGCGGTTTTAACCCCTGCTAAAAGGGTTAAAACCGCCCGCAAAACACCGCCCATTGATTTCAATGGGCAGGGGCGCTATAGGAGCGGTGTATTCCCCACTCCTGCAGCTCTGCAAAGAAGCTGCTTGCAGGACTTTATGTGACGCCCTGCCAGCGCAGCGCCCCAGTGTGAAAGCATTCGGGCTTTCACACTGGGTTTGCAGCTGAGGCTTTTTAAAGCCGCTATTTTTAGCGCTAAAACGCCTCCAGGGTCTTAGAATCACTCCCTAGGACACACTTAACCCCTTGATCGCCCCCAAGAGTTTAACCCCAGTGTCATTTACACAGTAATCAGTGCATTTTTATAGCACTGATCGCTGTATAAATGACAATGGTCCCAAAATAGTGTCAAAAGTGTCCGATGTGTCCGCCATAATGTCGCAGTCACGAAAATAATCGCAGATCGCCACCATTACTAATTAAAAAAAAAAATTATAAAAATGGCATAAAACTATCCCCTATTTTGTAGACGCTATAACTTTTGCGCAAACCAATCAATTTACGCTTATTGCAATTTTTTTACCAAAAATATGTAGAAGAATACATATCGGCCTAAACTGAGGAAAAAATTTGGTTTTTTATATATTTTTGGGGGATATTTATTTAAGCAAAAAGTAAAAAATATTGCTTTTTTTTCAAAATTGACGCTCTTTTTTTGTTCATAGCGCAAAAAATAATAACCACAGAGGTGATCAAATACCACCAGAAGAAAGCACTATTTGTGGGAAAAAAAAGACGTCAATTTTGTTTGGGTGCAACGTCGCACAACCGTGCAATTGTCAAAGCGACGCAGTGCCGAATCGCAAAAATGCTCTGGTCAGGAAGGGGGTAAAATCTTCCGGGGCTGAAGCAGTTAAGAAACATTTGGGGGGAAACATTTTTTTTTTACTTACCAGAAACGCCCTGTTGCTATGTAGTGGCTCCTAATCTGTCACTTCCTGGTCCATGGAGCTCCTCTTCACTTCCTCCCTCGCCTGTGCTCCTGAGAAATGTGAGTCATATCCCAGGAGTCAGTGGGCAGTACTGTGAGCAAAAATCGCGTTATTTCCCGACAGGAAACCGGGACCTTCCTCCGTCGCCGCCCATTGTTATGGCAACTTTCTAAACAATCGGCGCTACGGTCGCCGGAGCATCGCGCATGCGTGATATCGAGAGGTGCATAATAAAAACAGATAAAATCGCGCTAAAGTCCACAGTGAAGAAAATGAATAAATTAAATACCGTATTTATCGGCATATAACATGCACTTTTTTCCCCTGAAAATCAGGGGAAAATCATGGGTGCGTGTGATAGGCCGATCCCCCCCCAATTTTGTATGATCGGAGCGATCGCGGCTATTGCCGCGATCGCCGCCGACATACACAGCCGTGTGTAAATTCAAATATGGCGCAGAGACTGCAGGGACTCGGCGGAGCCGAGATACACATACCCGAGAGTCCTCGGCTTTTCTCGGCGCCGCTTACAGTCCCGCCCGTAAGCGGCGCCGAGAAAAGCAGAGGACTCTCGGGTATGTGTATCTCGGCTCCACCGAGTCGCTGCAGTCTCGGCGCCATATTTGAATTTACACATACCCTGTGTGTATGTCGGCAGGGATCGCAGCGATCCCACAAAGCTGCACTGGGGCAAGGCTGCACGGGGGGCAAGGCTGCACAGGGGCAAAGCTGCACTGGAGAAAAGCTGCACTGGAGAAAAGCTGCACTGACAAGGCTGCACTGGGGCAAGGCTGCACTGACAATTCTGCACTGGGGCAAAGCTGCACTGACAAGGCTGCACTGACAATTCTGCACTGGGGCAAAGCTGCACTGACAAGGCTGCACTGACAATTCTGCACTGGGGCAAAGCTGCACTGACAAGGCTGCAATAGACACTGGAGCAAGGCTGCACTGACACTGAAAAGGCTGCAGATGGACACCGATAACGCTGCATTGATGGGCATTTTAATGTAAGTTTTTCTTCCTTAAACTTTACTCCTAAAAGTTTTTTTCCTTAAAATTCCCTCCTAAACTTGGGGTGCGTGTTATACACCGATAAATACGGTATATGAAAAAGTCCCAATATTGCACCAACGATGTAGATGGTAGTTCACCAATCAATTGAATCAGCATAAAATTAACACCATGTGAAATACAAGCTTACCAGATAGCAAGCCAAAACTTGCAGATGGCTGTAACCCCAGCCTGGGTTGTAGATCTTGTACTTTGAACCAAAACGTGTAGAATTCACTCAAATCAGGTATGCGGATATCGGTATAAATCAAAAAATGAAATATATCATAGTGTTATACTATAAAGACTATGTATTGTGCACAATAAAAACAGAGAGCCCTAACATCGTGACCAGGAAAGGACAAAATGCCACCTTCGTGAAAAGAGCAAACTTGAGTGACCCGTCACCACACAGAAGGCCTCCTTACCAAACGCTGGGAAAAACGGGCAGATGTCTCCTTTAGAAAGGCAGGATGTCAGCTGTACCCAAAATTGCACTTGGATGTTAGACGCTAATGGCGCTCACAGCGTGGAACCGAAGGGACCGTCCGACCATAGATACCAATTGTTAGTGACCCAAGGGAAGATATAACACACTATAGTGTAATACCATCAATACTTGTTTATTAAAAGAAGGAAATAAACTTACAAAAGAGATAAAAACTTCAAGCGTCAAACGTAAGCCGGCCGGCAAATTTCAAAAGCTCCCGTCCTCCTCGACAAGACGAGCGTGGTAACGTCAGCACGTACCTCCTCAGACGCGTTTCGTCATAGATAACATTCTCAATGGGGAACCTGCAGCTGCAGGCATCACCCCGGTACTGTTTTTTAGAGCGGGCGGTCGGCTTTTTAGTGATAACAACCAAGCGGCTAAAAGCTGCTCGGTTGTTATCCTAAAGCAGCGTTAGGGGACGTCCCCCCTTCTGCCGCTCTTCACAGGCCTCCCGTCCCACCGGGAGACCCGATGCACGATTCGGCACTTCTGCCGGCTAGAGTGAGACTGGAACAAAGCCGGAAATAGCTTTGATTGAGTCTCCTATGTGAAAACACAGAAGCAACGTCACTTCCGGTGAAAAAAAATGACAGTATTCAGAATTTTTTGGTGATCTGAATACTTTGAAGTGCAAAGGATTTGGGGTCTTTTAGACCCCCGATCCCTCCATAAAGAGTACCTGTCACCACCTATTACTTTCACAAGGGATATTTACATTCCTTGTGACAGCAAGGATCAATTTTTTTTTTTTTTTAAAGAGACAAAAAAATAAATAAATAAATAAAAACATTTTAACGTGACCCCGTCCCCACAAGCTCACGCAGCAAAGAAAACGCATGCGTAAGTCACGCCTGCATATGAAAAAACTGTGTTCAAATCACATATGTGAGGTATTGCCTCTACAGCCTCTCTGGGGCTCACTGAGAGGCTGAGCCGGGTGCCGGTCCAGGGATCTGGCAGATCCCGACTCCATGGTCGAGATGACGCGAAGCCTGGATCGACTTCTGTTACGTCAGCAGAGAGTGGACTTCAGGCTGCCCTCTGCTGAAAACGGATCACAGAAGTGCAGAATGAACTGCACTCCTGTGATCCATAGGAGAGGTGCAGCCAAACGAGTTTTGGCAGTACTTCGCCTTTAAGTCTGTCAGCAAATCGGCCTCTACAAACTTGGCAGTGCCTAAAAATAGAGAGCAAGTGAGCATGTGATGAGCAGGGTGGGACAATGCATTACTGGATTTTAACCAATTCCCACCTGGTCTATAGCAGATTTCACTGTTATGAGTGGACGTCATATGACTTCCTTCAGAACAGCTGCTTGTCGCTCAGACACACCATATCACTGATCATGGTAAAGAGCCTATGATGTAGGTTCTTTACCATGTGATCAGCTGTGTCCAATCACAGTTAAAATAGAAAGTGCTGGTTATCAGCATTCCTCTCCTCACACTGACAGCGTGTGAGGAGAGGAGAACCAATAAGCAGCTTTCCTCACAGCGATCAGTGATGCCAATCAGTGCCCATCAGTGGTGCATATCAGTGTCACCTATTAGTGCCCATCAATGCCACCTATTAGTGCCCGTCAATGGTGCATATCAGTGCCGCCTATCAGTGCCACCTATTAGTGTCCATCAGTGCCGCATATTAGTGCTGCCTCATCAGTGCACATGATTGAAGGAGAAAAACGGAAAATTGTATACTCACCTTTCCGTAATTTTCCTTTCCTGACGCCTTTCCATGGCAGCACACGCTGGGTTGTGACTCCGCCCCCACAACCTGACAGGATTGGTTAGCTATAAGTTTGAAGGGGAGACACCCCGCTGCATTCTCTGTAAATATATCACCATAAAACGGGGTGGGAATCTGTGTGCTGCCATGGAAAGGCGTCAGGAAAGGAAAATTACGGAAAGGTGAGTATACAATTTTCCGTTTTCCTGACGCCTCCATGGCAGCACACGCTGGGAAATAACTCGCCAGTCGGGTGGGAGCAAGAAAATAATATTTATTCCTTATAATGCGGAAGAATTGGCTCTAACAACGGATCTACCGAAGTCTGCCATAGCCAAATGAGCAGAATCTACTCTATAATGAGAAATAAACGTATGTCTGGAGGACCAAGTTGCTGCCTTGCAAATAGTCTCCGGTGAAACCCTGCAATACGCTGCCCAGGAGGTAGCCACTGCCCTGGTCGAGTGAGCCCTGATGTCTTCAGGAATTGCCATATGCCGCATGGAGTATGCCTTCTTGATGGACTTGACTAACCAGGAGGCGATAGTACGTGAGGTAGCCGCTTGACCTCGTCTATTTCCATGTGGGATGACCATGAGGGTATCCGTCTTTCTAAAAGAATTCGTAGCTGTCAGGTAACTAATGATGGTAGTTTTAACATCCAGGGGATGAGGTTCACCCTGATCATTAGTGAAGGATGGTAAGACAATATCTTGGTTGTAATGGAAGGAAGTTGCTACCTTCGGGATGAAGTGGTCTGAAGGTCTTAGTACTACCTTATCAGGAAAGAATACCAAGTAAGGTTCTGATGCCATCAGTGCTTGGATCTCAGACACCCTCCTTGCTGAAGTGATTGCAATGAGAAAGGATAGTTTTAGAGTCAAATCCCATAGAGATATTGATTCAGATGGAGTAAAAGGAGGATTGGTGAAGGCTTCAAGAACTATTGAGAGATCCCATGATGGAAAAACTGGTTTTTTAGGAGGTTTGATTTTCAGGCAGGCTCTCAGAAATTGGATAACCAGCGGATGTAATGCCCATCTGGTGCCTGTTTTGGCCGACAAAGCAGATACTTGTACCTTAAGGGTACTTGAACTTAGACCTTTGTTGATTCCTGATTGGAGGAATTCTAGGATTTGAGAAGGTTCTGGAGCAATAGGATCCCATCCCTTCTGCTGCGCCATTCTAAAGAATTGGTTCCAAATTCTTGTATAGGTGGTGTTGGTGGTGCTCTTCCTGGCTTGCATCAAAGTCGATATTACTTCCTGTGAGCAGCCCTGTTCCCTTAACCTAACCCTTTCAACTTCCATGCTGTCAGATGTAGTTTCTCTGGAGCTGGATGTAGGAATTGGCCTTGAAATAGCAGATCCGGAGTTACCGGAAGGAGGATTGGAGGTTGAAGGCTGAGCTGCAATAGTGTCGTGAACCATGGTCTTCTCGGCCAAAGAGGAATTATCGCGATTACCGTGGCTGAAGATCTCCGAAGCCTGGACAGGAATCTTGCAATTAGCGGAGTTGGCGGGAATATGTACCCCAACTTGAAGTTCCAGGGGTGAACTAGACAATCTATCCCCTCGGCTGAAGGGAAAGATGCTCTGGACAGGAACCTCCGACACTTCGTATTCGCCGGAGTAGCTGCTAAGTCGATCTCTGGTACTCCCCATGTCTTCGTAAGAAGAGAAAAGACCTGGAGACTCAGGGACCATTCGTTGTTGGAAAGAGTTTCTCGACTCAGGTAGTCGGCTAACATGTTCTGTGCCGCAGGAACATATATTGCTTTTAGATCCGCTAGGTGTGCCTGTGCCCATTCCAGGATAGGGCGGACTTCCTCCAACAATGTGAGACTCTTGGTACCCCCTTGCCTCTGGATGTAGGACACTGCCACCTTGTTGTCCATCCGAATAAGCACGTTCTTCCCTCTGAGGACTGGTGCAAATGCCATGAGGGCCTGGAAGGCTGCTCTGAGTTCCAGTATATTCGATACTAAATCCTGGCCCCGGAACTGCCATCGGCCCTGCGCTGCTTGATCTTGACAGTGAGCTCCCCAGCCGCTCTGACAGGCGTCCGAGGTGACTATTATCGGATCTGGGGGAACTATCAGTTTGTATTTCCTGAGGTTGGTCAAGTGTGTCCACCACCACACTGATTGCTTCATTGGTCTGGAGATGGTAATGGTCTGACGCATCGATACTCCATCCCACTGCCTCAGAAAGGAGTTTTGGAGGATTCTCATGTGCCATTGTGACCATTGCACCATGGGCAGGGTTGCCGCCATAGACCCTAGCACACTTAAGCAGATTCTGGCTGGAAGATGCCTTGCTGATAGTAATCTCCACATCTTCTGTACTAGAGGCTGAATCTTCTCCTGAGGAAGTTGTACCATGTTCAATTTGGTGTTCAGATCTGCTCCCAGGAATACCATGTTTTGAGTGGGTTGTAAGCTGCTCTTTTTCCAGTTGACTAACCAGCCGAAGTCTTGGAGAGTCGTGAGTAAGATCTTCCGATGGCATAGCAAGGTTTCTTGATCCTCTGCCAAGAGCAGGATGTCGTCCAAATAATGGTGGACTCGCAGACCCTTCTCCCTGAGGAATGCAACCAAGGGTAGAAGGACCTTGGTAAATGTCCTGGGAGCCGACGAGATGCCGAAAGGAAGGCACTGAAATTGGAAGTGGCTTTTGTTGATGGCAAATCGGAGGAATTTTTGAAAGGCAGGATGAATTGGAATATGTAGATAAGCGTCTGATAAATCTACTGAGAGCATCCAGTCGCCCAGGTTCACTGCTAGAAGTATAGACTGCAGACTCTCCATTTTGAAGGCCTCTGTTTTTATGTTCCTGTTGAGATTTTTTAAATCCAATACAGGACGTAAGTCTCCAGTCTTCTTCTTTACGAGAAAAAGTGGGGAATAGAACCCCCTCCCCTTTTGATCTGACGGAACCTCCAGTATTGCCCCTTTCTCCTTCAATTCCACTATATATTTTAATAGTAACTTCCTTTTGACTAGTGAAGATGGCAGTCTTGTTGATTGGAAGTGATTCTTTGGGATTTTGCCCATAAACTTCCACTTGTGTCCAAATTTGATCGTGGAAAGAGTCCACTGATCCTCTATATGGCTTGACCAAATCTGTGCGAAGTCCTTGAGCCTGGCGCCCACCTGTACTGAGTGGGCAGGCGAACCTTCAAAAAGACTTCTGCTGCTCCCCTACCGAGGTAGGCTTGGACTTCTGCATCCTTAGGAAGGAAGGTCTTGTGTTCTTCCAGTCCCTTCTAAATTCCCTACCAGGACGGTAGGATCTAGCTTCCCTATATTTCTCAGGAAGGTTGCGCCTGAGGAAGGAACCCTTTTGGGCCTTGGGTCTTCTATCTGAGGGAATTAATCCCGACTTCCCTCCTGTAACCTTTGAAATAGCGGTGTCCAATTTAGACCCAAACAGGTTTGAGCCATCATATGGAATTCTGCACCAGTTTGTTTTGGATGCAGTATCGGCCATCCATGGTTTCAGCCACAAGGCCCTTCTTGCTGTGACTGAGGCTAGCATTGATCTCGCCGAGGATCTTATAATATCCACTGAGGCTTCTGCCACGAAGTCACCTGCCAACTTGATCTCCTGAAGAGAAGATATTATTTTATCTATTTCAGTACCGTCTTGCAGATCCTTCTCCACCTTGGATGCCCAACCTGATATGGCTTTTGCCACTGCTGCTGTGGTAATTGCTGGTCTGCATGCGCCCCCAGCAGTGGAGTATGCTTTCTTCAATTCTAGATCCAATTTCCGATCCAGAACATCCCGAAAGGAAACTGCGTCCTCAATAGGCAGAGTGACATGCCGTGCAAGACGCATCAAGGAGGAGTCGACTACTGGAGCGTTCATCAATGTTTTGACTTTTGACTCCTTCAGAGGATACATTTTTGTCAGTCTGTTGGTGAGACTGGACCGCTTATCAGATCTTTCCCATTCATCTTTAATTAGATCCTCCAGTTCACCTATAAAAGGGAAATTTTCTGGTTCTTTTCTTAAATTTGGGAAATATTTCCGGACTTTCTGCGGTTCCTCTATATCTTCTTCCCAGCCTATTGCTTCTTTGACTGACTTTGCGAAAGGCTGTACCAGGGAAAAATCAAAACCTGCTGACATGTCCTGGTCCTCATCTCCTGAGGAGGGTTCTGATGCCTGGGATTGGCGGTCATCCGCCACCGATGTGCTAGGCGTAGGCCTATCGATTAGTGGTGCTGTTGTCTCCCTTATGGATTCCCGCACAGATTCTTTTATGAGCTCCGTAGCCATTGCTGCGTCTAGCTCTTTGTCCTTTGCTGCCTCATTGAAGCAGGCTCTGCAGACTAGTTTATCTGGCAAGGCTGGTGCGCCGCATACCCAGCAAGCGTTTGCTGCAGGACGGGTGTGGCGGCTTTGGCGGTGCGATGAAGATGACCGTCTGCGGTGTGACCGACTGTGACGGGAGCGGCTGCGTCTTGAGCGGCTGTGACGTGAGCGGCTATGTCTTCGGTGGCGGGAAGAGGATCTTGAGCGGCTTCTGCGGGACTTTTTGCTTGACCCATGGCTTGATTTCCTCTCACGCCTGGAACTTGCGGCTCTTGACCTGGTGGGGCTGCCAAAAACGCAGCGTTAGTGGTTGGCTCTCTTTTTTCTCCCCTTTCTTCAATACTTACCGATGACGAATAGCCTCTTACCTCGTTTGCTGATGGTGGTCTGCGCGGGCAGTGGTCTCCATAATGATAGTAGACAGTGTAGACTGAAGGAATAAGAGAAAGAAAGAAAGTTTTTTTTTTTTTTTTTTTTTTTTTTTTTTTTCTATATCTTGACAACAGGAGCACGCTGCTTATCCCAATCTGTCAGGTGAGGATAAAAAAGAGAATGCAGCGGGGTGTCTCCCCTTCAAACTTATAGCTAACCAATCCTGTCAGGTTGTGGGGGCGGAGTCACAACCCAGCGTGTGCTGCCATGGAGGCGTCAGGAAAAATACTTACAAAACTAAGAAAAACTTTTTTTTTTTTTCAAAATGTTTGATCCTTTTTTTATTTGTTTAGCAAAAAAAAAAAAAAAAACCCAGTGGTGATTAAATACCACTAACAGAAAGCTCTATCTGTCTCAAAACAAATTATGAAAAATTTTGTTTGAGTACAGCATTGCATGACCGAGCAATTATCAAAGTGCAACAGCGCTGAAAGTTGAAAATTGGCCTGGGCAGGAAGAGGGTAGAAGTGCCCGGTATTGAAGTGGTTAAACAGTATAGGCACTTCAATGTTTTACATAGCTATACCTATAAAAGGGGCCAGCATGAAGTGATCCAGCAGGACCTAATTTTCTGACTAAAGTTTAAAGAGGAACTGCAGTCTGCTCACATAATTTGTAATAAAAACATCTTTGCCATTCTGAAGCTTCCCTTGAACCACTTTGCATATTATTTTATATATACTGTGATTCTGAAACCCTATTTTCCATCCGTCTGCTGGATCAGATTGGATGAAAATGGACAAATCGGTCCATTTTCATCCAATCCCCCATTGAGGAGAGTGGGGCTCTGATAGGTCTGTCTCTGCACATTAAGCAGAGACGGACCCGTCATCCGCTGGCTCAGCGAGGATCAACGGAACGATCCCTGCTGAGCAAGCAGAGTCCGTCAAAATGGACATATATATGTAAAAGGAGCCTAAAGGACACATACCTGTACATAGATTCAGTGCCATCCTCACCTGGGCCGTTCTTCAGCAGTCTTTGCGTCCCCGGCATATTTACTGTGGTTCTTTGTGGCTTCACAGCTGGCTCCTCATTGCGCATGTGCAAGTCACGCTGCACTTTGTAGATGGACCTGCAGCCTCCTGGATCCTGTGATGCACAGCCATGTGTATGCACTATTTCTTGTAAGGCAGTGTACAAAGATGCATGGTATTCGTTGTGCTACTCTGTAACCCACATGCTTTGGGAAGTCAGAAGTCCAGGGTCACACTAGTGTTGCTGCATAATCATGTTTTCCAGTGCATTTTTGTAGCACATTATTTGCACTTTTTGATGCTTTATATGTTTGTTTTGTTGTAGGAGGAGGACTGGATTTTGTACACAAAACTCTACCAAAACCAGACTAAGAATGCATATCCATGCATTTTCCATGTGCTCCCATTGAAGTCTGCTGGGCAAAAAAAACGCGTGCACTGTTTTTTTAATGTTTTTTCCCGTGGGTTGAACTGGATGGTCTTTTTTTTCAAGCAGAATAACTATGTAAGGCTGGGTTCACACCAGTGCGAATTGGATGTGGGTTTCTACGCATCCTATTCACATAGCAGGAGATTGTGACCGGCTCTCAATGGAGCCGGTTCACACATCTCTGCAGTGGCTCTGGTGCGAATTGCACAAGAGTCCTGTGCGTCTTTTGGTCCATTTCAGCCCAAAATTCGGGCTGAAATAAAACTTGAAACGATGAATGGAGACACACCGGACTCCTACTGTGAGCCGCTGCGATCTCTAGTGTGAACCCAGCCTAAAAGAAACACCTGTACCTTTTCAAGTAACACACTGCTCTGAATTGATGCGAACAGGCACCATCGAGAATAATAGGCCGTTAAAGTGGTTATAAAAGTGATCATCATACAGAATTCATATAGCGTTAACAGTTTACACAGCACTTTACAACATGAGGCATAGTTGCCAACTGTCCTGAATTTCCTTGTACTTTCCCGGTATTTAGACCTTTGTATTTACAGAACAGCTATCGTGAGGAAGAAACAAGAGGCGGAACCCAGGCTCCGCCTCTTGGTTTTTCCCTTCCGCCTCCACGAGCTTGTCTTCTGTAAATGGCGCGGAGCCCATAAGGAGAAGTAAGGAGGGACTCCACTGGGGACACCTGAGATGTAAGGAGGGACTCCACTGGGGGGCACCTGAGATGTAAGGAGGGACTCCACTGGGGGTGCCTGAGATGTAAGGAGGGACTCCACTGAGGGCGCCTGAGATGTAAGGAGGGACTCCACTGGGGGCGCCTGAGATGTAAGGAGGGACTCCACTGGGGGCCCTGAGATGTAAGGAGGGACTCCACTGGGGGCGCCTGAGATGTAAGGAGGGACTCCACTGGGGGCGCCTGAGATGTAAGGAGGGACTCCACTGGGGGCGCCTGAGATATAAGGAGGGACTCCACTGGGGGCGCCTGAGATGTAAGGAGGGACTCCACTGGGGGCACCTGTGAGGTAAAGAGGGATTCCGCTGAGGACACATGTGATGTAGAGAGGAACTCTGCTGGGGACACCTGAAATATAAGGAGGGACTCTGCTGGGGACACCTGAAATGTAAGGAGGGACTCCACTGGGGACACCTGATGTAAGGAGGGCCTCCGCTGGGGACACCTGATGTAAGGAGGGACTCCACTGGGGACACCTGATGGCATCTAGTGGCAGGCGACGTGGCAAGTGACACACTCAGGGCTTACACTGATTCTGCATTATGGTGAGTTGAAATATTTCATATTATATTACAATGTAATAATAGAAATAATGCGCTTCAATAACCCTGACACCATAACAACCATGGTGCCGGGATTATTGAAGCGCTAACACCAGGTGTTTGGAGTATCTTTATCTGCTGATTGTTAAACTTTCTGGGATACACATATTGCTGTTGTGGTGTAGGATCTGGGCCTGCTGTCCCTCCATCTCTCTTTCTTTCCTTCCTTCTCTCTCCTTCCCTCCCTATTTCTTTCTTTCTCCCTCCGTCATTCTTCTCAGACTCAAACCACACACCCTTTGAGCCATGCCCCTTTAAGCCACGCCCAATATTTTGTTTTAACCACTAAGCGTGCCGCATTTTTCTTCCACCACTATGGCCTGCCTAGAAATGAATACCCCGCCCCCTAATTATAGTAAGACAAAAAAAGTGTCCCTATACATTTTTTGACAATGTTGGCAACTATGCATGAGGGCAGACAGTACAAATACAATACGAATAATAACAGAAGGATTTAGAGGGCCCTGCTCATTAAAGCTTACAATCTAGGAGAAAGGGTCAAGAGATACAAATAATAACTGTGTAGGATTTGCTGATGGAGAAACAAAATGTACAGTTAGACGAAGGCAGGGTAGGCCTCTCGGAAGAGATGAGTTTTCAGGGATCGTCTAAAAGTGGATAGAGTAGGAGATAGTCAGACAGATTGGTGTAGGAAGTTTCAGAGGATGGGGGAGGCTCTGGAGAAGTCCTGGAGGTGAACATGGGAGGAGGTGACAAGGGAGCTAGAGAGCAGAAGGTCTTGGAAGGAACGAAGAGAAAGATTAGGTTGGTATCTTGAGACTAGGTTAGTGATGTAGCTGGGGGCTGAATTGTGGATGGCTTTGTAAGTTGCTGTTATTATCTTGAATTAATTTGTTGGGTGAGCGGAAGCCAGTATAGGATTTGACAGAGAAGGGTAGCAGACACTGACCGGTTGGCAAGGTGGATAAGGTGGATAAGTCTTGTGGTAGCATTCAAGATGGACTATCTTTTTTATAAATAACAAACATCTCTATACTTACTATGCTCTGTGCAATGGAATTGCACAGAGCGGCCCTGAACCTCCTCAGGACCCTTCCGGCAGTTTTGGTTCCTCCATGTCCAGTGACCCCACGGGAAGTCGCTTCCAATGGGAGCACTTGTGTATGCTCGCTCCCGAGTCCCGCGGCTGCGTCCATTGACACAGACAGACCCCCGCCTTTCACTGGCTTTGATTGACAGCAGCGGGAGCCAATGGCTTCCGGTGCTCCAGCAAAGCCAGAGAGACCCAGAAGTGAGGGGAGGGAAGACGTGCATGGCGCTGGATCTAATGAAGGGCTCAGGTAAGTAAAAAAGGGGGGTTAACCGATGCCTAAACATGTTTTACCTTAAAGCGTTTTGTTTATTTTTTTTGGGGGGTTAACAAACAGATCCTGTTCCCTTAACCACTTGAGGACCGGAAGATTTTCCCCCTTAACCGCTTGCCGACCGGCTCACGCCAATATACGTCGGCAGAAGGGCACGTACAGGCAGATTAACGTACCTTTACGTTGCCCTTTAAGAAGCGGTTTGCGGGCGCGTGCCCGCCGCGACCTCCGTGAGTGTGATCGCGGGTTCCGCGGACTCGATGTCTGCGGGGATACCAGTGATCGTCTCCTGGAGAGAAAGAACGGGGACATTCTGATGTAAACAAGCATTTCCCCGTTCTGCCTAGTGACAGGACACTGATCACAGCTCCCTGTAATCGGGAGCAGTGATCGGTGTCATGTCACACATAGCCCCTCCCCCCCAGTTAGAATCACTCACTAGGACACACTTAACCCCTACAGCACCACCTAGTTTTTAACCCCTTCACTGCTAGTCACATTTACACATTAATCAATGCATTTTTATTGCACTGATCACTGTATAAATGTGAATGGTCCCAAAATTGCGCCAAATGTGTCCGATCTGTCTGCCATAATGTCACAGTCACGATATCACGATAAAAATCGCTGATCGCCGCCATTACTAGTAAAAAAAATGAATAATAAAAATGCCATAAAACTATCCCCTATTTTGTAGACACTATAACTTTTGCGCAAACCAATCAATAAACGCTTATTGCGATTTTTTTTTTACCAAAAATATGTAGAAGATTACGTATCGGCCTAAACTGAGGGAAAAAAAAATGTTTTTTTTATACATTTTTTGGAGATATTTATTATAGCAAAAAGTAAAAAAATATATTTTTTTAAAATTGTCACTTTTTTTTTGTTTATAGAGCAAAAAATAAAAACCGCAGAGATGATCAAATGCCACCAAAAGAAAGCTCTATTTGTGGGGAAAAAAGGACGTCAATTTTGTTTGGAAGCCACGTCGCACATCCGCGCAATTGTCAGCTAAAGCGACGCAGTGCCAAATCGCAAAAAGTGCTCTGGTCTTTGGACAGCCAAATGGTCCGGGGCTTAAAGTGGAGTTCCACCCACTTTTACAACTCTTCAGCATCCCTCACTAAACTGCGCACTGTAAACAAATTGGATATTTTTTTATTTTTTTTCTCAGCACTTACTGTATATCTGCTGTATTCATTTTTCACTTCCTCCTCCCTGGCCGCGGCCCATCGCATCATTTCCTGTTTGCAATGCCTTCTGGGAAGGGGCGGCAACTTCCTCTGAAACTGCCGTTGCTATGGAAACCTGACCTGAAACCTATTACACTGCTTGTGCTGCACTGAGCATGTGCGAGATCTGCAAGGATGAGATCAAGGAAGAAATACAGTCTGGCTTCAGATGCCCACACTTAAGATGGCCACGGCCTGCTGTAAGTTTATAAAATAACAAACTACTGCTATAAACTAACAAAACAGACCTTAGTTTACAGACTAACTTTACTAGAATACATTAAGCTTGTGTATTATAGGGGTATTTTTATTTAAAAATATAATTTCGGCCGGAACACCACTTTAAGTGGTTAATGACCAGGCCATTTTTTGCAATACGGCACTGCGTTGTTTTAACTGACAATTGTGCTGTACCCATACAAAATTGATGTCCTTTTTTCCCCACAAATAGAGCTTTCTTTTGGTGGTATTTTGTCACCTCTGAGGTTTTTATTTTTTGCGCTATAATAAATGCTACAATAAATATCCCCAAAAGATTTAGAAAAAAAACAAATTTCTTCATCAGTTTAGGCCAATATGTATTCTTCTACATATTTTTGGTAAAAAAAAAAATCACAATAAGCGTATATTGATTGGTTTGCGCAAAAGTTATAGCGTCTACAAAATAGTGAATAGATTTATGTCATTTTAATTATTATTTTTTTTTTACTAGTAATGGCGATGATCAACGATTTTTAGCAGGATTGCGACATTGAGGTGGACAGATTGGACACTTTTGACACTTTTTTGGGACCAGTGACATTTATATAGCGATTAGTGCTAAAAAAAATGCACTTATTACTGTATAAATGACACTGGCAGGGAAGGGATTAACGCTAGTGGTGATCAAGGGGTTAAATGTGTTCCCTGGGAGGTGTTTCTAACTGTGGGGGGAGGGGACTGACTGGGACTACAGAGAGATCGCTGTTCCTAATCACTAGGAACGATCACTCTGTACTTCCCTGTCAGAACGGGGATCTGTTTGTTTACATTGACAGATCCCTGTTCTGGCTCTCTGTGGAGCAATCGCGGTTGGCTGGAAGACATCGTGGCTGCCGGCCACGCGCATCAGCTCCCCCAGCGGCACGCGGGCGCCTGCTATAGCTATAAAGCAGATCAATGTACAGCTATGGCGATTCGCGGGAACAAGCCGACCTGCCGCAGTATAATGATCCCGGCAGGTCGGCAAGTGGTTAAAGCATGTTATACAGCACAGTGCTTGTGCTGTGTAATTTGGCCCTCTAACACCTGAAATACCTGGCTGACCCTGCCTGGCTATACCCTCCCCTCTGTAAACAGACCACGATAATCAGGGCTGCTGAGCCATTACACCGTGGTCCTTTTATGTGATTCCATCATCTGCAGCCCTGCTCTCCTGTGTCTGTGTCCTCCTCTGTCCTCCTCCCCCTCCCCTCTCTGCCTTTCTGCTCATACCAGCGTCCTGCTCTCATAACTTCTACTAAATCATGTAATCCCCATAATAGCAAGTGTCCCTGTGTCTGTGTAATGTAAAAAATCTGCCGATCTGTACCTAAATGAGCGCGGCTCCGGGCGCTCAGCTGACTGTCGGCTCTCTCTCCCCCCCTCCTCCCTGGCTGACGTCAGCGGGAGGTCTCGGCCCCGCCCACTGGAACTGTGAGCCTGAGAGAGAAGAGAGCTTATATAGGTATAGATCGGCAGATTTTTTACATAACACAGACACAGGGACACTTGTTATTATGGTACAGAGGGGGCTACATGATTTAGTAGAAGTGGGTTAACAACCACTTTAATGCAAGCAATGCGTTAAAGTAAAAATGGTTTAGTCTTTAGAACCACTGGAAGTTACATCATTGCATTGCAGTAATGCGCAGCAGTGATTTTGAATTCATTTCGAATGACATCCCATGTTGTGGTGTATTGTGTTACAAATATTGTGTCGCGTCTGATTTTTCATGACATTTTTGTACATTGGCGACCCCATTTTTTTCAATGGGCTCTAACGCAACACATGTTAACGCACTGCAAAAAAGTAAATGGATCGTAAATATTTTCTGAGCCACTAATGTGGAACAAGTATGCCAAGTAAGAATTTACTCTGTTGGACTCCAGAATTTTTTTTCAAATAGAGCTGCAAAGGGTTGAGATCTCTGTCAGGTTTGTATTGAATTCTGTGACTTCATTGGGAGGATTACCCCCCCACCGTGTAACACATTTGTCACACTAGAACAAAAAAAAAAAAAAAGGGAATTGGGGTCACCAGGATGGGAAGGCACACACGGTAATAAAATCATCACCAAGGTTGTGCATTGTACAATAAAACTGCAAATTGTATCAAATGTCAGGACAGGTCTTATCATTGGAGGAGAGCAGACTCAGTTCCCAGAATAGCTCGAGAACTGACCACGTTGTGCTCTCCTGCTTAGTGTGGTCAGTATTTAATAGGAAAGCAGAGGGACTGGCAGGAACACCAGGGATTTCGCACAACGTAAGCAATACAAAGAGAACAGGATACTTTTTCATACAGGGAACAGCAGGCACATATTAGGAATATGAAAGGTTGGGTTTACATACGCTTTAATTTGCTATATGCTTGTTCCAGGCCAGAGACTTGAAGATGAGTCTGGCATGAGAAAAGTATGAGGGCTGCCATTACTGACCTCTCCTTTTTGAATGCTAAAACCCTGGCTGCCATGCTGATCCTTTGGCTTCAATGCTTTCTTAGTCTTTCTCTGACCTGAAACAAGTATATTATTATTAAGTGGAACTAAACCTATTGATTTACCAGTTTCCTAAAACAGAATAGAATAGAACGGTGATGGACACTAAGCGGTTGGTGAGGTGGGTGAGAGAAGGAATTCTGACACTCATTTTAAGCATGCTTGTTCTGGGTCTGTGACTCAAAAGTATTGAAGCCAGGTAATTGGCATTTAAAAAGGGCCCACAATGGCAGTTCTTATTTGTTTCTGATGATGGAGAATGCATGATGTGATTGGATGAAGTGGAGATCATGATAACGCTCCGCCTTGTACAATCAGAGAACACCTCATGGTCAATTAAAAAAAAAAAAAAAGTACAAGGCGATCTGTGAATGGCAGCGGTGTTGAGCAAGCTGATCAGTATACAATAGGGCAGCTGTTCTGTGCAGTACCCAAAAGATCGAGGTGATCATGGTAGTACTGCCTGCTACTACAGTGTTTGTCAGCTTTCTAAGTGGCCTCCAAATATGAGATATGCACATCACTGCCTGCTTCTCCAGCTCATCCAGTCAGAGAATGCCTTGTATTCATTCAGAGAACAAGTAGACAACGTCCTGTGTTCAAAATGCAGCAGGGTAGCTGCTTGGCGTGGAACGCAGAAGCTAGTAGAGATCGCTGGAGTAGTGGTGTCTATTTCAATTATGTCCAGCTTCCTGGGGGATCGGCCAGGTATATCCAGGCTGGACCAATGAAACTATGTATAAAATATCCATACCTGGAATTCATCTTTATGGCTGGGTTCATATTAACCTGCACGGTAAAATGCAAGTTTACACTGTGCATACTACTGCAGTGTTAGTGTATCACACTGCTTGTTTTTGTTTATCAACTTCATTTGAAGTGTCACATAGTGGGACTTCAGTCATGTCACTGCACAGAAAAACGGTGCGCTGTGCAGTGCAGAAAAAAAGCAAACATGCTGCATTCTTCCACACTGCAATGTATGTATTGCACATCAAACCAGAGATATGACGTGAACAGGGCCCAAAGTGGTGACCAGTGTTTATCCAGTGCAGAAAACTGCAGGTCACCACAGACAGTGTGAACTAGGGGCCGGATCACAAATTAATTTCACAGGAATGTGATGGTCCACGTTCCTGTGAGATTCAATGCGATGCAATTTTCAGTTCATTCATTCGAATGGGCTAAAATTGCACTGGATCACACCAAAAGTATTGCATGCACTACTTTTAAAAACACACTGCAACCAAATCACATGGTACTGTGGTACCGAGCAATCTGGTACAAGCAAATGCAGATTGCACACCCAGTGCGTTTTAAACACAGTGTGGAAGGTGGCACAGAACGTGGGTTTCCAGCACCATGTTCTGGTGTGAACCAGCCCTTAAAAAGACTCTCAACAGTTTGATAATATTCCTTCACAGTGAAATGAGCAGGCAGGTGATCCAGGATGTTGTGGAGCTGCAACATACACTCACCGGCCATGTTATCAGGTACACCTGTTCAATTGCTTGGTAACACAAATTGCTATTTAGCCAATCACAAGGCAGCAACACAATGCATTTAGGCATCTGGACGTGGTGACGACGACTTGCTGAAGTTCAAACCGAGCATCAGAATGGGGAAGAAAGGGCATTTAAGTGACTTTGAATGTAGCATGGTTGGTGGTGTCAGATGAGCTGGTCTGAGTGTTTCAAAAACTGCTGATCTACTGGGATTTTCACATACAACCATCTCTTGGGTTTACAGAGAATGGTCTGAAAAAGAGTAAATATCCAGTGAGCGGCAGTTGTGTGGACGAAAATGCCTTGTTGATGTCAGAGGTCAGAGGAGAATGGGCAGGTTCGAGATGATAGAAAGGCAACAGTAACTCAAATAACCACTCGTTACAACCAAAGTATGCACAATACCATCTCTGAACAACACATACACATTGAACCTTGAAGCAGATGGGCTACAGCAGCAAAAGACCACACCGGGTGCCACTCCTGTCAGCTAAGACAAGGAATCTGATGCTACAATTCGAACAGGCTCACCAAAATTGAACAATAAAGATTGGAAAAACGTTGCCTGGTCTGATGAGTCTCGATTTCAGCTGCGACATTCAGATGGTAAGGTCAGAATTTGGTGTAAACAACATGAAAGTATGGATCCATCCTGTCTTGTATGAATGGTTTAGGCTGGTGGTGTAATTGTGTGGGGGATATTTTCTTGGCACACTTTGGGGCCCTCAGTACCAATTGGACATCATTTAAATGCCACGGCCTACCTGAGTATTGTTGCTAACCATGTCCATCCCTTTATGACTACAGTGTCCCATCTTCTGATGGCTTCTTCCAGCAGGATAATGCACCATGTCACAAAGCTCAAATTATTTCACCACTGGTTTCTAGAACATGACAATGAGGTCACTGTACTCCAATGACCTCCACAGTCAAGGCAGCCATCAGAAATTTTTGGGCCCCTTACACAGCTTTAGGCCTGGGCCCAAAGCTCCCAGGTCAGCTCAAACCCCCACCCCCCCACCCAGCTGTCGGACCACCGACATTCCCCAGGGCTTGCCCATGGGTCATCTTACTGAATCCGCACACCGGCCACGTCACCAGTACGCACTCAGCCCCCCCCCCCCAATCCTGTATATATATATATATATATATGTATATATATATATATATATGTCAGTGCCCCCCACACACCTGTATATATGTCAGCGCCCCCCCCCCACATACCTGTATATATGTCAGCTTCCCAACCCCCCACACATATGTCAACCCCCCCACACACCTGTATATATGTCAGCGCCCCCCCCCCCCCCCCCACACACACACACACACACCTGTATATATGTCAGTCCCCCCTCCATACACCTGTATGTCAGCCCCCCCCCCCCCACACCTGTATACATACCTCCCAACTGTCCCTGATTTTGAGGGACTGTCCCTATAATTGTATATAAAATGCATTAATACCGGGCCAATTCTGACACTTTGCTCCTACATGTAAAAATCATCATTTTTTTGCTAGAAAATTACATAGAACCCCCAAACATTATATATGTTTTTTTAGCAAAGACCCTAGAGAATACAATGGCGGTTGTTGCAACTTTTTATCTCACACAGTATTTGCGCAGGAATTTTTCGAACGCGTTTTTTTGGGGAAAAAAACTGTTTTGTGTTTAAAAAAAAAAAAACAAAACAAAACAGTAAAGTTAGCCCAATGTTTTTGCATTTTGTGAAAGATGAAGTTACGCCGAGTAAATAGATACCTAACATGTCACGCTTCAAAATTGCACACGCTCGTGGAATGGCGCCAATGTTCGGTACTTAAAAATCCCTATAGGCGACGCTTTAAATTTTTTTACTGGTTACATGTTTTGAGTTACAGAGGAGGTCTAGGGCCAAAATTATTGCTCTCACTCCAACGTTCGCGGCGATACCTCACATGTATGGTTTGAACACCGTTTTCATATGTGGGTGGGACTTACGTATGCGTTCGCTTCTGCGTGCGAGCACACGGGGACAGCGGCGCTTTAAAATTTTTTTTTTTTTTTTATTGTTAATTATATTTTTTTTTATTTTGACACTTTTTTGAAAAAAAAAATTGATCACTTTTATTCCTATTACAAGGAATGTAAACATCCCTTGTAATAGGAATATGACATGTCAGGTGCTCTTAATAGTGAGATATGGGGTCAATAAGACCCCATATCTCACCACTAGGCTGGGAAGCCTGAAATAAAAAAAAAAAATAAAACGATCGCCGCTTCCAAGCCGAAGCGGCGCCGTTTTTTTGAATGGAGAGGCCGGGCGTGACGTCATAACATCGCGCCCGGCCTCCGACGATCATAGAGACTCCGGGGACCATCTGGTCCGCCGGAAATCTCTATGATCTACATCCGGCGCCGGCGGATCCACTCTCCACCTCACCGATCGTAACGGTGAGTCGGAGCAAGCACCGGAGGGCGGCGGGAGGGGGGGACGTCCCCTCTTGCCTCCCATAGGAACGATCAAGCGGCGGAACGGCCACTATGATCGTTCCTATGGTGTAGAGATTCGCCGGCTGAAACCGGCAATATCTGAATGATGTCTGTAACTACAGGCATCATTCAGATATACCCGCCCAAAGCCCAGGACGTCATATGACGGTGGGCGGTGGGCTAGTGGTTAAAAAAGTGTTTCCCGGTGCTAAATCTTTCATCCAATTACTAAATTGCTGCATTTGTAAACTTCAAAAGCCAGTATAAAGGAATAGTAGTGGTAAAAATAAAGCACTTGTGGGTTTAACTAATCGTTGTTTTGTATAATTCTCCTTTAAGGGGGTGTGGCAGGGGGTGTGTCCTATGCCTACATACTTTTGCTAATAGGTGTCCCTCACTCCCATATCAAAAAGTTGGGAGGTATGTGTATATATGGCAGCCCCTCACATACACAAACCCAGGGGCGTTGCTAGGTCTACAAAAGATCTGGGGCTAGAGCCCATAGCAGCGTAGTAAAGAAAGTCATAAGCTTGGGTGGGCATACACATGTATATACAGTGATATACGTGTGTGTGTGTATATATATAAACCTAGAGAGCCCCCCACTTACATCAGGGTCCTAGAGAGCCCCCCCTTACATCAGGGTCCCCAGAGAGCCTCCTCCTTACATCAGAGTCCCCAGAGAGCCTCCCCCTTGCATCAGGGTCCCCAGAGAGCCCCCCACTTATGTCAGGGTCTCCAGAGAACCCCCCTTACATTAGGGTCCCCAGAGAGCCTCCCCCTTAAAATCAAGGTCCCCAGAGAGCCTCCTTCTTGCATCAGGGTCCCCAGAGAGCCTCCCCTCCCCTTGGGGACCCCTGCAAACACTCGGGGCTATGGGCCCCAGATTTGGGGCTTTAGCCCCAAAAGCCACCCCCTAGCAACGCCACTGCACAAACCTGTATATATGGCAGCCCCTCACATACACAAACCTGTAAACACACAAGGTTCTGGCCCTTTCCTGTACACAAACAGCCCCCCCCCTTTCCTTCACAGTCCCTACTTGTAAAGAAGGTCTTCCTACCTAGTCCCAGCCTGTTTTCACAAAGCTGACATGTTGCTGAGAAGCTCAGTACAAATCATCTTAGGCCCCTTTCACACTGGGGCGGTAGGGGGCGTCGGCGGTAAAACAGCGCTATTTTTAGCGCTGTTTTACCGCGGTATTCGGACGCTAGCGGTGCGGTTTTAACCCCCCACTGGCGGCCGAAAAAGGGTTAAAACCACTCGTATAGCGCGGCTATAGCCACGGTATTGCCGCGGTATAGCCGCACTGTCCCATTGATTTCAATGGGCAGGAGCGGTTTAGGAGCGGTGAATACACCGCTCCTTCACCGCTCCAAAGATGCGGCTGACAGGAGATTTTTTCTTCTCCTGCCAGCGCACCGCTTCAGTGTGAAAGCCCTCGGGCTTTCACACTGAACAAACAGCGGAGGCTGTTTTGGGGCGGTTTGCAGGTGGTATTTTTAGCGCAATAACGCCTGCAAACCGCCCCAGTGTGAAAGGGGCCTAAGGGGTGCACATGCACATAGTAGCCAGAGGTGGCAGTAAAGATCTTGATGTCTGAGCTCAGTGACACGAGAACAGCAGAAGCTGTGAAATCATTTCTGTAATGCACAGCACAGCTCCCCTTCACCCGTCCTGCCTTCTTCTAGCCCCTTACAGTTATGACGGCTATACCCCCCTGATGGCGGACCTGTCCACAGTCACCAGGTCTCAATCCAATAGCACACCGTTTGGATGTGGTGACACGGGAGAGTCGCAATATATATATCATTTTTTATTTAAATTTTTTTCATTAGAAGCATTTGCTGAAATTATTATGCATAATTACAGTATATTGTCAAAATTGTCAAAAAACTAACTACAACATACAAAGCCATTAACAACTCTGCCCCGAGCTACTGTACATCACCAGTCTATCTCCAAATATCACTCAAACCATCCTCTCCGCTCCTTTCAAGACCTCCTGCTCTTAGGCTCCCTTTTCTCCTCCTATGCTCATCTCCAGGACTTCGCCAGAGCCTCTCCTATACTCTGGAACTCTCTACCTCTACTCATCTCCAACTAATATCATGCCTCCAACCAATCTATCACTTCCATCAGCTCATTCCCCATAGTTACAACCTTTTGTACCGCCCTATTAGATTGTAAGCTCTTCTGAGCAGGGCCCTTTTAAAGTGGAGGTCAGCCCACCGCTGCAAAAATGAAAAGCCAGCAGCTGCTGACTTTTCGGCCTCATGCACACTGGACATTAAAATAATGTTATAAAAACATCAGTAGCTTTGCAGTGAGTTAAACTTTTTTTAACGTTTTTGAAATTGCGTTTATTAGCGTTCTCCAGCATTTTTCCGCATTAGCGTTTTTTTTTTTTCAATGGATCAAAAACATTAAAAAAACGCTGGTGAGCAAGGTTTTTTAGCGTTTATCGATGTTTATCAGCATTTATCAGCGTTAGAGGGTTTTTACAGCTGAAAACCCACTAGTTTTGGGTTTTTTTAATGCTCAAAAACGCCACTGCGCAAAACTGAAAATCCACTTTGCACTACAAGTGCTCTTCAAGTGCACTTGGAAGTGCAGTCGCTGTAGATCTGAGTGGAAGATCTTAGATGAGGGGAAGCTCTGCTCATTGTATCATCCAATCATGTACAAGCAAAAATGCTGTTTTTTATTTTCCTTGCATGTCCCCCTCAGGTCTACAGCGACTGCACTTCCAAGTGCACTTGCTGTGCACTTATACTGCAAAGTGGATTTGCCTTTAATAAATAAACCCCTATGTGTGCATAGACACATAGGATAACATGATGGAGAGTTTAATGACTATAAAAAAAAATGTCTACAGCCAAAAACAGCTGCTGTAAAAACGTCAAAAAACGTCCAGTTTGCATAAGGCCCTAATAATCGGACACTTACCGGTCCTGGAGTCCAGCGATGTCGGCACCACAGGTGATGTTTACATCAGCTGTCGGGTGCATGCCGCCTCCATTGTGAGTAAAGGAACCCGGCAGTGTAGCCTTACGGCTTCACGCCGGGAACCCTACTGCGCATGCGTGAGGCTCCGCTCCTCTCTCCTACTGGCCTGGTGGCCGGGAAGGAGGAGGTAGCCCCAGCAATGATGCAAATACCCGTGACTGAGGCTCCCGGAAGTGGGGACAGGATACCTGAAAGGAGTTCCACTTTTGGGTGGAAATCCGCTTTAACCCTCTTGTATTTCATTGGATTGTAACTGTATTGTCTGCCTTTTATATTATAAAGCACTGCGTAACCTGTTGGCGCTATATAAATCCTATATAATAATTATTTGGTGTGCCTTTAGCTTGGCAGCTGAGAAGAAAGGCTTATGCTGTCTGCTTGTATAACCATCACCTCACGTGAGAACAGCTTTTCCCGCCTTCTTCCATTCAGAACACTCGGTGTAAACAAGCTGTAGCTTGGTTACTATGACTCGGTGATAGGAGTGTATGATAGAAGTACATGCATGAGGTGCTCAGAGCTTTCTCTCTCGCTCTGGGAGGCGGTGGAGCTGTGGAGGGAGGTGGTGAGATGGGGGTGGTCACAGCCATGCTGCTCACTCCTTTGTTCTCTCATGTCTGCTCCCTCCACACCCATCATCTCCCTCTACTTTCCCGCCTTAGAGCCCGCCACCATAATTAAAGGGTTAATTGTGGATTACAATAGTGAAGTAGAAGTCGGCAGAATAGGAAATTAACATTATAATGATGAGCTGTTAACCATAGACCGAGGTGGGATCAGTTTCGTAATGAACAACACAAACCTTCTAGGTGGGGGGTAGATTGGAGGATGCTATTGTGGAGGTTTCACAGCTATGTATACAAAGACACTTCCTACACACATTACAGAAGGTCTGCCACCTTGGGGTGCCTGTAGGCTTTCCCTAAAATTTCCAGGCTGAGGATTTTTTTTTTGGGGGGGGGGGGGAGGGGGGTTTATAAACCAGGATGCAATGTTCCTGGTCAATTGCTTTTTTTTCTTCTGAATTCATACGCATTGTAAATGGCCGTTCACCACAAGGACTTTGATTGTTTTCACGGTGTGCCATTCACATTGCAACGCAGCCCAGAGCTGTGCTACAATGGAGACAGGCTGCATTTTACCCCCCACCCCGAGTAGTACAGTGTCACTATGGTGACACTAAACTACTCTGATGACCGTATGTAAAAAAAAAAAAAAAAAAAAAAATAGAAAAAAAATGGATAAGAATGAATAAAAAAAAAAATGGATAAGAATGAATAAAAAAAAAAAAAAATTTTTTTTTTTTTTAAATATACAGTCACCAGTCAGTATCCCTAATCACTGCCACACCAGTCATGATGACGCTGTGCTGCACTGGTGACAGTATGTTAACCACTTGCCTACTAGGCCAATTCTGACATTTCTCTCCTACATGTAAAAATCTGATTTTTTTTGCTAGAAAATTACACAGAACCCCCAAACATTATATTTGTTTTATTTTTTATCAGAGACCATAGAGAATAAAATGGCGGTCATTGCAACTTTTTATCTCGCACGGTATTTGCGCAGCAATTTTTCAAATGTGTTTTTTTGGGGGGAGAAAAAAAACAGTTTCATGTATTAAAATAAAATAAAAAAAAAAAAAACAGTAAAGTTAGCCCAATATTTTTGCTTACTGTTAAAGATGATGTTATGTTAAGTAAATAGATACCCAAATTGCACGCGCTCGTGGAATGGCGCCAAACTTCGGTACTTAAAGTGGTTGTAAACCCTCTGTCAGGGAAGAAACAGAAACCAGCCTCGCCAGTATCGCCACTTTCCTGCGCGGCAAAACGGCTAATGGGCGCATATCTGTGCGCAATTCAGCGGAACGGCGTGGGCGCATGCGCAGTAGCGTGTACATAACATGAGTTCCTTTGCTGGCCTATAAAAGGCTGCTCAGTTCCATGTTTAGGTTGCTGGTTTATCTTTCAGCTTCCTGTGTTCCCTGCCTTTGTATCCTTTGTGATTACCTATTATGACCCGGATTGACCTTGGCCTGCCCTGATCTTCTCCTGTGATTGACCCTCGGCCTGTTTACGGACTTTGCTATCAGTCTCCTGTGTTTGACCCTCGGCCAGCTTACGGACTTGCTACCAGTCTCCTGTGTTTGATCCTCTGGCCTTTTTACAGAC
Organism: Aquarana catesbeiana; assembly: GCF_042186555.1. Taxonomy (NCBI): domain Eukaryota; kingdom Metazoa; phylum Chordata; class Amphibia; order Anura; family Ranidae; genus Aquarana; species Aquarana catesbeiana. The sequence goes on from NC_133328.1 coordinate 116,493,445, forward strand.
TTTGCTACTACTCTTCTGTGCCTGATCCTCAGCCTGTTTACGGACTTGCTATCAGTCTCCTGTATTTGACCCCCAGCCTGTTTACAGACTCTGCTACCAGTCTCCTGGGCTTGACCCCCAGCCTGCTCGCGGACTTGTTACCAGTCTCTTGTGCAAGACTCATCAGCCTGTTTTAAGACTTATTGCCTGTCACCTGTGTTTGACCCTCAGCCTGCTGTTGGACTTTGTTATTCCTCTTCCTCATTTGGATTCCAGTGTCTACCAGTTCCTGTTCGGCTGCCAGCTTCCCGGTTACCTCCGCGCAAGTCCTGCCCTGCCGGCTGGTGGCTCGTACCTCTTTGTGCCCTTCACCCTCTGTATCACCACCAGGTGTGGAGTGCGCTTAGTCGCAAGAGAGAACCGCTCTCAGAATCTCGGCCTCGGTGAGTACCCTTTCTGACACCCTCGTGTTTTTTCACCTTAATGCATACTATGCATTAAGGTGAAAAAACACCTGGCAGTGACCGGACCCCCAGCCCCCCCCCCCCCCCGTTTTACTTACCTGAGCCCTGGAATTTCAAACGCCGGAGATGCGCTCTTCCTCTGCCTGGGGTTCTCGGCTCTTGATTGGATAGATTGATAGCAGCCCAGCCATTGGTTCCCGCTGCTGTCAATCAAATCCAATGACACGGGTGCCGGGTGATGAGACCAAGTCTGGTATTCATGTCTATGGACGCAAATGCTGGACTTCAGAGCGCACCCGCAAGGTGACCCCCTCCGGGAGAGCGCTTCTCCTAGGGGGTTATCTGATGCAGGGAGGAGCCACAAAAGCCGCTGGGGGACCCCAAAAGAGGATGTTCAGGGCCTCTCTGTGCAAAACGAGCTGCACAGTGGAGGTAAGTATGACATGTTTGTTATGAAAAAAAAAACAAAAAAAAACAAACCTTTACAATCACTTTAAAAATCCCCATTTTTCACAGGTTACGTGTTTTGAGTTACAGTGGAGGTCCAGTGCTAGCATTATTGCTCTTGCTCTAACGTTCATGGCGATACCTCACATGTGTGGTTCAAATGCCATTTACATATGTGGGCGCGACTTACGTAGGCGTTTGCTTCTGCAAGTGAGCATGCGAGGACAGGGGCGCTTTACATTTTCTTTTTTTTTTATTGTTAATTTTACTTTCATTTTTCTAGTCTGATGCTTTCTTCCTACATTTTTTTTAATCACTTTTATTCGTATTACGAAGAATGTAAACATCCCTTGTAATAGGAATAGTGCATGACAGGTCGGCCTCTTTACAGTGAGATCTGGGGTCAATAAGTCCCCAGATCTCACCTCTAGGCTGGGAAGCCTAAAATTAAAAAAAATTAAAAATGGTCCTGGCTTCCCAGCCGAGGGGGCGTAATTTTTTCAAATGCAGAGGCCGGGCGTGACGTCATAACATCGTGCCCGGCCTCCGAACGATCATAGAGACTTCAGGGAGCATCTGGCTCGCTGGAAAGCTCTATGGTCATCATCCGGTGTCGGTCACTTCCTTCTCTGGCCAGCGGATCGCAGGGGCGAGCCGGGAGAAGCAAAGGAGGGTGGCGGGAGGGGGGACGTTCCCTGCCGCCTGTAAGAATGATCAATGTTCAGCCGCTATGATCGTTCTTATGGTGAAGGGAATCACCGGCTCATGCAGGCATCATTCAGATATCACTGCTCAAAGTCCGCGATGTCATATGACGTTGGGCGGGTGGGAAGCGGTTTTAGGCTGCCTACTTTCCAAAAGGTTATTTTTACTGTCCTGTTTGAAATACAGGCGGTCCCCGGGTTACAAACAAGATAGAGACTGTAGGTTTGTTCTTAAGTGGAATCTGTTTGTAAGTCGGAACATATTTTGTTTAAGTGTAGCTCCAGCCCAAAAAAAATATTTTTAAGCTTTTTGGATAGCATAGGGAAGGGTTAACACCCCTGTAACGTTTGTTTTGCTGTCTGTGCCCCTGTTCAAAAGATTTCACCTCACTTTCTGTCCCAATGACAACTGGATTATAGAAAATTTTGGGTTGATGTGGAAACCTTGGTGATAAAGCATCAGTGGAGACACCTTTTCCCATAATAACTCTAATGCCCTGTACACACGGTCGGACATTGATCGGACATTCCGACAACAAAATCCATGGATTTTTTTCCGACGGATGTTGGCTCAAACTTGTCTTGCATACACACGGTCACACAAAGTTGTCGGAAAATCCAATCGTTCTGAACGCGGTGACGTAAAACACGTACGTCGGGACTATAAACGGGGCAGTAGCCAATAGCTTTCGTCTCTTAATTTATTTTGAGCATGCATGGCACTTTGTGCGTCGGATTTGTGTACACACGATCGGGATTTCCGACAACGGATTTTGTTGTCGGAAAATTTTATAGCAAGCTCTCAAAAATTGTGTGTCGGAAATTCCTATGGAAATTGTGTGATGGAGCATGAGAGTAACAGACCCTCTTCTTACTTAGGAGCAAGAATATACGTTTACCTAAAATGAGCGTTTATACATTTGTAATTTAAATTGCACCCCTTCCTTCTACTCCCCAAGGTCATGAAGTGGAATTTAACCTAAAAGGGAACAAAGGGATATGACACTATTACAACAATTGGCGGAATACCTGCAGAGCATGCAGCTGTCTTGTCCTCAGCCTGTTTTCCATTGCCTAGCTTTATGGTGGGCCTGGAGTGAAGGCTGAAGCTGGCCATACATGGAAAGAAATTCAGCCAGTTGTAGGCCTTGAGGTTGTACAGAAGAGGATCTACCAGTCGACTTCTATACAGCCACCCTGTCAGATATTCCCTTCTTCATTAGTGCTGCAGGCTATAGCCTGGAACACTGATCAGTGTATTCTGACAGTGGGGAAGTGTCCCTGCTGTCAGAATACAACAACTCAGCATGTAGGTAGGTGCAGTCTTTTCTCCACTGTAGATGGAAATCAACTGCAGCGGCATTGCAGTTGGAAGGGAAGTCAAGAGGAATTTGGTTCCCCTATGGTTTCTTGAGTCACTGGGAAACTATCCGATTGGATACTGCCTCCCCATGTGATTTTGGCAGCCACCTTAGGTCAGGCAGAGCCTATTTAAGGCCCTGGCTCCCAGGCTTGGCTCACTTTTAGCATGTGGGTAGTCTAGGAACAGGTCATCCGTCTGACGGGGACAGTTATTAGTGCCAGGGAGAGGTTCCAGAAGAGTAGGGAAAGGCTAGGGACACTCCATCCTTCCTGGAGACCTCCCATTTGGGTATGGACCGGCCAGGCTGCATTCTGCCCCTTAAGACAGATGCTGTCAGCACGTGACTTGCTCTGCTACACACCGTTGATACATTCTGAAAGTGTTCTCGGTCGGCTCTTTCCTGTCGGACTTGTTGTGAATTATTGAACTCTGACATTAATACAAGTACTGTTCTCTGCAACTGGACTTTGAGTGTTTACTGCTGCTGCACATCCCTACAAGTGGGGAGGATTCCCTAATCCACATCAGAGTGTGTGGATGGGAGAATCGAGTCAGTTTTTTTTTTTCCATTCAACCCACTGGATTTACACAAACACACATAGGCACACCTCCAGCTCTGCATCTCTGATTGGCCCTCTTATGACTCATACCCTCTCACTTCCTGGCCTAGGCTATTGACCAGACAAGAAAAAGGAAGTGGGCTGTATAAGGTATTTACTGGCAGAAAAAAAAATATGTTTTACTATCCAAGGTTAAAACAAGGGCAGGAGATTTATTAAATGGAAAGTTGAAAAAATGACTGAAGGTCTGCTTTAAAGTGATTGTAAACCTTCGTTTTTTTTTTTTGTTTGTTTTTTGTTTTTTTTTTAAATAACAAACATATCATACTTACCTCCACTGTGCAGTTAGTTTTGCACAGAGTGGCCCCATTCATCATCTTCTGGGGTCCCCCGGTGGCACTCGCGGCTCCTCCTCGCATCGGTAAACCCCCTAGGAGAAGCACTCTCCGGGGAAGTTACCTTTCGGGCTCACTACCAAGTCCAGCATTTGAGTCCATAGACACAGAATGCCGAACTCGGCTCCGCCCCCCGGCACCCGTGTCATTGGATTTGATTGACAGCAGCGGGAGCCAATGGCTGCGCTGCTATCAATCTATCCAATCAAGAGCCGAGAACCCCGGGCAGAGAGGAAGAACGTGTCTCTGCCGCAGGGAACGTACGGCTCAGGTGAGTAAAACGGGGGGGGGACTAGGGGGCCAGTCAGTGTCAGAAGTTTTTTTTACCTTAATGCATAGAATGCAGCCTTTGTGTACCTCCAACAAAACGGCATTCTGTGCGCTTCCTGTTTGTGGTGTAACGTCACTGGCTCCTCTTCCCTACGCCTTATGTCACCGTATCACATGACTCCAATAAACCACAATTACTTTGTTTAGCACAGTATTTTTAGTTTTTTGTGACTAAGTTGGTATTGCTTGGTGTGCTGTTTTTCACAATTATATTTGTTTAGTTGTTTTGACCACTACTATCTCTAGCTTTTTTTTGGGGGGGGGGGGGGATGTTAAAACTTAGCCAAGCAGGATGGCCAACGGATGAGAGAAAGGAGAAAGAGAGAGAGGGAGAGAAAGCTGTCTTTAGTGGAGAGCACATTGTTCTGCAAACTAAAACACAGGTTTTTTTTCTGAAATGAGGTGGTGAAAGTCATGCAGCCAACCTGGAAGTAATGGGCTTTTCCCAACCCTAGTATAATTACTTCAGCAACATTTTCAATAACATAGCTGTTTTCCTTCCTATTCAAACACAAAGCATTCATCGGATGGAGCAGTTAACACAGGAATACACTGTCGAAGCAGCATGCCGCTTCATGTACAATAAGCACTTTACAGAATGTCCTAACTGGTACAAATATACTGTACATGGCCAGTGCATGCAGAGAAAAACAGCAATGTAGTATTTATTCTATGAATTATATGTACACTGATCCATGCCAACTTATGTAACATTTTTTTTTATCTGCTAAGTGACTTATTAGATGGAGTACTGGAGTCTATGCACAGAGCAGATGAGTGATGTAAGGCAGCTTAAATGAGTAGAGGAAAACTGGTATTGGCTTTGAGCCATCTGCCTGCGTCTTCCATGCTCAACATATTTTGTGAGCACGCATGCGCAAGTAAACGCTGATGCCAAGAAGTATTAACGTTTACAAGTGTTCAGCCCGCTTTACAAGTGAATGGCTGTTCAGGGCACCTGCAGTTTCATGGGTGCAATTACACTAGGCATATCAAATGCTTGTAAAATCTGCATGTGCATTTACTCTTAAAGTGGTTGTAAAAACAGAAGGTTTTTTTTTATCTTCATGCATTCAATGCATGAAGATAAAAAGCCTTCTATGTGAAGCATCCCCCTAATACTTACCTGAGCCCCATCTCAATCCAGCGATGTTGCTGGAGTGTCTCGACTGCCCCGGACTCCTCTCTTCATTGGCTAACACAGCAGCGGGTTGCCATTGGCTCCTGCTTCTGTCAATCAAAGTCAGCCAAAAGGGGCGTGGCCTGGTCGCGGCTCTGTGTCTGAATGGGCACAGGGAGCTGTGGCTTGGCTTGGGTGCCCCCATAGCAAGCTGCTTGCTGTGGAGGCACTCAACAGGAGCAGGAGCGAGGGGCCAGGAGCACCGAAGAGGGACTCAGGCTACCCTGTGCAAAACCACTGCCAAGAGCAGGTAAGTATACATAAGTTGTGGTAGCAATAATAATAACATCACATTTTTTAGTATGACATAATTATACTTCTGCACACGATTACACCACAAGCAATACAAAACTTTATTTGCACAACTACAAGCCTTATTGGGTCTTATGAGTTATTATCTGTGTAGACACACTAGAATTTTTTTATACAGCCCGAAGAAGGCTGCATTAGGTATACAGGGTTAATTTTAGAGTGAGGGCAATCAATCTACACTACAAAGACAGCTAAACAAATGCTGCTTATTCATAGCATAGTTACCAACAGTCCCGATTTGGCCAGGACAGTCACAGAATTCAGACCCATGTCCCAGTCTGAGCCTGTCCCGGCCAGAATCCCGGAAAATAGGTTTTGTACCAGGCAGGGGCGGACTGGGCCAGGGTGTCAAAACCCCCATAAAAAAAGTCGCAACGCTTCGCCGTTACCCGGTGTCACCCCGGGCCGCCCACATAGTAAGCTGGGTGGGCTGGTAGTCAAGACTGAGGGATGGAGGCATGTAACAGACAAGGATGTAGCAGGAGGTGGGTAGCGCCCCGTTCCAGCCAATGGGTGCGCTAGCACCATTATTGGCTGTGTGCATGGAGCTGCTGTGGAACCGCGTTGCTGATTCCAGTGAGGAAGAACACTGTTAAGAAGTGTATTATGTCTGAAGAGTACTTGAATCTGTGTCTGTGAAGAACAAAGTGTAGTTGAACCTGTATGTAGTATGCAGCAGCAGCTGGTGTCTCTCTCTATCTCTCCCTCTTTCCCCATAACCCTCTCTCTCCCTCTCTATATATTACCACATTCTCCACTGTGTAAGTCACCTCGGACTTTATTTAACCCCACCCCTTTTAAGCCATGCCCATTATTTTGCACAATTGAAACCATGCTCATTTTGCGCTCTACATTTTTTGGCCCTCACTAGACCACGGCTACTAATAAATTCCCCACCCTTACCGTGTTTTCCCAAAAATAAGACCTACCCCAAAAATAAGCCCTACTGCAATTTTCGGGGGGCTGCAATATAAGCTCTACCCCGAAAATAAGCCCTAGTTTAAAGGGGTTGTAGAATCCTAAAATGCACTGTATTACAGTAGTATATAATGTAAACTGTGTATGTTTCTGTAATCTATATGTGATAAATACAACCCCCCCCCCCCCCGCAGTGCTTGAAGTGGGTAAGAGCTCAGGCGGGCCATGGAAGCTGATCCCCCGCTGCTCTCCCTTTCTCCTCCTGCCAGCTGTCAGCGGGGGATCTCAGGCACCCCTACCTCTGCAGTGTTCGGAGCATGGAAGACTGATCAGGTGGGTCACAGAAGCGCCGTGCAGGGCTATAAGAATATATTTAGCACAAGTAGATTACAGAAACATGCACAGTTTACATGATATAATACTGTAATACAGTGCATTTTAGGAATTTACACCCACTTTTACTCAGTTCCACTGGCCAATGGGGATTCCTGACAGGCAGGGAGGGAGAAGACAGCACATGACAAGCCCTACCCCGAATATAAGCCCTACTGGGTCTTTTGTTGCCAAAATTAATATAAGACCCAGGCTTATTTTTGGGGAAACACTGTAATTAAATTAATACTACGCCCACAGACAAAAAAGGGTCCCTAAAATTTTTTAAGAATGTTGGCAACTATTACTATTCAGAGAAAGTGAGGGGATTTAAGACTACAATGATCATGAACATCTAATGGTAATAGGGCAGCGCCAATTCCCCAGATCTCTTCTTTTAATACAATGATCATGAAGACTCCACCCATGCGTCTAACATCAACACTTCAAGAGTGTTCATTTCAAAAGGGGCTCACTATCTGCATAAAAATCAACCTCTAGTACAGGGTCTGTGCATTATTTTCACACATGCATACAGATTTTCTATGTTTAATTTACCTCAACAAGGGACCATGAACTTAAAGTGTTACTAACTCCCCCCCCCCCACCCCCCCCCCCCACAGTGCCCACAGCTCCCACAACTTATAAATCTTATTTTTACATTAAAATATTGCCACTATATACCTTTTTGGTTGATCTGTATACCGCGGTTATATGATAAACTGCACAGTTTCTCCAATGGTGAGAGTTCAGGTAGGAGGAGATTTCCAGTTCCACTACAGCCTGTATACACGCCCACATGTGTGATGTCAATATCATGTGACCTGGCTAGTTCTGAAAACAAGTAAATGTTCTCTTTAGCATAAAAGACACAATTGAGCATGTGCAGGTTGGCTGTTGCCTGTGCGTCAGCTGGCCTTCCCCAGATAGACAGGAGGGGAAGGATTTGTTCATACAGGATAAAACAGCCTTTTTACACAATGCAGAGGATTAACCCCTTAAGTTCCACAGTGAGTATAACAAGCATGCTATGCTTAGGGTTGCCACCTTTTCTTCAAGCCAAACCTGAACTCTTTAGCGGTCGGGACCGCCTTTGGGTGCCCCAAGGAGAGTAGTAATGCGGTGCGCATAGCGTGCCGCAGCGAACAATGGGTGTAGCCAAATTGCTCTTGTTGACATCATCGCCCTGCCCTCCAGTGATGCCGAACTTGCCCCCCGAGACAGCCTCCAGAAGCTCCTGGACGGCAACAGATTTGTGTGTGACTATCTCGGTTACTTGGGGAGCCACGAGCCAGTCAGAATAATGTGTCCAAGTTTCAGTCGCCTTGAAACCCAGACTCATGATTCATAACCTGGACTGTCCGGGTGAATCCCGGACAGGTGGCAACATTAGCTATGCTGCATATACAAATGACTCTTTTCACTAATGCATAGCTGTGGTCAGCAGCTATTTATTACAAACCTGGGCGCTCCCTCCCGGCCAAAACCACCACCCCGCACTGTGCCCTGCAAGTCACTACCCTCCCCACTGTGCATCACTAGTCAGCTCCCCTCTGTGTCCCCCTCCACAACCCGCTGTCTCCTGTTTGTTCCCTGATCACCACCGCTTTTCCTTTACCTGTACCAGAAGAGACAGTGGTTTGTGCAGGGGACTTGGAAGAGAGCATACTGTGGCACACTGCTGGGAGGTTCAGATCCAATCACAATGGCAAGCGGAATTCGGTAAATATGGCTCTCATATTTACCAATCCTTCACTTTCCTGAATGAACAGTACTGAGCACTCTGGTGTGCATTCATAACACCAGAGTGCTCATTCATAACTGAGCATTGAGCACTTCAATGTTCAGTGTTAGTGTGTGCAAGGCTGCATTGGAGAAAATTGAGGATTCTGTTCCCACTTTCTTTCTCTGTCTGAAATGTGAACTATCAAGGGTCTGTTCAAGTACCCCCCTCCCCCCCCAAAAAAAAAAAAAAAAAAAAAAAAAAAAGCGCACACAAATTACACACACACATAGCATATACATTACACATAGTGTGGTAATGCACACGGCACCTTTTGTGTGTTGGTGCAACAACACACTAAGGCCCCTTTCACACTGGGGCAGTGGGTGCGTCGGCGCTTTACCGTTAATTTTGCGCTGCTATTCCCCCCCCCCGCTAGCAGCCGAGAAAGGGTTAAAACCACCCGCAAAGTGCTGCTGCAGCAGCGCTTTGCGGCGGTATAGCCGCCCTGTCGATTGATTTCCATGGGCAGGAGCGGTGGAGGAGCGATATACACACCGCTTCCTTTTTTTAGCGTCCTGCCAGCGCACCACTCCAGTGTGAAAGCCCTCGGGGCTTTCACACTGGAGAGACAGGAGTGGCTCTTTCAGGGCGGATTGCAGGTGCTATTTTTAGCGCTGTAGGGCCTGCAAAGCACCCCAGTGTGAAAGGGCTCGAAGGGTCTTTTCACATACAGCAGGGCGCCCTAGGGTGCCCATAATACCTGTGTACTGGTGTGCATGTGCATTGCAGTGCATTGTTATAAAGCATCACCGTGCTTGATATTTTTTTAAAACTTTGTTTAAATTATGTGCTGCATGTTGTAATGTGCTGTTTTGCAATAAAAATGTATGCCTGGATAATTTCATTGCTATGCACACCAAAGCAGCGCATACACAGAATTGTGCACTGGGTGTTATCACAAGGCATAGGATTAAGGCAACCCCCAGATTTTTAGCGTAAGGCCAGGTTGACAAGTGTGTGCTACGTTTTTTCGCATGGCGTATTTTACACATTTTTTTTGGTGCACATCCCTTCAACTCTAATATGCATGTTTTCATGAAAGTGTATCAAAGTCCTGCACGCTGCATCCTTGATGCCCTTTCATGAAAATGCACGGTCTAACAGAAGTTAGTGAGAGTGCACAAAAGTGCGCCTAAACTCTGCACCAAAAATGCAATGAACACATGAACCTGGCCTTAGTTGTTTATTTACAGTATTGTGTATTTTTGATTTTCACGGTTTCACATAAAGGCACCATTTAAAATGTACTTAAGAAAAAAAAGGGAGAAAGAAGGTATTTTTCGGTTCTTGTTTTTCCCATCTTCTCTTCTTAACATATGCTCAATTGTCATTATTTCTTCCCTCCACTACAATACTCTTGATTGGCCTGATTATAATACTATGCATTTTTTTCACCTGACTAACCATAACCCTTTTTTTATTTCCTGTACAACATTCACTGTTAAAAATATCTGTATACATACCTGTACCATCATTGTAATTGTTTTATACCTTGACCTTTTACATAATAAAAATCGTTTGTAAACAAAAAAAAAAAAATTGTTATTTATCAAATCGATACAGTTTTATCTTTCAGGTTTTGTAGGTAATTTGTAAGTTACTGTATTGTGCTTGTGTGCAAGAATAATGATTTTTGTTTATTGTTATAGAAAACATTGTTTTAATTAACTTTTTACTATCATGGGATGTATAAAGTCAGCAGCACCATTGTTTAGGTCCTGTGCTTACAGAAAATGTACGGCTTGGGGGAATGTTACAAACTGTCAAAGCTGGTGGTAAAAAGAAAAAGTGAAAAAAAAAAAAACACAGTGAAAGATGATAAAAAAAAAAAAAAAAAAAAGTGAAAAAAATGTCTGGCAATCTGAGGTTAAAAGTGAAGAGCAGGACCTGGCAACGTAAGGGTTACAGTCCAGCCGCAATTTATGTGCACTATTACTTTCTCCTATTGCATGAAAATGCCCTCAAAGTTTTTTCTGGGAATATGGGAAACTTTGTACATATTTGCAAGCAAAACAGCTACAAGGTTTTCCACGGCTTTTTTACATTATGCTAATTATTCCATAAAAACATTTAAAGCCTAACATTCCCCTCTATACAAGGAACTTTCCTTTCCAAAATGGCCACAGGAGCTCACAGTTCTGGACAATATAAATCACCTTGCTCCCTCTAGTGGATGGCAGCTGTCATTACAATAGGCATATTTCAACACAGAAAAAAATCCTCACTCTTTTGGGGGGCTAGCAACAGTACTAACCAAAACAGCGATATGACCCCAGGGTGCCGAACCTTAAGATTGTAATATCGGTGGTACACATCACACACTTTGGGAAACACTATGATAAACTATGTTATCATTTCCTTTTATTTTGTTTTTTTTTTAATTCAGATACAAAATGTCATATTGATTTTAAACAGGGTATTAATTTTTATGTAATTGGTCCCCATGAAAAATCTTTAAAAAGCTCCCATGAATGAAAAATACATTTCTGACTGGTTACTACATTGTTACTGATGCCTAGATATCTACGTTCACGTTTCATTTTAAGGGCTAAATCAATTAAAGCGGTATTAAACCCAAAAACAAATATTCAATATATCGCAGCTTACCAAACCTTACATGTGGTGGCTGCATTAGTTTTCTTTTAGCTGGTGATCTTACCAGTAACATACTTCCTGTCTTAAACCGGCCATAGATGGATCGAATTTCGATCGGTCTATGGGCAGTCAGGTTTTACTGAAGTCGATCTATACCATATATCGACTTTAGTACAACCAGCCTGTTGGGTTTTTTTTTTTGTTCAATCATTTCCGGCGGCTATAGTAAGCAGATTGTGTACAACTTAGTTAGCCAGCAGCCGGCCCAGGCTGGGGAAAGGGTTAATTGATTTTAGCTCAGTTCCTGGGCTTTTGGTCCTAGCAATCCCATCTGTACTATCAAAGGGGAGACAGCCAAGGTCCAGAGAGGGGGACAGCCAAGGTCCAGAGAGGGGGACAGCCAAGGTCCAGAGAGGGGGACAGCCAAGGTCCAGAGAGGGGGACAGCCAAGGTCCAGAGAGGGGGACAGCCAAGGTCCAGAGAGGGGGACAGCTAAGGTCCAGAGAGGGGAACAGCTAAGGTCCAGAGAGGGCGCTGTTGAAGGAACCAGGAATTGCGGAGGACATCCAAACCATGGACAATGCCATGGGATTGCAGGCTGCAATATTCCAATAAAAAAACAAAAAAGACACCAAAATGAATGGAGTAAAAATGGCTGCGGCACTTTATTGGTTTAAATGATAAACAAAATTAATTTATAAAATCTTTCAAGATATGCATTTAAAGCAATAAATCTGCTCAGTCCTCATGACTCAAGCATAAATTAATCAAAATTATTAAACAACAGTCCCCCTTCAAAGAAGGTGACAATCCTCTTAAAGTGCCATCGACGAAGGGTGGGAGAGAGGGAAGCTTGCAGTGTTGCTGCCGACCACTCTGAGTGAAGACTGCTGACAGAAAAAAACCCTTTTATAGGGGATTTCAAGATTCTGGAAGGTCCTGGAAGAAACCAGAACTTTCTTAAAAGGGCAATAAAATAATATAGTACAACTGAGGCAGAAATTGTTGCCACCTTAAGCATTAGAAGGCATACTCAAAGGGGCAATCTAAAATACACTGATGCTGAGGCAAAATGCAGTTGCCATTTTAAGCAATAGGAAAGCAGCCGCAAGCCCATGAAAATTGGGCCCAAATGAATCGAGCCTCCTTTTTCCCATGGGATTGCAGGCTGCAATATTCCAATAAAAAAAACAAAAGACACCAAAAGAAATGGAGTAAACATGGCCACGGCACTTTATTGGTTTAAATAATTAACAAAATGAATTTATAAAATCTTTCAAGATATGCATTTGAAGCAATAAATCTGCTCAGTCCTCATGACTCAAGCATAAATTAATCAAAATTATTAAACAGTCCCCGACCTAGCCGGGACTTGCTCTGCAAGACAACGACTGGCTTACCCCAAAACCGTGGCCATTTCTATGCAAGATTGTAATCCTAAATTAAGGATATCAAGGCCAACCTCAGACAGATGAATACCATCCTGTCTATACAGGCCTGAAATACCTCCTTCCAATTCAAAATGCCAAAAGGAGAAACCATTGACGACAGGCATGAATTTTTCCATGGACCTGTTAATTAATTTCCTGATCTTCTCCAAGGGTTTTAAATCAGGAGAATACCAGGTCAATCAGGGAACAATTTCAGAAAAAATAATAGTTGGAAATGTGATTTTAAAATACAAATTACACCATTGAAGACACCTTATTCCCTTCCAAAAAAACGTGAAATTGGTCAGGATGCAAGCCAAGATTTTCAGTATAGCATCGCTGGGAAGCTCTCTTACGCCTTTTTTGTTCTTTGGCGCTAATTCTGATATCCTTAATGCTGCAAAGAAGGCCACCACAAAAGCAGTTTTAAATAACAAGGCTTCATAAGAGGAGAAGCAAATTAAAGGAGTGGCTGAGCAAAGTTTTTTCAAAATCCCTATAAAAATGGGGCGCCTATCGTTAGCCACAAAGCATGCCTTTCTATATCTTTTGAGTGCTTGTCTAATGGAAAAATAGCTCCTACAAGCAGGAAATTGACGAAGTTTGAAGAAAAATGAAATTCCAGCTAGAGTTTTTACCACTTGGCTATGAGATAGATTTTGCTGCATTAAAGTACACAGAAAGGCTAAAACCGTGTGCTCAGATGGTGAAATTGGATCAAAACCACACATTATATTAAAATTTAACCATTTCTCCCAAGTGACTGAGTATCCAGACCATGTATTGGCTGCTAAAGAACTTTGTATTGCCTTGCTGACAATGGTCATATCAAGTCCCAAAGATGTTCCGGGCATGCAACACCTTCCAGATCTGCACTTTGGAGCAGTTGCCTGAACCGCAAAATCTGTAAGCGAGACAGAGCAACTGCCATGTTGTTCAATTTTCCAGAGATAAACTTTGCTTTTACCCAAATGTTACATTTTAGGCAAAGAAAAACAAAGCCACGCAATAACTTGATGTCAAAAACTGATCTGGAAACTAAACAATTTATGCAAATATAATACCTTTATTATCCGTTTGGACAATAATGTGTTTGTTAGCAAATGAATTACCTCATATTTCCAAAGCTACAATGATTGCAAATAACTCCAATAGCACTATACACTTAGTTGCTTTTTTGGCTATCCAAGAGCGGGGCCAGACGCCACAGCACCAGTGTGTCTTAAAAATTGCTGCAAGCCCTTGGACCCCGCTGCGTCTGTATAGAGTTGCAATTCTGAGTCAAAAACAAAATCTGCTTGAAAATAGGACCTACCATTGTAGTCATCAAGGAATTGTGACCAGATCCTCTTTAAGATCCTGTGTTATCCGGACATACGAAAAAGGTGACTTCAATCCTGAAGAGGCCAGGGAAAGACGCCTGGAAAAAATCCTCCCTACTGGCATAATCCTAGAGGCAATCGCCAAAAGGAAAGGCCTAAAAGGGATTGAAGTTTCCTTAATAAAACCTTTCTCCACCAGAGAAAAACAAAATGGAAGACTTAAGTCTCTCTATTTTCAGAGAGGAAGAGGGGGGGGAGGGGTTAGAAACCCCCGGGACTTTTAAGGTGCTCGTATACTAAAGTAGATACAGTAGAACAACATGTATGACTTTATCCATAAAAAGTAATTTTTATTTTACATATTTAAGACAAGTATATGAACAGAGCAGTTTTCACTTAAAAACAATATTTGGATATCAAAGACGCCACATTGACTGATGGCCAAATGATCAAAAAAATACCACTTGATTATACAGCCACTCTACATGTTTCACTCACTTCGGAGCTTCCTCAGGAGTTTTGGAAATATAATAAGATAAGGTGTACTGTAGATAAAAGAAGAAAAGAACAAAACAAAAATAAAATATACTGTTGTAATTAATACATTTCAAAGATATTATGTGTAAGTAAATCATACAGCTCAAAAGGCATCCAAAAGTATTCCTTGATCAAATAGAACAGCAATAACAATAATAGAGTTATATTTACATTCTTACCAGGCTGCCTCATATATGAGACAAAATCAAATTCAATAATCAAAGCCAATAATTGGCGTCAATGGTATAGGATAGTTCAACTGCGTCTCTCTCACATTAGCAGTACCCATCATATATGGCCACAGAGGGGTATAGGTTCGTGTAATCCCTAATGCAAAGGAAAAGATGAAATAAAGAGATAAGAAGGTTTATTTAAAGATTAATGAGCTTAGGAGTGCAGCTATACTGATCATTATGGTGGAGAGTAAAAAATACCTTTGGTAGAATCAAAAAATCTTTGTACAAGAGGCACAGCCACCTCATAGACAATTAATGAAACGATATATTGATCAGAATCCACTAGGGGGCCCTACTTCATCAGCTGAGAGTCATGCATATGAAGTTCAGACAGTGAAGTTTAAAGTCATTCCTAAGAGACCAAAAAACAGCAAAAATGCTTACCAATTGTGGAGATCGAGCAGACATAGAGGTTGGGGGAGAGGCATAAAGTCTCCCCTATGATGAAGAGCCTGCAGCAGAATGTAGCGGTATACACACCGCTCTCTTATACCCTTCCATCAACGGCGGCGTCTGGCGTCACCGCTGTGATGCGGATGAGTAGCAAGGGGGCGGCGAACGAGTGGGAAGGGGAGGAGTAGCGGCATGGTGTTGAGAACGTCAGCGGCTGCCAATGTGCATGTGTCAACAATAGAAGTGCGCGAAATGTGTCTGAACGACACATGAAGCTGCAAATGCCATCTTGGAAAGGGGATAATGTATAACAGTTGATTTAAGACCCTATATTAGGTAAATTAATGAGTATCATTCACTGTATATTTTGAGTCCAAGAGGGCATATTTGTGAAACATTGTCCAATAGGTAAAGGATAACATTATCACCGTTTAAGGACAACCCCAAGGCTAACACCTATAGAGGCACACAAGGGGAGGGGGATTGATTGTTCGCCCACCCCGTGAGTGCCCCCGGATCGGGACATTGCAGAGTGAGAGAGACTGAGTTAGATAATTCATGCATCGTTTTCGTTGAAAAAATTGTATGTATAGATTTACAAAAATTGGGGGGAGGCAGCCTGTGAAGGATACAGTATCCATTACATGAGAAAAATACATACAAACAAATGCAGTACTAATAGAATACAGCAAAAAATGAAGCAAAAAAATATTAATAAAATGAATAGAAAAATGAATGAATCCTAAATAAAGACCAGAGTGAAATTGGATTTAGAAAGAGTTTTTGCAAAAAATTGTTTTATAAAAATGGTTTAAAGCTGAAAGCGTCATTTAAACCTGGATATTTTAGAGCTGATAGCTCATGTATACAGCGTGCCTCCTTTTGAAGAAGCACCTTGTCATAGTTCCCCCCTCTATCGCCAGGGGGGATGTGCTCAAGGGCAAAAAAGTGCATGTAGCTGCTATCAAAGTTATGTTGTAAACCAATGTGTCGGCATATAGGGGTTTCCATGCGTTTTTTTTTTTTTGTATGAATGAGACATGGTCTCTTATTCGGCAGAAGAAAGGTCGCTTGGTTTTTCCGATATAGAACATCTGACACCTGCATTGCATGATGTAGACAATGCCCACTGATTGGCATGTTGCCGAAAAATTGGGTCTAAACAGGCGACCATGGGGAAGCTGGGTACTGCGTGCTGCATATATGAATCTGCAGAAATTACAACGATGGCATGGTCTGCTGCCTTTTAAGGATTCATTGCACGATTTTGTTGAAACGTCATAATGGCTATGTACCAGGGTGTCTCTGAGGGATCTAGACCTACCCCCCCCCCCCTCTCTTTCTCTCTTCATAATTTTATGGGATGTGGTGCTAAATGTTGCCTATGTCTGCCCTTACTATCCTCTCTCTATTTTAACTGCAGGTAACCTACATTCCATGAAAGAGGTGTCAATAGTTATTCCCAAAAAATTCCAATGAAGTAGTGGGAAAAACTGTTTTCACAACAGCTAAAGGAATCCCAAAATGATCTGATATAGAAAAGAACAGTTTAAGTAAATAAAAACAAAGCAAAGAATCAGGAGGGCCAAAAAACAAAAAAATCACCTAAATAATGTATTCTATTATCAAAACCGGATTCATGAACCATGACCCATTGCAGAAAAGATGCAAAGGTTTCAAAATTGAAACAAGACAGCGAGCAGCCCATAGGCAAACACCTGTCAAAGAAAAATTGCCCTTCAAAACAAAAACTAAGGGAGTTAAAGCATTCAGGTGCAATAGGCAACAACCGGAAGGCTGATTTGACATCTGCCTTAGCAAGCAAAGTACCAAATTTATTTATCTTGCTAATGGCGTCATCAACTGTTGCATAACTGACAGAGGAAAGGGAGCTATCAATTTGATCATTTAAAGAATCCCCTCTAGGGAATGAAAGATGATGGATGGGCCTAAATGAGTTTGGCTCTTTTTTTGGGACTATACCAAGAGGTGATAACTGAAAATTCTGAAAAGGAGGAGATGAAAAAGGACCAGATACTCTTCCTTCAGAAATTTCTTTGAAATTTTTTCCTGTAACAATGTTTTTAAACTTATCAACCGACTTTAAATTACGAACTAAGGAACAACCATAACCTTCAAAAATAGGGAGCTGAAAACCTTCAGCAAAACCTTTAAGTAGTAGCGCTGCCTTCTCCTTGTCTGGATAAAGGCATAGCCAATAATGCACATTTTCCGGCCTCACAGACGTGCAGGCCTTTTGGAAAAATATCCTTTTGTGTGGGGGCAGACATAGTGGATCTCTTAAAGCATTTGGAGAGTGGATGAGTGCCACCACACAAGAAGCACTCATGTTTATACCTGCAAGAGAAATTCCATATACATTGTGACTCATTAAAAGGCATGACAAATGCCTTTTTTATAAGCAGAAGCAATATTAGGGTTGGTGGTCGGCTGTTTAACAAAATTTGATCGTTGAGGCACAATAAGATTCAGCCACAGTCCTACATCCTTCATACCCTACTGTAAATTGGGGTACACAGACAACTTTTGACGATAAGACTCGTCATAATAAAACCAGCCTAAACTTCTATAAGCTTCCAGGACTATTTCCAAATGCTGGAATAAGCCACTACATTTATTATGGAATTTTTACCCATAATATCAGAGTATATGCAAAAGGCATGCAACCAGTTGTGCAAGGTTCTGGGAATGGGTCTACACCGATCCTCCTCCAACTTGTCATCACCCTTCTTGTCTGACTTTACAGTAAATTCCTTAGAAAATGGTAAAAGTGACAGGATGTCAATATATTCACCCTGCACCTGCGCAGTACGAACTACTATCAGCCGCCAGAGATAGCCGAAGCACAAAATCTACAATCAGCTGTACACGGTGCCTGCGCCCTGGGTCCAGGTTCCTTCCCCACTATCCAAGTGGACCTAGAGGGGGAATAAAAAAAGAGCCGGGCGAAGCGAGGCCATGCCCGAAGTGTGGCAAGCGAAGCGAGCCCGCGAGGGGCCCTCTTACAGGCGCCGTGTACAGCTGATTTTCCCCTATTCATCTTCGGCTATTTCCGCCGGATCCTACTGCGCAGGTGCAGCGCCTGCGCAGTAGAGGGGGGTCCTTATCCGCTGAGTGGAACTTTCTCGGAAGAACACCGGCTGACAAATTGTTAGCAGCATATCTTCCTGCTGGCTCGCACACAGGTAGGAGGCTGAGGTACCTTCTTGCTGTGTGGTATTAACCCCTATTACATCTCTGTGCTGTTCAATAGTGGAATCATCTCTGTACTAGTACTGCCTTGTCCCTCATCAGTCTCCAGGCACCGGCACAGCCATTCTTCTCCACCAGCGCTTTCAGCTTTCTCCAGCAGTTTTTTTAACAGGGTCTCCATTATACAAACGACACAGAAGCTTGTAGTGTTGCTGCCGACCACTCTGAGTGAAGACTGCTGAGAGAAAAAAACCCTTTTATAGGGGATTTCAAGATTCTGGAAACTAGAACTTTCTTAAAAGGGCAATAAAAAAATATAGTACAACTGAGGCAGAAATTGTTGCTGCCTTAAGCATTAGAAGGCATACTCAAAGGGGCAATCTAAAATACACTGATGCTGAGGCAAAATGCTGTTGCCATTTTTAAGCAATAGGAAAGCAGCCGCAAGCCCATGAAAAGTGGGCCCAAATGAATTGAACCTCCTTTTTCCCCATTATGGACTCTCACCTACATGGAGGTATGCCTGGGCCAATACATGGACTAGTGCTGTATATTTTGGGGGGGGAGGGGGATGCGGCAAATAAGACACTCACCGACAACCCCCCCCCATCATCAACCCCCCCCCATCATTCGGTCGCTCAGTGTCAAACCCCACCACCCCCGTCACTCGCTCGTCCCCCCACCAGCCCCGCACTCACCCCATCTAAACAGCTTCAGCTCCTTCCTGCTCGGTGGCTTCACCCTTCGGCTTCACAGCGGCTTCCCTCCTCCTTCCCTCAGCGGACAATACGATTGCTTCTCCTCTTGGCCAATCAGGTATTAAGACCCGCTTCCTGATTGGCCGGGAGGAGAATCAGGAAGACAACAGCAAATATTATTTTGTTATTGTCACACAAATTGGTAGGCTCAGGGTGCAGTGCTCTTATGTGCTTAAAAAAAAAAAACAAAAAAAAAAAAAAACATTGGAATCCATGCGTTCGGCGGACGCATAAATTACTGACATGGACATTGTTTATACAAAACTGCATACCGCATCATGTACAGTACATTACATTAATCATTCTGAGCCTGGTCTGAAGTTCAAAGGGGTGCATATTGGTTCTGGTGTATTCCAAAAGAACCTGAGCCTGTAAACGCACTACGGGGTATGAAGTTACACTACTCCTAAAGGTTAACTTGGCAACGACGAGAAGAGGAGTGTAGTTGCTATTGGTAACCAAGGGAAGGAACAAGCTACAAGCAACCAGTCGTTAGGTGTGGTACCTGGTAAGATGACAGGTCCTCTGGTTGTAGGGGGTCGATGTTCTGGCTCCCTCTCTAGCAGTCGGTATCCAAAAGCAATTGGATTGAACCCGCGTTACGGAGATCTTTGGCCTGGTCATGAGGTATGGGAAAAACCATTTAAGTGAGAATATGCATGAGGTTCCCCCCCCAGGTGCTCGGTGGGACCCCATTCTGTTACGGGGATTGAGGCAACAGAGGTACGCTGGACTGGTGGAAGGCAAACATACAAGTACAGAGTGTAGTGACATGGGGACAAGTTGCTTTTCAGAGGTACTTTGCACATTATTGCTGCAAACTGTGAAGACTCATCTCTGACCCTAGGTTCCCACCTATGCGCTTTTTAGTGCATTTTGCAGTTACGCACTGCAGTCCATTTACCATGGTTTCCTATGGTACACGTTCACATCTATGCGTTTTGCAACTGGTGCGTTTTTGAAAAGGGTTGGGGACTTTTTTTCCCATGTTTTGCGTGTAATAGACTTTAATGGAATCACACCAGAAACGCAAGTGTTGTGTTTGTGATGCAATTTTTGATGTGTTTTTATTTTTCCGTTTAAAACACTGTATATAGCTGATTGCTAAGGAGGGGGCTGGGAAGCCGGCTGCCACGTCCTTAACAACCGATCAGTCATCAGCTTTTCTGAAAGCTGAATGTAAAAACAATAAATTGCAGGCAAAAAAAATTTGTGAAAAAAACCTGTGGGGTCTAGTTTGGATTCGGAGGGAACCCCCCACGCCAATTACTTTTTTTAAATGGCGTGGGGTCCCCCCCAGAATCCATACCAGGCCCTTATCTGAGCTTGCAGCCTGGTAGGTCAGGAAAGGGAGGGGACGAGCGAGCGCTCCCCCCCCCTGAACCATACCAGGCCGCATGCCCTCAACATGAGGGAGTGGGTGCTTTTGGGGCAGGATTGATGGGGACAAGGACCTCTTCCCGACAACCCTGGCCAGTGGTTGTCGGGGTCCGCAGGCGAGGGGCTTATCGGAATCTGGAAGCCCCCATTAACAGCCCCCAGGTTCCGCCCCCCCTCCCAATGTGAATGAGTATTGGTATCTTCTCCTGGAGCCGTCTTCTCCCACTAAAAACAAAAAAGACCGCTCTTGTCCTGAGGCTGTTTTCCTCCATTGTGATGTCCCCCGCTGCCTGGCACCTCTTATAAAGCCATGGTGCATAGCCATCTGATGATGTCGCCTGGAGAGCCTGCCCCTTGTGACATCACTCGGCGGCAAGGAAGAAGACAGCTTTGTGGGAGAAGACAGCACAAGAAGAAGACAGCACCGGGAGAAGATGGCTCCAGGCTTCTTTTTTAATAACATTTCACTGCTTTTTTGGTGAATGGGCAAGGGTACGATGTACCTCCATACCCATTCACATGGGGGGGGCCCCCTTGTTAATGGATGCTTCCCGATTCCAATAAGCCCCCCCGCCAGCGGATCCCAACAACCACCGGCCAAGGTTGTCGGGAAGAGCCCCTTGTCCGCGTCAACACGGGAGCAAGGTACTTTGGGGTGGGGGGCGCAGAGCACCAGCTCCCCCATGTTGAGGGCATGTGGCCTGGTATGGTTCAGGAGGAAGGGGCGCTCGTCCCCTCTCTTTCCTGACCCACCAGGCTGCATGCTAGATAAGGATTCTGGGGGGGACCCCACGCCTGGCATGGACCTGGGGGGGACCCCACACCATTTTTTCCACAAAATTCTTTTGTCGGCATTCAACTTCCAGCTGACAGCTGATGACTCATCGGTTGTTAACCACTTCAGCCCCGGAAGGATTTACCCCCTTCCTGACCAGAGCACTTTTTACAATTTGGCACTGCGTCGCTTTAACTGCTAATTGCGCGGTCATGCAATGCTGTAACCAAACGAAATTTGCGTCCTTTTCTTCCCACAAATAGAGCTTTCTTTTGATGGTATTTGATCACCTCTGCCGTTTTTATTTTTTGCGCTATACACGGAAAAAGACCGAAAATTTTGAAAAAAAATGATATTTTCTACTTTTTGTTCTAAAAAAAATCCAATAAACTCAATTTTAGTCATACATTTAGGCCAAAATGTATTTGGCCACATGTCTTTGGTAAAAAAAATGTCAATAAGTGTATATTTATTGGTTTGCGCAAAAGTTATAGCGCCTACAAACTAGGGTACATTTTCTGGAATTTACACAGTCTTTAATTTATGACTGCCTATGTCATTTCTTGAGGTGCTAAAATGACAGGGCAGTACAAAACCCCCACAAATGACCCCATTTTGGAAAGTAGACACCCCAAGGAAATTGCTGAGAGGCATGTTGAGCCCATTGAATATTCATTTTTTTTGTCCCAAGTGATTGAATAATGAAAAAAAAAAAAAAAATTACAAAAAGTTGTCACTAAATGATATATTGCTCACACAGGCCATGGGCATATGTGGAATTGCACCCCAAAATACATTTAGCTGCTTCTCCTGAGTATGGGGATACCACATGTGTGGGACTTTTTGGGAGCCTAGCCGCATACGGGGCCCCGAAAACCAATCACTGCCTTCAGGATTTCTAAGGGCGTACATTTTTGATTTTACTCCTCACTACCTATCACAGTTTTGAAGGCCATAAAATGCCCAGATGGCACAAACCCCCCCCAAATGACCCCATTTTGGAAAGTAGACACCCCAAGCTATTTGCTGAGAGGCATGTTGAGTCCATGGAATATTTTATATTTTGACACAAGTTGCGGGAAAGTGACAATTTATTTATTTATTTATTTATTTTTTTTTGCACAAAGTTGTCACTAAATGATATATTGCTCACACAGGTCATGGGCATATGTGGAATTGCACCCCAAAATACATTCTGCTGCTTCTCTTGAGTACGGGGATACCACATGTGTGGGACTTTTTAGGAGCCTAGCCGCGTACGGGACCCCGAAAACCAATCACCGCCTTCAGGATTTCTAAGGGTGTACATTTTTGATTTCACTCTTCACTGCCTATCACAGTTTCGGAGGCCATGGAATGCCCAGGTGGCACAAACCCCCCCCAAATGACCCCATTTTGGAAAGTAGACACCCCAAGCTATTTGCTGAGAGGCATGGTGAGTATTTTGCAGCTCTCATTTGTTTTTGAAAATGAAGAAAGACAAAAAAAAAAATTTTTTTTTTCTTTTTTTAATTTTCAAAACTTTGTGACAAAAAGTGAGGTCTGCAAAATACTCACTATACCTCTCAGCAAATAGCTTGGGATGTCTACTTTCCAAAATGGGGTCATTTGGGGGGGGTTTGTGCCACCTGGGCATTCCATGGCCTCCAAGACTGTGATAGGCAGTGAAGAGTGAAATCAAAAATTTACGCCCTTAGAAAGCCTGAAGGCGGTGCTTGGTTTTCGATGTCCCATACGTGGCTAGGCTCCCAAAAAGTCTCACACATGTGGTATCCCCGTACTCAGGAGAAGCAACAGAATGTATTTTGGGGTGTAATTTCACATATTCCCATTGCATGTTTGAGCAATATATCATTTAGTGACAACTTTGTGCAAAAAAAAAAAAAAAAAAATAATAATTTGTCTCTTTCCCGCAACTTGTGTCACAATATAAAATATTCCATGGACTCGACATGCCTCTCAGCAAATAGCTTGGGGTGTCTACTTTCCAAAATGGGGTCATTTGGGGGGGTTTGAACTGTCCTGGCATTTTATGCACAACATTTAGAAGCTTATGTCACACATCATCCACTCTTCTAACCACTTGAAGACAAAGCCCTTTCTGACACTTTTTGATTACATGAAAAAATTATTTTTTTTTGCAAGAAAATTACTTTGAACCCCCACACATTATATATTTTTTTAAAGCAAATGCCCTACAGATTAAAATGGTGGGTGTTTAATTTTTTTTTTTCACACAGTATTTGCGCAGCGATTTTTCAAACGCATTTTTTGGGGAAAAAACACACTTTTTTACATTTTAATGCACTAAAACACACTATATTGCCCAAATGTTTGATGAAATAAAAAAGATGATCTTAGGCCGAGTACATGGATACCAAACATGACATGCTTTACAATTGCGCACAAACGTGCAGTGACAACAAAATAAATACATTTTTAAAAGCCTTTAAAAGCCTTTACAGGTTACCACTTTAGATTTACAGAGGAGGTCTACTGCTAAAATTACTGCCCTCGATCTGACCGTCGCGGTGATACCTCACATGCATGGTGCAATTGCTGTTTACATTTGATGCCAGACCGACGCTTGCGTTCGCCTTAGCGCGAGAGCAGGGGGGACAGGGGTGCTTTTTTTTTTTTTTTTTTTTTTCTTTATTATTTTTTTGCTTTTTTATCTTATTTTAAAACTGTTCCTTTCATTTTTTTTTTTTTTTAATCATTTTTATTGTTATCTCAGGGAATGTAAATATCCCCTATGATAGCAATAGGTAGTGACAGGTACTCTTTTTTGAAAAAATTGGGGTCTATTAGACCCTAGATTTCTCCTCTGCCCTCAAAGCATCTGACCACACCAAGATAGGTATGATAAAATGCTTTCCCAATTTCCCAATGGCGCTATTTACATCCGGCGAAATC
Organism: Aquarana catesbeiana; assembly: GCF_042186555.1. Taxonomy (NCBI): domain Eukaryota; kingdom Metazoa; phylum Chordata; class Amphibia; order Anura; family Ranidae; genus Aquarana; species Aquarana catesbeiana. The sequence goes on from NC_133328.1 coordinate 116,517,810, forward strand.
TAAGTCATAAAATGCTCGTAGCTTCCGGTTTCTTAGACCATAGAGATGTTTGGAGCCACTCTGGTCTCTGATCAGCTCTATGGTCAGCTGGCTGAATCACCGGCTGCATTCTCAGGTTCCCTGTTGAGACAGGAGAGCCAGAGAAAAACACGGAAGACGGTGGGGGGGGGGGCATTCTCTCCCACTGCTTGTAAAAGCAGTCTAGAGGCTAATTAGCCGCTAGGATTGCTTCTACATGAAAGCCGACCGCTGGCTGAAAAGAATGATACCAAGATGATACCTAAACCTGCAAGCATCATTCTGGTATAACCACTCAAAGTCGTGAATGCTGTACCTGAAGACAAAAAAATGGTTAACAATAAAGCACAGTAAACGGTAAAGTATAAATAATTACATACCTGAAAAACAAACATGATAAAACATAATAACAATAAAACATTGCAGAATAGAATACAGTAAAAAAGAGCAGAACAACAGAGAGAGAATAAAGAGAGAGAGAACAATAAAACGACAACTATTATTTTTTATTTTATATTTTTGTTTGTGTTTTTTTTTTTTTTTTTTACACTTTTTTTGTAACTGTAACTTTTATAACTGTAACCGGTTCCAGGTTCGGGTCTCTCAAAATGCGATGGCATCTTGGGAGACCCTGTGAAAGTGTGCCTAGTCTGTGGAATGCTGTACCCTACGCTAATACTCAACTAGTGAATGGTAGTGTTCAAAACATTCACCAATGCAAAGACCAGGATTGTCAGGACAGGAGGGACAATAATAGTGGGTGTCACGCCTATATCCGCGCTTGCTGCAGACACAACATCTTTTTTGGGGGGGTTCGTTGGGTAGGGGTACTCGGGAGGACATAAAAATGCCTCTCATGCAGCCGACTGCATTTGGTTGGGGATGTGAATGGGGGAAGTACGGGCGCTGCAGAAGTGGTGGGTTCCCAATTAGGATTGGCGAATGCACCAGGAAGGGCACTATGGGCATGACGGGCCTGTGTTTGTCTTCTTCTTGGTGGCAGCGGGACACTACTTGTGCTTGCCACCTCACCAGCTTGAACTGCACTTATGGGACTCGCCACGTCACCAAGTGTTACTGCAGTGCTGGTTTGACTACGACCGGGGTGTACTAGGCCGCTGGCGCTTGCCAGTTCACCAAAACGCTACCAAAAAAACTGTAAACGATCGCAGGGATCAGGCCTGACTCTGCGAACGCTGCAGTTATGCATTTAGTGTTTTGTAAGTGACAGTGATCGATCGATACTGCACTTGGGTGGGCTGGGCTGGGCCGGGCGGAGGGGCAAAACGCAGGTGCTAGCAGGTATCTGGGCTGATCCCGCTAACACTGCGTTTTTGGGAACCCTAAACTGCTGGGGACGCCAGTATAGATCTGATCGGATCAGATATTGATCCGTTCAGATACTATACCACTAAGGGAGGTGTACAGTGCGTGCGTGGGTGTTAGCGCTACTGGCACTAACCTGACGCTGCCTGGGGCTGGTGCTTGCCAGTTCACCAAAACGCTACAAAAAAAACTGTTAGCGATCGCAGGGATCAGGCCTGACTCTGCGAACGCTGCAGTTATGCGTTTAGTGTTTTGTAAGTGACAGTGATCGATCGATACTGCACTTGGGTGGGCTGGGCTGGGCCGGGCGGAGGGGTAAAACGCAGTTGCTAGCAGGTATCTGGGTTGATCCTGCTAACACTGCGTTTTTGGGAACCCTAAACTGCTGGGGACGCTAGTATAGATCTGATCGGATCAGATATTGATGCGTTCAGATACTATACCACTAAGGGAGGTGTACGGTGCGTGCGTGGGTGTTAGCGGTACTGGCGCTTATCTGACGCTGCCTGGGGCGACGCATATCACCACCGGGCGATCAGGGGGCTAAATCTTTATTCGGTAATAAACGGCGGGTGCCCTGACATTATAAAAAATAAACAAACTAACCAGCGTCACCCGTAACGGTTATACAGTGATCAGTGGTGAAAGGGTTAACTAGGGGGCAATCAAGGGGTTAAAACATTTATTAGATAGTATATGGGGGTCCCTGTCGCTATAAAACTCTGACGGCGAACCTAAATATTTACGTCCCTAACTAGCATCACCAGCGACACTAATACAGCGATCAGAAAAATGATCGCTTAGCGACACTGGTGACGGGGGGTGATCAAGGGGTTAAAACTTTATTAGGGGGGGTTAGGGGGGTATCCTAGACCTACAGGGGGCCTAACACTCACTGCCCTGACACTGTAAATGTCACAAACTGACACCAATACAGTAATCAGAAAAAAAAAAAAAAAAAAAAAAAAAAAAAAAAAAAAAACCTGCTTGGTGTCAGTTTGTGACAGGGGGGGGCGGTGATTGGGGGGGGATCGGGGGGCGATCGGGGGAGGGATCGGGGTGTTTAGTGTGCCTGGCATGTTCTACTGTGTGTGTAGTGTGTTGTGCACTCACATTGCAGTCTTCTCTCCTCGGCCCGGAACGGAAAATACCGAGCCGAGGAGAGATGACATCATTTCCTCTGCCTCTGTGTACAATACAGAGGCAGGGAAATGATCCCATTGGCTGAGAGCGATCGCGAGGGGGGGGCCACGAATGGATGGCCTCCCCCTCACCTCCGATCGCCGGGGGAGATTTGCCGACCGCCGCAGGCACCGGGGGGGGGTCCGATCGGACCCCCCACCCGCGGGCAGGCAAGGACGTACATACACGTCCTTTTGCCTGCCCGTGCCGCTCTGTCGACGTATATAGTCGTGCGGCGGTCGGCAAGTGGTTAAGGACACGGTGGCTGGCTTCCCCGACCCCATCTTTAGCAACCAGCAATATACAGTGTGTTTACAGTGCGTTTAAAGAGAAAAAAAATCATAAAACGCATGAAAACTGCATGCAAAAATGCATAAAACCCCAGGTTTAAAAACACAAGATGCACTGCAAAACGTATCAAGCGCAGCCGCATAGATGTGAACCTAGAGTTAGTCGGGGAACTGCCTTGACACATGACTGCAGTCTCCACCTGGTCCCGGGCATTGATAAGCGCACTCTGCGGCAGAGGTACCCTATGTGCAGAGGCGCATAAGACCCCGCCCACACATTGGCATAGTTGAAGCAGGGACTCCCGCCATCATACCTGCTACAAAACACAGCTGAGACATTACTGATGATATGTTTCAACAGACTGCTGAGAAATGCTGATATGCTAAAAGAGACTATTGACTAAGACTTTTTCACATGGGCGAACTACAGCACACATCCATGCAAGGACTGTATTCACTTGCATGGGGTTGCACAGGTGTTCCTTGCACACCCGTACAAGCAGGCCCATTTATGTCAATTTGTATAATGTAACTACACGGACACAGTCACTGCTCCCAATTTGGCAGTCGTGCTGGTGTAAATGCATGATCCTAAATTCAGGCAGGGCTGTGTATCTGCATGGCTGTACACTGTAGTACGCCATGTGAACAAGGCCTTAGAGAGGTAGCTGAGGACTCACAATATGTTACCAAAAAAACTACAGGAAGAACAGGAGATACATCAGATACATCATAAGAAATTACTGAGGACAAGTGATGTGATATAAATGACAATGCTGAGGACTGACAACTCAATATACAGACCTGTTGGGACTGTGATTGGATGACTGCTGACATGTTACTAGAGACAGCTCTAGCCCATGGCTAGGCATAGGAAGGTCTGGATTGACTTGCTCATACCACTATCCTTCAACATCCACAAGGATCAGCTGATATAAATTATGATAATGATGCAGTTTATTTTTAATGGCCCATTAGCAAGATATTTGATTGGCAGTTTGATTTTCCCCTCTCTGTACTGTGTTCCAAATGGCTAGTAAATCATGGCTCCCTATTAAGGATGAGCTCCGGCGTGTCCCGATGCGCGGCTACAGAGATCGGAAAATGTCTCACTGCCTGTGATTAGCGCAGTGCCGACTTCCTGGCGGGCTCTGCACGTGGGGTGTGCGAACACGCCGGAGCTCATCCTTACTCCCTATTTAAGCCCACGTTCACATCAGGCTGTTGTTACATGCGATTTGACACATCAAATCGCCACATATTGCCGGCAACGCACTACTTTTGGCGACTTCAGGAGGCGATTTGTATAGACATCTGTGTATGTACCCGCACAGATGTTTGTCAAATCATCCCCAAAGTCGGACTGAAATACCAGTTTGAAACCGGCCCTCAGTGTGAACGCGGGCTTAATTTGTGTTTTCATCTTGATTCAACTCCTTAAAATCTTGCAAACCAAGCTTGAACATTTAACAAGAACAAGGGAGCCTGTTTTTTTAAACTTTACATTTCTGACTCAGCATCAAATCCAAATACTGTTTTTTTTTTTTTTTTTTTATGTTCATTGTGTGAAACCTGTGCAGTGAAAATGAAACAATAACATTTATTGCACAGATTTGTGCTCTTCTGCTGTGCAGTGACATGAGATTCTGTACAGCAATGTTTCTCAACTCCAGTCTTCAAGTACCCACAACAGGTCATGTTTTCAGGCTCTCCATTATTTTGCACAGGTGATTGATCAGTTTCACTGCCTAAAGTAATTACCACAGCCGTTTCATCTGAGGGAAATCCTGAAAACATGACCTGTTGGGGGTACTTGAGGACTGCAGTTGAGAAACATTGCATGTCTGCATTTTATTGCAGCTCTTTGCAGCACAGCTCTGGGCTGTTTTGCGGTGTGAATAAGACACACAGAAAAAAAAATTGTTTTCTGTGTGTCTTAGTGGTGATCGGCATTTTACACTGCAGTAAAATGCTGATCACTGCACATAGTGTGATATGACACTTAAAGTTAAAAGAGAAGTATGGGAATAGAAAAAAAAATCATACAATCCTAGTAAGCTGCAGCACCAATTCCAGCTGCAGCTGTCCCCTGCTAGTTCTACCCTGAGAACTGAGTGATCAAAGACCACTAATCGCTCAGTTCTTCCCCTCCGCTCTGAGCAGAAAGCAGTGACTGCCAGTTACCGGCTCTGTACTTTGCCCCTCCAGGGCTCACTGAAGTGCCGAGCTGTGCAGGGGGTGAGAGAGGCTGGCTCATTCTCCCAGCGGCTTGCTGAGAGGCCGAGCCAACTGCCTGCCAAGGCATCTGGGTGAATTCCGACTGCAAAGTTGGGATCTTTCCCAAGTCTGGACCGGAGTGATATCAGTAGAAAACGAGTGACAGCAGTGCAGAAGCAACTGCTCTCCTGTGATCCATAGGAAAAGTATAGCCAAAATAGCTTTGGCTATACTTCTTCTTTAATTTGTCATTAGTGTATATAGCAAAAACTGTCAGTACAGAAGACATTATAAGCTGCTTTTACCTTCTTTGTTTTATGAAAGTTTCACTTTTATATTTGTTGAATGCTTCTAAACCTGGGGCACACACAGGCATGTACTGGCCATTGGGACTACCCGGAATTTCCTGGTGGGCGGACGGCTCAGTGGACTGGTTTCAGTGACAGCCAGTGACGTTGCTAGGGGTGGCTTTTGAGGCTATAGCTCCGAATCTGGAGCCCATAGCCCTGAGTCCCAGGGGTCCCCAACCACAGGGCTGTGGCCCACTACCAGGCCCTGGCCTCTTTGCAGCCGTGTGGCGGACTGCACGGGAGAGCCGGGTGGGCGAGAGAGCAGAGAGATGATATCACCTCTCACCGCCTAACCTGCATCACTGCTGTTCTGCCCTTTTATTCGGGGAAGAGTTGTACATATTGCAATGCGCATGTTTAATACATCTAGAATTCCATTCAAGTAGCAGATTTGGAGGAAAGAGTAAAGGATTAATCATGGTCTATTATTGATTACGTATCTCTTTCCTAAACATAGGTGGTTTACAATCGGAGAAAATATATTTATATATATATATATATATATTGTATATATTTTTTTTTATTTAGGTGTTTATGGTTTAAGTACATATTATTGGTCCTATGAATAGTTTCCAATATTTTTATCATCATTTTATATAAAATTTGATCAATTTTAAATGAATAAATTGGTGACACGGATTGTATCAGGCTAAATGCTTACTTCCGGTGTCCCTCCTGCCTTAATGGTATTTAAGCGTGGTGTGCTGACGTCCAGGCATGATCTCCGTTCCCAGTGGATGACATTTAAGGGGAAACGTGTCGGGTAGAGCATGATCCTGTGACGTCATTACGCTGAACAACTGATTGGTATACACCGCGGCTAGTTCAAACAAACCTTTCTTACCTGCCTTGATTTTATGGATTTTTTTATCTGTATGACCTGTTTGGAAATAAAGACCTTTGCTGGAATATACTGCACCATGAAGCCCTCTACTGTTCCTCCTTACATGAGAATATCCAGATCCTTGCTTTCATAAGAGTGTCCCAGGAGTGAAGCTTATCCTTGCTGGTTCCTTGATAATGGGTGGATATTTCCCTGTTTTTAACCATCGCAAGTTCACCTGCCGGCAGGCTAATGCACAGGCGCTTGTGATCTCTATCATCTGAGATCCAACTTATCTGGTAAGCAGTTTGTATTTGTACATCGTGAATCGCATCTCAGATGATTGAAGTGAGGAATATGTGTCCTGCTTTCTGGAGATTTATTGAAGGAATTTTTTTTTTCTAATTTTGGAGATTCATTTTAGGACTTTGGTTTATTTATTTATTTTTCACATATTAAATGGACTTTTTCTTTATATGTTTTTATACACATATTTCTTTTTCATATATTATAATTTTTCATATATTATTTTGAGATTTGATCTATATTAATATTTATCACTATTTGCAGTGGTTATTTTGTGCATTTTTTTCTTTTTTGATTTGTTTTAGGTTTCAGCATTTAACCTATAGAGGTGCAGCATTTAATCACGTTATCTGTATACACAGTCATATCACCTGTGCACTCATATATATATATTTTTTCACTTTGGATAATATTTTGGTGGTTAGCGCAAATATCCCCCCCTTTTGTCTTTATATATTGTTAGAAATACCTTATTTGCAACTTTCCCCCGCCCTTTTCACTTTTTCCTGACCATGGATATTTTTGAATATCACAAAACTAGAAAGATTAACCCTGAGGAGGTGTTTAACCATACCTTGCCAGAAACGGAGAACATCCGTGGGATTTTCATGCGTCTTAAAAATGTGCTTATAGCTGAGATGCACACCACATGGGACATTGTGTTTCTGGAAAGATACCTTAAGGAGAAAATGGTTCCTAGGAGCTTGCGTTGGCAGGTCTATCCGGATAGAGGAGATAAGGAACCTAAGGAGTGGTTTCAGTACTTTAACGATGTAGAACTTGCTTTCCTTGATGTTTTAATATCAAAGAAAAGAGCTAAAGCGCTGAAACTTCAACAAGAAATTGGTGAAATTAGAGACAAGCTTGCTCCTTTCAATAAGGAGGGTTTGTAACAAGTTTACATCAAAGAACAAGGGAGATAATGGTAGAGGTGGAAGAGGAACAGCGGGTTAAGAAAAGGAAAAAATACCTCAGAGACCTAGAGGACTACAAGTCCAATAGTGTCTTTAAATGGCAAGAATTGTACCAGGATGCCTATACCCCTGTAGTGGACGGTATGTTGGGTGTTAGTGTGGACACCAATACTGGGGGTTTTCAGCCCCCCCTCCCGGGGATTCCAGGCTGGAGCAATTTCCACAAGGTCCTTCTCAACCCACAGTCCTGGGACCCTGAGAGGTGGAGGAGGATGTACACCACAAAAACACAAGAAACACACCACTTTGGCTCAGAATAAAAACAAAAATTACAACTCTTATCCACCTAGAAATTCATATCAGTATGAGGGGAATAATTCTAACACTAGGGGGAGATCTCAATATCGAGGCCAGAATGGGACGAAACCCCCCTATAGTCAGATGAATTCTCTCCCACAATCACTAGGTAGACCCACCCAGATGGACCACAAAGGAGGATATAATGATACCGCATATAGAAGAGTTGGATGGCACAAATCATATGAGGGATCTTATCATTCTCCGGCCGCTTCTTGGGGATATGATATCCCAGTGGATAATCGTTATGGTCCGTTGTCTGAAGCCTATCATAATAATTTAGGATATGGAGGCAATTAGTCTGATACGGGATATGGACTGTCTCAGAATAATTACCCGCAGCCCCATGAAGGTCCCCCTGGGGCAGCTCCTCTCAGAAACAAGTCTGACAATTTTTTAGGAAAGGGACAGTACAAAAAAGGAAGACTAAGAGAGGATGCAGGGGAGGGGAATGGAAGCACTCCCAAAAAAAGAAGGAGATAAACACAGAAGGTATTTTCAATCTCTGTGGGGTGGCTCTTACAGAATCAGAGAAATATACTCTGAGTCAAGGGTTAAAATATGCACCCAAACAGAGACTGAATAAGTTCCAAATGTTCATTGATATTCAGAAACATATGAGGAAACTCAGCATAAAACTATACTTTCTGTCTAATCCCATCACCAGAACAGAAATTCAAAATAAAAGCAATGAGATTAGTGTTAATAAGAAAGGAACGGGTTTAAGAAATGCTTCCCTATTTAATCCCCCAGGTAAACCCGCCCCTAGTATTAAAGTTTTTAAAGATTTAGTTTTACAAGACTTACAGAAAGCACATTTTAAAAAGGACAACCAGAAAGAGATACAAGAGGGGATAGAATCATTATGTAAGAATAAAGAGCTCATTATTCGCCCCGCGGATAAGGGAGGGGAAATTGTGCTCCTTAAAAAACAAGATTACCTGACAGAGATGAATCATCTCTTGTCAGATAAAGAGACCTATGCTATTTTAAAGAAGGATCCTACTGCTAGTTACAAGAAGAAGCTGGAATAGATTGTTGGAGAGGGACGAAGGAAAAATATAACCAAAAAGGCAGCAGAATTTTTAATTCCTCTTTCACCTAAAATGCCTATTATTTACTACTTGCCCAAAGTACACAAAAACCCACATATACCACATGGAAGACCTATAGTGAGTGGGATAGACTTCCTGACTTCTAGAATAGGCAAGTTTGTTGACTTTTTTCTGCAACCGCTAGTCACTAAAACTCCAGCCTTTTTAAAAGACGCTATACAAATGATCAATGATCTTGCACCATTGGAAGTTGATGAGGATGTGTCACTGGTTACGGCAGACGTATCCTCTTTATACACTAATATCCCCCATGATTTAGGTTTTACTGCGGCCAGATATTTTATGATGAAAGATGAATCATTGGACAAAACCCTGCTAGAATTAATTCTCAGAATGTTGGAATTCGCTATGCAACATAATTATTTTTATTATGATCATAAATATTTTTTACAGTGTACTGGTGTGGTGATGGGGGCTAAATTTGCCCCCAGCCTCGCCAATCTCTTCATGTCCTTATGGGAGAATGATCATATTTTTTCTTGGAAATGCCCACGCTTCCTTCTTTTTTGGCGTTGATACATAGATCATGCCTTCTTTCTATGGAAAGGGGACTCTGAATCTCTTCATTCATTTATGAACACGGTTAATAATAATCAGTGGGGTATTAGATTCACATATGATTTCAGTTTGACTTCGGTTAATTTTTTGGACTTGGTGGTATTTAAAGATCAAGGGCGACTGCTCACCAAAACACTTTTTAAATCAACTGACAAAAATGGGTATATTCCCCAAGATAGCTGCCACCACCCTAATTGGCTTAAGGCCGTCCCTAAAGGCCAATTTTGTAGGGTAAGAAGAAATTGTTCACGGGTAGAAGATTTTAAAACTCAAGCTACTGTTCTGAGAGATCGTTTTCTTGACAAGGGATATGATCCCAAGTTGATTGAGGAAGACCTTCAGAATGTCACTATTATGGATAGAGAACAACTTCTGGTGCCTAAGAATAGAATAACTAAGAAACAGGATAATTCCTTTTTTGAATGGGCTTTCATTACCACGTTTTCTTCCCAACATTGGTGGGTGAATAGAATAATTAAGAAACATTGGAAAGTGTTAAAAGGGGACCAGGTTCTAGGTCCAGTACTTCCAGACAAACCTAATGTGATATATAGAAGAGGTTACACCCTGAAAGATAAATTGGCACCCAGTGCAATGGATTTACCCCTCAAAATGAGAATGTTTGGAAACTTGAAAGGTTTCTTTCCTTGCAAATGATGTAAAGTTTGCAAGACTTCAGAAACTACTTCCTTTAAGTCCAACGTTACAACAAAATTATTTAACATACAAGAATTTATTACCTGTAGAACTGTAGGGGTTGTGTACCTACTGACCTGCCCATGTGGGTTACAGTATGTAGGCAGGACCACTGGGGCCCTCAATATTAGAATAGGCGAGCACATAGGCAATACCAAAAGAGGATTTATAGGTCACAGTGTGTCTAAACATTTTTGTTTATGTCACAATCGAGACAGCTCGCTTCTTCAAGTTATAGCTATAGAGAAATATGTCCCACATTGTAGGGGTGATAACCTTAAAAGACATATTTCCCGTCGTGAGACGAAATGGATATATGACCTCCAGTGTTACAGCCCCTGGGGCTTTAATATTGAGTGGGACACAAACTGCTTTATAGATAATAGCCGAGTTCCTGATGTGTGAATTTAGTACATATTTTTCTTAATGTGCTTTAGAGGTAAAGGATTAATCATGGTCTAATATTGATTACGTATCTCTTTCCTAAACATAGGTGGTTTGATCAATTTTAAATGATTAAATTGGTGACACGGATTGTATTTGGCTAAATGCTTACTTCCGGTGTCTCTCCTGCCTGAATGGTATTTAAGCGTGGTGTGCTGACGTCCAGGCATGATCTCAGTTCCCAGTGGATGCCTTTTAAGGGGAAATGCGTCGGGTGGAGCATCATCCTGTGACGTCATCACGCTAAACAGATGATTGGTATACACCACGGCTAGTTCAAACATACTTTTCTTACCTGCCTTGATTTTATGGATTTTTTATCTGACGCTCTCCCTCTTAGACATTGCCTTTTTGTAAAAAAGAATTTTTTTTTTTTTTCTGGTGGGGGGGGGGGCACAGCATAATGTTGGGGGGGTCAGGGCCCCCTCTGCTCCCCCCTAGGGCCGCCATTGATCATCTGAGATCCAACTTATCTGGTAAGCAGTTTGTATTTGTACATCGTGCACCGCATCTCCGATGACTGAAGTGAGGAATATGTGTCCTGCTTTCTGGAGGTTTATTGAAGGACTTTTTATTTTCTAATTTTGGAGAATCATTTTAGGACTTTGGTTTATTTATTTATTTTTCACATATTACATGGACTTTTTCTTTATATGTTTTCATACACATATTTATTTTTCATATATTATAATTTTTCATATATTTTATTGAGATTTGGTCTATATTAAAATTTATCACTATTTGCAGTGGTTATTTTGCACGTTTTTTTCTTCTTCTTTGCGAATCAACACTCACCAAACTTCTACTAACATGAAATTAGCAGAAGGAGCCCAAAGGGTGGTGCTAAAGAGTTGAAAAACCACTTATTACGGCACTACAATCGTGTTTGTGTGCCGTTTGTATGCAAGACAAGTTTGGGGCCAACACCCTTCCGACAAAAGTCCGAGGTTTTGTCTGTGGAAAATCTGATCGTGTGTACAAGGCTTTAGAGTGTAACATGTTACCAAAGAGCACCTGCCTTTGCCCCTCCGATCCCCCGCTGTGACAGCAGAGCGTGGCTGTGTGGAGCTCCACCCACACAGCCATGTCATTCATGCACAGTTCTGTGCATGAATGAACTACAACTACCATCTTCCATTGTGGCAGGCGGCTTGTAGTTCTCAATTAACTTTGGGGGCGATGGTGAGTGCTCTCGTAGTTCATTGATCTTCCTGCTCTCCACTGTTTGCCTGTACAGGAGATATGGGCAGACAGCTATACTGAGATTCTGCAGAAGCCTGACATTGCACCTGTGATCTGCTGATCGCGGGTGCAATGCTCTGCAGGCTCCAGCAAAAAAAAAAAAGAAGTGCACATTTGTTTACCTGCGAAAATATGTGCGTTTTAATTTTTTAGTTTATTTTAAAGGTGAACCTAGCCTTTAAGTCTTAGGGGTCTATTTATAAAACACTTGTTGCACAAATGTCAAAAACAGTTGTGCAAATTAAATTAAAAAACTCACCATATGTTTTTAAATAGATTTTACTTCTTTATCATCAGATCCCATCTTTTGTTCAAAATTTATATTTTCTCATTATTTTGGAAAACTATACTGCATGTCGGCCACTAGAAGGAGCCGATTATACAAGAATTCATCTATTCAAAACATTCAGTGAAACCTAGTTCAGCTTGCACAACGTTTGTGCAATAAGGATGAGCTCCAGTGTGTTCGCATAGCCCACGTGCAGAGACCGCCAGGAAGTCGTCACTGCGCTGCGCTAATCACAGGCAGTGAGACATTTACCCGATGCGCGACTGCAGAGATTGGGAAATGTCTCACTGCCTGTGATTAGCGCAGTGCAGTGCTGACTTCCTGGCGGGCTCTGCACATGGGCTGTGCGAACACACCGGAGCTCATCCTTATTGTGCAACCAATGTTTTATAAATAGACAATAACATGATTGGCACCCTACCTGCCACCTATCCCTCTCTTCCCTCCAGGCTATAATCAGCATCACTCTGTCCCCTCTCTCGCCTTTTGCTTGAAATGGCTTTGGAGTCACAACAGGCTAAGTGCTAATAAATAAAACTGTATTGACCATTCATGGTGTGAAAATTCAAGTTGTGTTTTAAATTCTGCACTTTATACGTGATGTAGAGTCATAAATGCGGAGAGACAGAGCAACCTAGAAGGTGAATTACATGCTTTTTTTTACAGCACTACAGTAAATCTCCTACTTATTTCACACAGAGACCTCAAGAGAGAGTTTTATGCGCAACCTGTTTAGTATACAATGTGAATGATATATCATTGCTGATTCCATACCGGGGATATGGAGTGCCAGATGTGCTCATGAAAAATAATCCCCAAGAAAGCAGACCCGATGCATTGCTTCCTAGTACAGCACGAGGGAAATGCAGATGCAGCATATTAATCATTCTGTTGCTTTCAGGCTGAAACACACATAGGTCTTCCAGTATTGCAGCTTGTAAGAAGAAGTTTTAAGTAATAACAGTTGTGGTTGATATTAATGTCAAGGTATTCATGACCTGCCAAAAGGAAATGTGTCACCTAGCTTGTTATCCTAAATGACCTGAATACATCCCCATTCTGAAAGTTTTTCAGATAAAGAATATGATTATTCATTTATAATTGGAGCAATGATGCTTTACAATGAAGACCATCTTAAAGCGGAGCTCCACCCAAATGGGAGATTATGTTGGTTTGCACACCCCCCCCCCCCCACATCAATCTGAGTTGGCAGTACGGCCCCCCCTCCTTCCCCCGCAGTCTTCTGGGACACATCACAGGTCCCAGAAGACTACAGGACCATCCACAAGGCGTGGCTTCGCACAATCACAGTAGGAATCCGTCTGTGAAGCTGCAAGGCTTCCCTTACTTGCTATGATGGCGCCTGCACCCAAAGCCGATTGAAGATTTGGTTCAGGTGAGGGGATCCCTGGACAGGTAAGGGTGCTTATATTAATAGTCAGCAGCTACAATAATTGCAGCTGCTGACTTTTAATTTTTTAGGGGGGCCTGGAGCTCCTCTTTAATGGAGATTATTTTTAACAACATGTGAATGCACTATAGGCCCCGACTGTCAGTTTGGCAGTCTGCAATCTTAAGCCCCATACACACTATTAGATTTTCTGCAGATTTTTGTCTTCAGATTTACCAAAACCATATAATATGAGGTCAAACCTTGGGAGTTTCAATTTGTATGCAATCAGGCAGGCCCTTGCACTACATGGTTTTGGTAAATCATAAGACAAAAATCTGCAGAAAATCTAATAGTGTGTATGGGGTCTTAGAAACATAAGCCTTTCTGACAAATGCTAAAGTGGACCAGGCATCAGATATGGTTTGTCATGTCAGGTGAATACAAGCTAAGAAATGTGTAAGCGTAAAGCTTGCTATCTATTGATCGAAAGTTCGTACTGCACACATTTTGACCAGTGTATGGGCTCCCCGCTCAACAGAAGTTGATTGTTTAATCAACTTTGAACGGACATGTTGAAAAATTTTCCATCAATCAGCGGCTGCAGCCACTCAACTGCAGCCACTGATCAGTGTATTCTGACAGTGGAGGGTGCCTCAGTTGGAATATAATGTTCTGGTGGTGTCCTTGTTTGTAGGGGAAAAAGAAAAAACACAAAAAGAAGTGTATAGCCAGCTGACAGTCTATATTATTTTTTCACCTTAATGCATTCTCTGCATTAAGACAGAAAAAAAAAAAACGGCCACTAGTTGTACTACCTATCTACCACATCCCTAAACACTTACCTGACTCCTGTCACCATTCCAGCTCTGTCTTGGCCGCAACACCTCTCCTCTCACTTCATGGTCTCACAGGAGACACTGAAAGCAGTGGACTCCTGCTGCTGTAAGGGCTAGTTTACACTTGCTTCAAAACATGGCTTTGGACATGTTTTGTTAAAGCTCTCTGAATGCCAGTCAGAGCCCCTGTCACTAAATAAAATAGCTTACAGTCCTGTTTACACCTTGCTTTTGGTTGGTGCTTCGATGAGGCTTCGGTGGGGCTTCAATGAGGCTTTGGTGGAGCTTTGGTGGGGCTTCTAGCGAGCTTTGCCATAGATGTCTATGGAGGCTTTGAAGATCATTTGAAGCACCACTAACGCTACATGGGGCATAATTTTTGAAGCGATGTCGAAGCAAAAGCAAAGTGTAAACAGGACTGTAGGCTAACCATTGTATTTAGTGACAGGAGCTTAGAATGGCATTCAGAGAGCTTTAACAAAGCCTGTATGAAGCTTTGTTTTGAAGGAAGTGTAAACTAGCCGTTAATGTGTGTTAAAGTTGAAGCAAGTGTAAATGGGCAGCACAGTGGTGTAGTGGGTAGCACTCTTGCCTAGCAGTAAAAAGGGTCGCTGGTTTGAATCCCAACCACGACACTACCTGCCTGGAGTTTGCATGTTCTCCCTGTGCCTGCGTGGGTTTGCTGCGGGTACTCTGGTTTCCTCCCACACTCCAAAGACATGCTGGTAGGTTAATTGGCTTCTGTCTGAATTGGTCCTAGTACATGAATGTGAGTTAGGGACCTTAGATTGTAAGCTCCTTGAGGATAGGGACTGATGTGAATATACAATGTATATGTAAATCGCTGCATAAATTGATGGCACTATATAAGTACCCTTAAGCTACATAGGGTATAATTTTTGAAGCAAAGCAAACAAGGTGTAAACAGGACTGTAAGCTAACCATTTTATTTAGTGACATGAGCTTTGATTGGCATTAAGAGAGAATTAACAGTGTAAACTAGCCCCAATAGTTTAAAAAGTGACAGACACAAGGTTTACATCTCCTAAAAAAAGGAGATTTAGGGCTAGTTTACACTTGCTTCAAAACAGGGGTTCGGACAGGCTTTGTTAAAGCTCTCTGAACACCAGTCAAAGCCCCTGTCACTAAATAAAATAGTTAGCCTACAGTCCTGTTTACACCTGCTTTTGCTTGGTGCTTCGATGAGGCTTTGGTAGAGCTTCGATGGGGCTTCAATGAGCCTTTGGTGGGGCTTCGGTAAAGCTTTATGGGGCTTCAAGCGAGCTTTGCCATAGACTTCTATGGAGGCTTTGAAGCACCACTAATGCTACATGGGGTATAATTTTTGAAGCAATGCCAAAGCAAAGAAAAAGCAGGTATAAACAGGACTGTAAGCTAACCATTTTATTTAGTGACAGGAGCTTTGACTAACGTTCAGAGAGCTTTAACAAAGCCTGTCCAAAGTCTTGTTTTAAAGCAAGTGTAAACTAGCCGTTAATGTGTGTTGAAGCCGAAGCAAGTATAAATGAGCCCTAAATAAATCTCCTGAGGATGGAGCGGGAGTGTGGCTTACTAGTACTGTGTGTATCTATTGGCACACACAGCCCGGCTCTGGAGCGCAGGTTCCTTCTTAGCACCTGACTTCGGCTTATCTGCCTGGAAGGGACCACGTTGTACAATAATATTGCACAAAGTGGTTCCTTACCTCTTCTTTGGCAGGGGACAATATTGTTGCACAGTACAGGTAAGTGTACCTCTTTTTTTATTAAAAAAAAAAAAAAATAGCCTTTAATGAGGAACTTTGGTCGGTTCTGAAAAAAAATCTAAGTCACCAGCTACAAATACTATAGCAGCTGACTTTTAACAAAGTAATCTCACCAGCCCAGGGATCCGGCGCTGTCCTGTCCTGAGCCGTCTCTTTGCCAGTCCCCAGTACTGCCATCTTGGATGTGGGAAGTTAGCTGTGATTCACAGCCAGCTCCCCACTGCGCATGTGTGAGACATGCTGCGCTTCTAAATGGTCCTGCAGTCTCCTGGGACATGTGACATGTCCCAGAGGTTGTGGGTGCAGGGGGGCCGAAGTTCTGCTCTGCTCACTCCGCGGGAGTGAGTACCTGTCAAAAATAGGTACTTGCTCCAAAAAAACAAAAACAAATGTTCACTATAATGTGGGGACTGGGAAGAGGAGGAGGATGAGCGAAACTTCACATTTTATGTGACGTTCCACTTTAAAGTGGAGCTCCACCCACTGTCACATTTGGCACTTTTTTTTGGGGGGGGGGGGGGGGAGCGGGTACTTGGTTTTGACAGGTACCTGTTGCCACTTCCTGACTCAGATCGGCGATCTACAAGCATGTTCGGCCCCTCCTCCTCCTTCCTCCCGCAGCCTTATGAAACACACACAGGTCCCAGAAGACTGCGGGACCATTTACAAGGAGCAGTTTGACTCACGCATGTAATAGAAAACTGGCTGTGAAGCCGGAAGGCTTCACTGCCGGTTTCCCTTACTGCACCTGCACCCGAAACTGATTGAAGAATCGGTTCAGGTGGTGACATCGCTGGATCTCTGGATAGGCAAGTTTCCTTATATTTAAAGTCAGCAGCTACAGTATTTGTAGCTGGTTACTTTTAATTTTTTTTTGTGAGACTGGAGCTCCTCTTTGACCACTTCTCTACCGCTGTATAGTAATATGACGCCCGCAGATATCCTTCGTCCCTCCGGGCGGGCGTCATATGACGTCCTGGGATTCCCTGCATTGTGGAGTGCGCATGCGCGCTGCATCACTTGGAACCCGATGCGCGTGCCCGGTGGCCGCGATGTCCGTCGGGCACCCGCGATTGCCCGTTAACCGAGCAGGACCGTGGATCTGTGTGTAAACACACAGGTCCATGTACTGTCAGGTAAGAGGAGACCGATTGTGAGTTCCCTCCCCCTACAGTTAGAATCACTCCCTTGGACACATAGTTAACTCTTTGATCACCCCCTAGTGTTAACCCCTTCCCAGCCAGTGTCATGGACGTACTGCGCATGGCTCTGCAACTGGCCGTGGGCACATGGGTCCATTGGGATGTGTTCCAGTCCATAGGCATTCAGCAGTGAATAGACGTGCGCCAATGCGCATGCACAGTCCGCGGACGCGTGCACAGTAACGCAGCTTTGGCGCCCAGTGATCCTTAAAAGGGGCCTCTTCAGAATGCATCCTTGCTGCCTGATCTGCAGCTCATCCTGTACCTAATCCTGAACCTGCATCTGCTCCAGTGTTACCCGGCTTCTCCTGACCTCGCTGCTGTCTCCAGTCCTGACCTCTTAGCTTGCCTTTGACCTGCTCTGTGTTTCTGTTGGTTTGATCTCCTGTTGCCAATTCTGCCTGGACTTTGACCATTCTCTGCCTGCTGCTTCTGTCTGATTGATCCGCTGCTGTGACCTGGCTTGTCTGACCCTGCTCCTGCCTGCTGTCCTGCATCCCTGTGCATCTGCCTACAAGTCCTGCATCCCTGTGCATCTGCCTACAAGTCCTTCATCCGTGCGCACCTGCTTACAGTTCTGCATCTGTGCGCACCTGCCTGCTACTTCTCAGCGTTCCTGCATCCGCAGCAATCAAGCCTATTACTGTCTCTGCCAAGCGGACATCATCTCCAGTCAAGTGGACCCTGCAGGCTCTCCTACCCCTCTGTTCTCCGAGGGTCACTGTTCCCACTCCAGTGATCCCGGAACCAGAGCCGTATGAGAGGTCTCCCTCTGCACGTCAGGCTCACCTCGAAGGTACGTGTCAGCCAGTGACATTTATACAGTAATCAATGCATTTTATAGCAGGGATCGCTGTATAAATGTCACTGGTCCCAAAATAGTGTCAAAAGTGTCCGATATGTCCGCCGCAATAGCGCAGTCACGATAAAAATGGCAGATCGCTACCATTACTAGTAAAAAATAAATAAATAAATAATAAAAATGCCATAATTCTATCCCCTATTTTGTAGACGCTATAACTTTTGCGCAATCCAATCAATATACGCTTATTGCAATTTTTTTAACCAAAAATATGTAGAAGAATACATATCGGTCTAAACTGAGGAAAAAAAAAGTTTAAAAAAAAAAAAAAAAAAAATTGGGATATTGATTATAGCAAAAAATAAAAACTGCAGAGGTGATCAAATACCACCAAAAGAAAGCTCTATTTGTGGGGAAAAAATGATCAAAATTAATTTGGGTACAACGTCGCATGACTGCACAATTCTCATTCAAAGTGTGACAGCGCTGAAAGCTGAAAATTGGCCTGGGCAAAAAGAGGGTGAAAATGCCCAGTATGGAAGTGGTTAATATCACTTTACCACATACAGGTTTTGGGATATGGGGGTTTGTTAGCTCAATGATAGATGTGTTTTTAGTGAGCCTGAGCCATATAAACTACAGTTTTTGGGACTTGCCAGAACACTTTTATTTAAAACAAAAAGAAAAGTTCAACACATTGGTTGTCCATGCAGGGGGTTTTAGCTTCACACAACACAACAGAAAATGCTGCGCTACCTGGCTCTCTTCAGCAGCACAGATCCTCTTTTTTCTGGTCTCTCAGACTGTCTCACCCAGCCTCTCCTGGTTCTCTGGGCTTTCCTGGTTCTCTCAGCCTGTGGTGACAGCCCCCAGCTGTACAGGCTCACTGCTGGCCCCTTGGAAGGGGTTCTCTTGACACCCAGGCTTCCTCACTCCTCTGACTTATGAATTCCCTTAGTCCCCTAGATTCGCCTAGTTGATGATTGTCACTTGCCACGTCACCTGCCCCATGTTGCGGATTGTCACTTGTCACGTCACCTGCCCCACTTTGCGGATTTTCACTTGCCACATCACCTGCCCCATGTTGCGGATTTTCACTTGCCACATCACCTGCCACACGTTGCTGCTTGTCACTTGCCATGTCACCTGCCACACGTTGCTAATTGTCACTTGCCTGCTAAGGTGCAGATTGTCACTTGCCAGAGTGAAGACAGGCAGCAGAGAGATGATGTAATCTCTCTGCTGCCCGCGGCTGCACAGTGAGGGCGGAACTGCAGTGATGCAGGGCAGGCGGTGAGAGATGATGCCATCTCTGTACTACCCCACCCACCGGCCCGCTGACTGGCCAGCACTAGGGATGAGCCAAACACCCCCCTGTTTGGTTCGCACCAGAACTTGCGAACAGGCAAAAAAAATTCGTTCGAACACGCGAACACCGTTAAAGTCTATGGGACACGAACATCAAAAGTGCTAATTTTAAAGGCATATATGCAAGTTATTGTCATAAAAAGTGTTTGGGGACCTGGGTCCTGCCCCGGGGGACAAGGATCAATGCAAAAAAAGTTTTAAAACCGGCCATTTTTTCAGGAGCAGTGATTTTAATAATGCTTAAAGTGAAACAATAAAAGTGTAATATCCCTTTAAATTTCGTACCTGAGGGGTGTCTATAGTATGCCTGTAAAGGGGCGCATGTTTTCCGTGTTTAGAACAGTCTGACAGCAAAATGACATTTCAAAGGAAAAAAAGTCATTTAAAACTACGCGAGGCTATTAATGAATTGCCGGTCCGACAATACACATAAAAGTTCATTGATAAAAACGGCATGGGAATTCCCCACAGAGGAACCCCAAACCAAAATTTAAAAAAAAAAAAAAAAAATGACATGGGGGGTCCCCCTAAATTCCATACCAGGCCCTTCTGGTCTGGTATGGATATTAAGGGGAACCCCGGCCAAAATAAAAAAAAAAAATTAAAAAAATGGCGTGGGGTCCCCCTCAAAATCTATACCAGACTCTTCAGATACCTTGACCCATACCTCTTTGTGCTTGATGGACTGGATCTCTGCTGTTGCCGCATCCATTCTGGGCCCTTCCTTCCCATGAGATCTGGCAAGCGAGGCCTGCTCGTTTGCAAATTGACACACATTTCATGAATATTATAATAATCCATACACATCCACTAATCCATACATATCTACCACCTAATGGCCCTATAATCTATTTTTCATTAAATTGTTTCTGTGTTTTTCTGCCTACTTGTAACTTCTTCCATGAGCTTCTGAACTCCTTTTTCCCATCCTTCCATTCGTTTGGAACAAGCAGTGCACGTTAGTTGTGATCATGGGCACTGCTCTATGCACACTACAAATTCAATAGTTTATAGTGTCTAGTACATATTGGGAGTGAGCAAGAGAGGGTGGCTACGTTTCTACATACAGTGGGACCATGGGGAACCAACCTAGTCAAACTCAAACAGGAAGCCAAATCACAGCAGCAAAACACAAAAATAAAAAAGAACGAATTTGGAGATTTGGAGGAGGCTGAGAGCAACAGAAAGTTATACATTAACTAAAAAAAAAACAAATGGCAAAACGTGTTTTTTAGTTTTGGATAGAGTGTAGAGGGATTAGAACACCTCTCAGTTTATATTGCTGCCTGTGCCCCCGTTAAGGAGATTCACCCTCTCTATTTGTCCTGTTTACCATTATCATTGAAAGTGAAAGTAAAATAAAATCCCAAATTTTGGGTTGTCCCCAGAAAAGTAATAGAGGAGAAATCTTCCAATGAGAAGCCTAGTTCTGGTGACCCTGGGGTCCCCAAGGAACTACCTTCATTTGCAGGGACTTCCTCTCACTTCCTGTTTGGCTATGGGAAAGGAAGTGAAGCAAAATCTCTGCAATGGGACACAGATGGTGAAAAAAAAAAATCTTACAGGAGGTTATAACCTTCCCTTGCTCTATCCAAAATGAAAAAAAAAAAAGAAAAAAGTTTTGCCTTTAGTTCTACTTTAACCACTTCAATACCGCCCATAGTCATGTGATGTCTGCAGATGGGATCTCCCATCCTTGGCAGGTGTCATATGATGTCCTTGGCTTCCCGGCAGTATAGGGGGCTCGCTCGCCGCATCACCGAGGAGCCGATGCACGTGCCTGGCGGCCTCGATGTCCGCCGGGCACTCGCGATCCACATCTTGTCAGGGGAGAGGAGAAAGATCGTGTGTTCCTAGTATATAGGAACACCAATCGGTCTCCTCCCCTCGTCAGTCCCCTCCCACCACAGTTAGAATCACTCCCTGGGTAACACATTTAACCCTTTGATTGCCCCCTAGTGTTAACTCCTTCCCTGCCAGTGACATTTATACAGTAAGCAGTGGCTATTTTTAGCTCTGATCGCTGTATAAATGTCAATAGTGCCAAAAGTGTCCGATCTGTCTGCCGCAATCCCGCTAAAAATCACTGATCACCACCATTACTAGTAAAAAATAAATTAATAGTAAAAATGCCATAAATATATCCCCTATTTTGTAGACGCTATAACTTTTGCACAAACCAATCAATATACGCTTATTGCGATTTTTTTTACCAAAAACATGTAGCAGAATACAAGATTTTTTTTTTTTTCTTTTTTCTTTGGATATTTATTATAGTACAAAGTAAAAATAATTAATTATTGTACTTTTTTGTTTATAGCGCGGAAAAAAAAAAAAAACTGCAGAGGTGATCAAATACCACTAAAAGTAAGCTCTATTTGTGGGAAAAAAGGACGTCAATTTTGTTTGGGAACAGCATCGTACAACCACGCAATTGTCAGTTAAAGCGATGCAGTGCCGTATCTCAAAAAACGGCCTGGTCAGCCCCTTCCGGGGCTTAAGTGGTTAAGTATACGTACTTGAATAGCGTGGCTCCCAACTGTCCCTTATTTCAAGGGACTGTCCCTGATTTGGAGCAATGTCCCTCTGTCCCTCTTTCCTCCTCATTTGTCCTCATTTTGGTCTAATCCATATAGTTGTATATAAAATACACTTTTTATCTTTCAAAAAGTGTTTCACAGTGCTAAACCTTTGATCCAAATTTTAAATTGCTGCATTTGTAAATTTTAAAAGCCAATATAAAGGAATAGTAGTGGTAAAAAAAGCCCTTGTAGATTTAAACATTTTTTTTCAGTTAATTATCCTTTAAGGGGGTGTGGCAGGGGGCATGTCCTATGCCTACATATGTTTGCTAGTAGGTGTGCCTCATTCCCATCTCAAAATGTTGGGAGGTATGAAATAGAAGTTTATTTTCTTAAAGCAGAGTTTAGTGTCACTTTAACCGCTTGTCGACCATCTGCCACAGTTATACTGCGGCAGAATGGCACAGGCAGGCGAATCGCCGTCATTGTACGGTGGGCGCACGCGCCACCCCGCCGGCCGTAACAATTGGATTCCATCAGGAACTGATCAATCCCCAGGCCAAGCCAATGAAATCTGGCCTGGACCTGGTAATCGCTCCTAACAAATGATATCCTTCCCCTGTCTGTGTAACTGTAAACACTGACAGGGGAAGTGATGTCATCTCTCCCCTCGTGTCGGTCTTTTCGTTCCAGACCGAGAGGAGAGAGCATCAGAAAAGTGAGTTGCACAACACCACACTGACACCAGGTCACGTAGGCACACATTCACCCCCCGATCACCCCCCCCCCCCCCAATTAACTCCTGCACCACCTGTCACTGTGTCACCCAGTACAGCAATCAGATTTTTTTTTTGATCGCTGTACTAGTGTCATTAGTGACACTAATCATTGTTAGGGTAATTAGTATTAGGCTCAGATAGGTTTAGGGACCCCCCCTAACCCCCCCAATAAAGGTTTAACCCCTTGATTACCCCGTCACCTGTGATCACAGTATAAGTGTCACGGGTGACACAGTTTAGCAAAATTTTTTTGTTTTTAGAGTGTCAGGGCACCCGCCATATTTTACCCAATAAAGGTTTAACCCCCTGATTACCCCGCGGGTGATCAAACTTAGGTTTTAGCGTCAGATAGGGTCTGCGTTGCCCCAGGCCGCGTCAGATCAGAGCCAGTAGCGCTAACATCCACGCACGCACCATACGCCTCCCTTAGTAGTATAGTGTCTGAACAGGTCGATATCTGATCTGATCAGATCTATACTAGCGTCCCCAACAGTTTAGGGTTCCCAAAAACGCAGTGTTAGCAGGATCAGCCCAGAAACTTGCTAGTACCTGCGTTTAACCCCCTCCGCCCAGCCCAGCCCACCCAAGCGCAGTATCAATCAATCACTGTCACTTACAAAACACAACACACATAACTGCAGCATTCGCAGAGTCAGGCCTGATCCCTGCGAACGCTAACAGTTTTTTTGGTAGCGTTTGAATCAGTCGCTAACAGTCCAGAGCTTTTTTACCTGTTATGCCCCGTACACACGATCGGACATTGATCGGACATTCCGACAACAAAATCCATGGATTTTTTCCGACGGGTGTTGGCTCAAACTTGTTTTGCATACACACGGTCGCACAAAGTTGTCGGAATTTCCGATCGCCAAGAACGCGGTGACGTACACCACGTACGACGAGACTAGAAAAGGCTAGTTCAGAACCAAGTGCGGCACCCTTTGGGCTCCTTTTGTTAATCTTGTGTTAGTAAAAGTTTGGCGAGAGATGATTCGCGCTTTTTCAGACTTGTGGTTTTCAGATCGTTTTCTGCTGTTCAGTTTGTGCTTGTGGGTTTGTATCTGCTCTTCAGTGCATGCAGCAAGTGACGCGTGACTCTTGTCATTCTGTTCTTGTTCGTTCGTTACTGTTTTTCAGGTCACTCTTCACAGGCCTTGCTGTTCTTCAGTGCGTTCTGTTACTTCGTTCTGAACAGCCGACCATTTTCTAGCCATGTTGCGTATACGTACTCCTCGTAGAGTTCGTGCTGTGCGGGGGCTTGGTGTTGGTGTCCTGACCTTGACACAAGTCCAGTCCACGAACAGGGTGGGGAGGAGTTCATGGACCAAGAATTGGTTGCTTCAGCGTGACCAGTTCTGTCATATGCCTTTGCTCCGTGAGAATAATCCTGATGATTTCAGGAACTTTCCCCCGAATGACGGACCCCGTATTTCACCGTTTGTTGGCTTTGCTGACCCCCTATATCAGCAGGCAGGTTACCTGCATGAGGCAAGCCATCACTCCGGAGCAGAGGCTTGTCGCCACCCTGCGGTACATGGCGATGGGGAGAAGCCTGCAGGACTTGAAGTTCTCGACAGGCATCTCCCCCCAGGCTCTAGGGATCATTATCCCAGAGACCTCTTCTGCCATCATCCAGGTCCTGCAGAAGGAGTATATTAAAAGGTAAGATTTTTATCCTTTAACATCACATTTTATTGTATTTAATGTTTGCTAATATATTGTATTTCTTTCCTCATTCCCTAATAACCATGATTGTAATATGCTGTGAATGTCCCCTTCGTCCTCATGCATGCTTGATATTTTTGTAATTATTTTTTTGCTCCTTCATACATATTTGCCTTCACTTACCTCCCCAGCATGCTCTCCTGGCCCTATATTCACCTCATGTAGTCACATAATGTATTTTATCAGCTCCATAGTAGTGCTTTACCCCAAACACCCCTAAAATGTTTTGAAATGTGATTTGTGCTTTAAATTCAGGCAGAGTGCCAGAGGCTTTTTTGGGGGGTCCCCAAATCATTTGGAACCCTCCCTCCCCCCAACTGCTAAGTCAGCTGATACCAATTCTCTATCTATCCTCAATCATCTATCTGCTGACTTTGCCAAACCCATACACACTATACCCACCTCTTTTGTGGCCAGATTTATGGATGAATTCCCCAAAGCATGTAGTGCAAGGGCCTGCCTGTATACTTTCAAATGGTAATGTTTAAAGTTTTTGTATCCTATTATTATCTTGATAGGTAATAGCAGAATGTCCAAATGTGCTCAAATGTGTACAGTGTGTATTTATATCTTTGTATTATGACACTTCTTACCTGTCCAGTGGGCTGCCAATAGTGTAACTAAGGAGGGGCTGTTCAAAGTAATACCCATTATTTAGGCATTCATCTCTCAATGAAGTGGAGAGGGTTACCTGTCCAAGAGTCCCCCCCCTATAATGTTATAATTGGCCCATGAGGGGGGGGGGGGGGGATCTGATAGGTGTACCTTATACTTTGGTGTTTAAAAATTACCTCTAATAAATGGTATCTTGATGTTGGCCAACAATGTTTGTGTGTAATCTGCTTTCCCTGTTTATGTGCACAAAGACAAATTATTTTTTTTAATTTTACTCCACAGTTTCCTTCCACGCCACAGGAATGGCAGACTGTGGCCTCCCACTTTGCCCTGCACTGGGACTTTCCTAACTGCGGAGGGGCAATTGATGGGAAACACGTCCACATCGTCCCACCACCCAACTCGGGGTCGTACTATTATAATTATAAGGGGCTCAATAGTATTGTGATGTTGGCGGTGGCGTCGGCTACTTATGAATTTCTGTATGTAGACGTGGGGAAGAATGGCTGGATGTCCAGTGGTGGAGTCATCACCCAGACAGAGTTCTACAGGCATCTGCAGAATGGCAGCTTGGACTTGCCACCTCCAGAAGACAATGTGGAAGGACTCCCATTTGTCTTCGTTGCGGATGAAGCCTTTGCGCTGGGGGACCATCTTATGCGGCCATTCCCAATGAGGACCCTCACCCCCGACCAGAGGGTTTTTAATTACCGGCTGGCCAGAGCCAGAAGAGTGGTGGAGAATACGTTTGCAATCATGGCCAGCCGGTTCCACCTATTTCTTACACCCATACATATGGCGGAGCATAAACTGAATCATATTATCCTGGCGTGCTGTGTTCTACACAACTTTTTACGGAAACATTCTGCCAACTATGCTGGCTCAGTTGGGCCTGAGGCTGCAATTACAAATGAACCAACCCTGACGGCGCTTGAAAGTGGCCGTCCTGGCTTGCCCTCCCTGAGTGCCCGTGATGTCCGGCTAAGATACCTTGAATTCTTTGCGGGTAGGGGGGCTATCAATATGCCAGACAATGTCTAAAACCTTTTTCAAATAAAAAACAAAAAAAAATAAAAAATACTCACTTTTGGTGACATTTACTGCTTGTGTTTATTTTACCTGACTCTGACAGAAACGTGGTGAGTCCTGAAAATGGCGTGATTGTGTAACCTTACAAAGCACTGTTGGGTGTTATTTACTAAAGGCAAAGACACTTTGCACTACAAGTGCACTTGAAACTGCACTTGTAGGGCAAAGTGGATTTTCCCTTAGGAAATAACCCCCATTGTAACAGCAAACACCAATTCGAGCACCACAAAAGTGTTGTAGCGTTGAGACAATAATTCACACAATCTTGATTAACAATCTTTTTAATACCAGCACAATCACATGTGCATTTAGAAAAGGTTTTTAAAACAAACCAACATGTTTGTTGTATAACAATTTTTGGGGTCACGTTAGAAAAAGTTGAAATGTCCATTTAAGATAAAACAGGCATGTTTAAAACCAGCAAGAGACACAAATTTTGAACTTACAAAGTTCACATTTGGTAGAACTTGAAGGCAATATCAGACATGAGTATTTACAAACTGTGTTTAATATTGCGTTCAGATGGGGTGAAGTCACCCCAGGAAAAGCCAAATTTGTAAGATGCACACAAATTTCAGAATGTCAACATGTGCTACCTGCCATCAAGGGGGATCAAGGGACGTGTTTTGGGGGTGCAACCCCTTCCTCACAGCTACTTCATTATTGAGGAAGGGGTTGCACCCCCAAAACGCGTCCATTGATCTCCCGTAATGGCAGATAGCACATGTTGACACACTTTGTGCCTCTTCCAAATTTGGCTTTGCTAAAAATGTACACAAAAATGAAAATTAGTTTGACCACAACAAAAACCCAAGGGATTTCGAGGGGTTTTAAACTATCCCTAAAACATCAATGATGTTCTTCATTTTTTGCTGAACATCATTGATGTTTTTCAGGATGTTTTCCAAGTCCCTATTACACCCCATGATTTCCCCAATCAGAATCTGGGCACTTTCCGAGGTGAACGGATCTGGATCCACAACATCACGATCACCTAAAAAGATAGAAACAAAAACACTCCATGTATTATAAATACGGCGGCATACATCTCTTACCTGAGCCTGTGGTCGCAGACACTCACCTGTTGTGGTGCCAATTTCCACCACATCTTCCTCCTCTTGCTCTGCTGGTCTTCGGTGGATTTCCCCTTCTTCCAGAGGTGTGGGGGTCTGTGGTCTCCTCGGATGAGGGGTGTCCTCCGAGTCTTTTATCCCCTATGTACAAAAAAATAGGTATACTTAGCACACAGATATTTGATGGCAGAAATAGGAATATGAAACATTGCTTGGAAGTGGGGTACAATTGTTTGTTTTGGCAGAGTTCAAAGATGTTGCATTTGTCTTGTCCTTTGTCAAGCTTGAATATTTTACCTGTCTTGTACAAGCTTCACAGATGGAGACACCCCTATACAATGGCGTCCCTAGGGGGGGCCAGAGGGGGCCCTGACCCCCCCCCCCCCCAACATTATGCTGTGCCCCACCATGTGCCTCCCTAATAAAAAAAATTTAAAACATTTTTTTTTTTTTTTTTTTTTACAAAAAAATTAAAGTCTAAGAAGGAGAGAGTCCCCAGTCAGCTCCTGCGGGTGATTCCTCCCCCCTCCCTCTGCTTGCTGACACTGCATAATGCGAGCGCTCACACAACCACGGCCGCCCGATCTGCTCCTTCCCCAGCATCCTCATTGGCAGGGAGAAGAGCGAGTTGCAGGAAGGACTCCACCAGGACTCTCAGTTACTGAAAAAACAGACTGATTTCTCCCATCCTCAGGACAGGAGAACCAGCCTGTAAATTTCAAGAGATGCCAGACCAGAGCAATCAAAAGCAGGGGCAGGACAGCAAGAGGAGGCTGGGAAACCCCACAGTGGCAGAACACCAGGGCCCGGAGGCAAGACAACCTTTGCAACCCTGATAGTTCTCCCACTGCTTTGGATCCTTATATTTTCTTGGTATGCTGGTGACATATATATCTTGTTTTCTGCCACCCTGGGGGACCCCAATACAGTAGGAAGGAAGCTCACTGCAGAACATGTGAAAGGGCCGTTGTGGGGTCGTAGTAAAGGGCCCCAGTATATATTTATATATCTATATATGTGTATAAAGAATACTGCGCTAATAGAAAATAAAAAATAAGTAAAAAAATAGCTGCAACTATACAGTGTTATACGACACCAATCAAAGTAGTAAAAAATAAATAAATAATAAGAGTATAAGGGAAGCTGCAAAATTAAGTGCCTCTAATAATAACATAAAATATCTCAATATTGAATACAGAGATTATAAACGTTTAAATCAAAAAACGTGCAAACATAAATTAATTGAAAAATGTCCATACAATAAACACACAGAGAAGTGAAATAGTGATGGTATTAAATAAAAAAGTCCATAAAGTGAAAAACGAATTCCAGAGTGATGAGTGATGTAAATTCTCATTAAAGTGCCAAGTGCATTGATGGGACCTCCACCTTAGAAAAACAATGCTGCTTACCAGAGAGCGATGGTCCCTTATTACAGGGGACCCCGCTAAGCAGATGGCTGTAACCCCAGCCCGGGATCTCACAGGCAGGCACTAGATACCTAGGGGATCCTCACCATCAATCACAGCAGGGTGATGCAGTTACCAAGAAATAAAACACATATAGTGCTCCACATAGCGTAAATCCTTTTAGATTTAATGAATTAATAAAAGTTGAATGGACACTTACAATTTGAAGAAATAAAAACAGCAAAACAGAATGGGAAAGCCGGCCGGCTTCGGATCAGCCTGTAACTTCCTGGACTGGACGTGCAGCGGTGACGTCAGGACGTGACTCCTCCTCTCTACGTCGTTTCGTCACTAGCGGACGTGGTCACGGGATACGGGCGGCGTCCTGACGCACTGCTTAAATACATGGACACCCGCCTCAATCAGACGGGACACAATGGGCGCCATCCCACTTGAGGGAAAGACTGAGGGCAAATGGCTAATTGCGTCTCGTAGCTAATATTATACCCAATGGGGGAAATAAAATTACATATAAATTGTAAATATTAAAATTGTAAAATAAGAAGCCACCAACAGATCCATGTTTCATGGGTGTCTGATGGGCATCAAATGTATACTAGAAAATAGAAAAAATGCCAAATAGATTTAAAACACAAAAATCCCGCTATTAATGCAATAAATTATAAATAGCAGTCAATGAAGAACTAGGTACAAAAAATGGCTCTATCAGTCAAACCAAATCATTGTTTAGACAATTAGATGAGTGCCTCCTAAGGGCTCAGTTAGCCGGCAAAATACATGGTGGAATATCTGAACATACAAAAAAAAAAAAACTAAAAACTAAAAAATGAAAAAAAATTAAAAAATTGTAACTTTTTAGTTTTTTTCATTTTTTAGTTTTTAGTTTTTTTGTACCTTCAGATATTCCACCATGTATTTTGCTGGCTAACTGAGCCCTTAGGAGGCACTCATCCAATTGTCTAAACAATGATTTGGTTTGACTGATAGAGCCATTTTTTGTACCTAGTTCTTCATTGACTGCTATTTATAATTTATTGCATTAAATAGCGGGATTTTTGTATTTTAAATCTATTTGGCATTTTTTTCTATTTTCTAGTATACATCTGATGCCCATCAGACACCCATGAAACATGGATCTGTTGGTGGCTTCTTATTTGACAATTTTAATATTTACAATTATATGTAATTTTATTTCCCCCATTGGGTATAATATTAGCTACGAGACGCAATTAGCCATTTGCCCTCAGTCTTTCTCTCAAGTGGGATGGCACCCATTGTGTCCCGTCTGATTGAGGCGGGTGTCCATGTATTTAAGCGGTGCGTCAGGACGCCGCCCGTATCCCGTGACCACGTCCGCTAGTGACGAAACGACGTAGGGAGGAGGAGCCACATCCTGACGTCACCACTGCACGTCCAGTCCAGGAAGTTACGGGCTGATCCGAAGCCAGACCGCTTTCCCATTCTGTTTTGCTGTTTTTTTATTTCTTCAAATTGTAAGTGTCCATTCGACTTTTATTAATTCATTAAATCTAAAAGGATTTACGCTATGTGGAGCACTCTATGTGTTTTATTTCTTGGTAACTACATCACCCTGCTGTGATTGATGGTGAGGATCCCCGGGGACGCTGAGGTATCTAGTGCCTGCCTGTGAGATCCCGGGCTGGGGTTACAGCCATCTGCTTAGCGGCATTGTTTTATTAAGGTGGAGGTCCCATCAATGCACTTAACACTTTAATGAGAATTTACATCACTCATCACTCTGGAATTCGTTTTTCACTTTATGGACTTTTTTATTTAATACCATCACTATTTCACTTCTCTGTGTGTTTATTGTATGGACATTTTTCAATTAATTTATGTTTGCACGTTTTTTGATTTAAACGTTTATAATCTCTGTATTCAATATTGAGATATTTTATGTTATTATTATTAGAGGCACTTAATTTTGCAGCTTCCCTTATACTCTTATTAGCGCAACTTTATTTATTTTTTAGAGATATATAGAGATATATAGAGATAGATAGAGATAGAGATAGAGATATATAGAGATAGAGATATATAGAGATAGAGATATATAGAGATAGAGATATATAGAGATAGAGATAGAGATAGAGATATATCTCTCTCTCTATATCTATCTATCTATCTATATATATATATATATATATATCTCTCTCTATCTATATGCATTTTATAGTTGCCCCCCTACTTTTGTCCCTGTCCCCCCATGTGCCCCCCCTAAATATGAAAGCTGGAGACGCCACTGCCCCTATAGTATACACTGGAGCACCTGTGTGGGACCCCCCTAATAAAAAGGGTGTTCTTGGGTCCCACACTAGTGCTCCAGGGTCCAGATGTGAAAACTGCTGCTGAGTGTCCTCTCCTTCCACAGAATCTAGTTGGCATTTAATTCTAGTAACAAACCTATCTACACAACCAAATTAGTTTCAGACAAGTATGCAGTAAAAAATGTGGGGAAATGCATATGGCAAAAACAATGGTGTTTTCTAGGCCGAACGAACAATGTTTGATACGAACGAATAATGTGCCCATGAACATGAAAGTTGACATTTTAAACTGGATAACAGTTAAGAAAAGCACATGGAGCAGCACGAACGTAATAAACATAAAAAGAATAGGAACACAGGACAACTACTTACTTTTTTGCAGCACTCTCCGGAGCTTTCTGTACTGCTCATGCTCTCTTAATTTGAGGTCTGACCACCGCTTCCTGAGCTGATCTTTCGATCGTCGTACCCTGAAATTCCGGCGCAGACTCTTGACCACTTTCGCCATTACCTTGGCCTTTCGGACATTGGGGTTGGGGTGAGGTCCATACTTCCCATCATAGTCGGCCCTCTTCAGGATGTCGACCATCTCCAACATCTCCCCAAAGGACATATTTGATGCCTTATATCGTCTCCTTCTGGATCGGGGCGTTTCAGGCTCCGGGCTTTCCTCCTCCTCGTTGCTATAATTAGCACGCACCTGCTGTGTCTCCGCCATGTGCTCTTCCCCCACTGAGCCGAACAAGAAGGGGCGGTGTCAGGGGATTTAATTGACCAGACCGTGTGGACTGCACAGAGGAAACCAGAAATGCATGCAAGTGAAAAAATAATGGTGTTTATTAAATAAGTGACAAGTAAGAGGAAAATAAACAGTGAAAAACCAACCACAGACCCACAAACAACAAAATTGTATATACACAAGTAAATGGAGATACCGGAATCGTAAACAAAGCCAGGCCAAGGTCATACACAGGGAGGTCAGCAGATGGGTAAGCACGGGAAACCAGCAGGACAGGGAGAGGATGGATGGATAGGCTGCAGGTCAGGGATCCAAGGGAATCAGGAGGGACAAGAACAGGATGGGCTAGGGATCGGATCAGGACAGAACAGAACAGAACAGAACCGAACCGAACCGAACCAGGTTCACAGTAAGAATACAGGCAGCAAGGTCAGGGCGCAGGGAGAAAGATACCAAGGCAAGCCTGTGAGGGCTTGCCGGGTATTTATAAGTCTGTAGTGATTGACCTCATGTTACAGCTGAGCGCAGAGGGTGCTGTTTGCTCCACACTGCCGGAGTGCACCCGCTGGTGGACACCGGTACTACGGCCCAAGGATGCAACAGTGCCACCAGCAGGAGAGACCTCTTACTACAGGTCCCAGGTGTTGGAAGACACCCGCTGGTGGACACTGGTACTGCGATCCAAGAGACCGATAGTGCCACCAACGGGTAAACCCTCTCATGACAGGCGGGGAATAGAATAGAAAGAACGTCAGGGGCGGGCGGAGTTACACGCATGCGCAGTGTATATAAAGTGTAACACGCGTGCGTAGTACGTACGAACTGTGAGCGGAGGAAGGAGTATCGGAGGCGCCGATCGTAAAAACGAAGGTAAGATCTAAACTTGGGCCTATACTGCTTCTAAATTGAGGCCTATATTGTAACTATATTAGGAGAGTTTTGCCTGACCTTAGGGTTTGTCTTGTGTTGTGTCTTGCAGAGAAAATGGATGGCTTGAATGACCACAATTTCCTCCCCCTGTTCATAGACAAATACAGGGAGCTGCCCTGTCTGTGGCAGGTGAAACATCCACATTACAATAATAAACAAAAGAGCCAGACAGTGCTGGAGAAACTGCTGGAGTTGGTGAAGCCGGTGGTCCCCACAGCAACCATCCCCTATTTAAAAACCAAAATTGGTGGCCTGAGGAGCACTTATCTAAGGGAGCGCAAGGAGGTCACGGATTCCCAGAGATCAGGAGCTGCAGCAGATGACGTTTGTCCCCAGGCTGTGGTACTATGAGAGACTGCGATTTCTGTCAGACCAGACTGGAGTCAGGGAATCCCTCTCCACTCTTCCTTCCAGCTGAGACTTTCGATGTCCAACCTGGGATTTCCAGCCAGGAAGAAGTGGAGGAGCCCAAATGGAGTCAGGTATAGCATTGTTCTACAGATTTCTGGTCAATAAATAAATGATGTTTACTAGATGTTATTATTGATCACTAATTGCTGATTTAATAAAGTGTTTTACATATCAATAGACAGTAGTGGGCACCAAAAATTCAGACAAGAAAGAAAAATGCTGGGCTCAGAATGATAGTCTGTTATATTTGTTAACATTCAATTTGCAACAGTCATCATATTAAAATTGTATGTGATTGATGAATAAAAAACTAAACCGATGTCCCTTTTTCATACACAGGAAGACCTCAGCCAGGATGAGGCTCTGGAATGTGGTACACGGGAGGAGGCTGTGGAATGTGGCAGCCAGGAGGAGGCAGGGATTAGTGGCAGCCAGGAGAAGGCCGGGCCCAGTTGCAGCCTGACAGAATCTCACATGCAGGATTCAGCACTCAGGCGGCTTCTGCGTCCCTCAGAGCCTTACCCACTCCTGAAGAGGCCTTTGCCTGCATGGCTGCCACCAAACTGAAGGGCATGCAGGAGGGTCAACGCAAGCTGTGTGAGGACCTTCTGTATAATGTACTAAGTAAGGGGGCGAGTGGCGAAATCACACCCAGTACCCACCTGAGTGAGTTGGCCCATCTCCCTCCTCTTCCTCCTCCTCCTGCTGCCACAACTCCACCACCACAGACACAGCGTGGAAGGAAGACCAGAGAGTGATGACCTGGGTTCAGTCTGGTCTGACAAAAACTGCAGTCTCTTGTATGACCACAGCCTGGGGACACAGATGTCATCTGCTGCTTTCCGGATCTCTGGGGCTTCTGGACCAGACTGCACTCCCTTACATATGGACTCCTCAGGCCACCAATTTTGCAGTAAAATAATTGATGATGTCTGCCCTGGGGGCCAAAGGCTTCGCCAATTTCTGCTGTTTCTCCAGCGTTGCCTCCCTCTTTGTTTGGTTCTGAGCCCTTAATAAAGGAATTTTTGTTTCAATTATACTCGCCTATGGGTGTTTTCCTTCAAAAAGGACAGTTTGTTGGTGAGGAGGCAGGTACATTTCAAAAATACAACGTGAAATTAACAAGAGACACCAAGCAACCTCCTTGAGATTAATTAATACAAGATATCAAAGGTGTTGTGGTAACTTCACACACAAAACACACACAAAAATATTATGGAGTAAAACATAAAAAAAAACACACAAATAAAAAAAACAGCCTTGAAAAAAATACAAACACCAAAAAAATACAAAAACAGCCTTGACAGAAAAAAAAAAAAAAAAAAAAATTTAAAAACAAAAAAAGAAATTTGGTCAGATGTGACAAATCTAAATATATTGAGGGAATCACAATAAATAATAAAGAAAGAAGTTTGTGAGAAGTCTGTGCGAATATGAGCAGCAAAACGACTTCATTCTTCTCACATTATAAAGAAGAAGAAGAGAGTGCGCTGTATTAAACTATTGAAAACATTGCAGCGTGACGAAAGTGCTGTATCCATTCTGAACGCTAATTTTACCAGACCGAGCTGTTCCGTCTCGGAATTTCTTCTGAGCATGCGTGGCACTTTGTGCGTCGGAACTGGCCACACACGGTCGGAATTGACGCGATCGGATTTTGTTGATGGAAAATTTTATAGCCTGCTCTTAAACTTTGTGTGTCGGAAAATCAGATGGAAAAAGTCAGATGGAGCCCACACACGGTCGGAATGTCCGACAACACGCTCCGATCGGATATTTTCCATCGGAAAATCTGACCGTGTGTACGGGGCATTAGTCTCACTACTGTACCAGTAAATTTAGAGACCAAAATGTCAAATTGAAGGTACAGTAGTGAAGAGGCCTACACGTTTGAGCATGACGGATAGTGAAGAGGAAGTCACTCATCTGTCAGATTCAGGCTCAGAATACGATCCTGTAGACCAGGGGCCATCAACCCCCAGGCCGCGGCCCACTACCGGGCCGTGGCCTTTCTGCAGCCGGGCCGCGGGTGCGGGCGGCAATGGAAG
This sequence comes from Aquarana catesbeiana, assembly GCF_042186555.1. Lineage (NCBI taxonomy): Eukaryota > Metazoa > Chordata > Amphibia > Anura > Ranidae > Aquarana > Aquarana catesbeiana. The sequence goes on from NC_133328.1 coordinate 116,552,952, forward strand.
AGATAAGCGAGTGGGCAGGCGACATCTCTCTCCGCCCCCTGCATCGCTGCTCTTCCGCCCTGTCAGCCTCAATGTTGGAAGTGCGGCACAGAGCAGAGAGATGACATCATCTCTCACCGCTCTCCTGCCTTCACTCGGAACCCTTCTGTGCTATATGGACCAGTGCTGCCACCAATGCAGTGGCAGGCAGTATCTGGTGACAGGCAACATGGCAGGTGACGTGGCAAGTGACATTCCGCATCTTGTGGCAGGCAACGTGGCAGGTGATGTGCCAAGTGACATTCCGCATCTGGTGGCAGGTGACGTGGCAAGTGACAATCCACATCTGGTGGCAGGTAGCGTGGCGAGTGACATTCCCCATCTGGTGGCAGGCGACGTGGCAATTAACACACTCAGGGCTCCCACTAATTCTGCATTATGGTGAGTTGTACTATTTTATTTATTACTACAATGTAATAATAGAAATAATGCGCTGACAAACTGCCCATGAAAAATTGCTTGCACAAAAAAAATGCAGTAAGCCGGCTGCATGAGAGGCATTTTTCGCATGTCCTCTCTGGTACCCCTACCCAAAGAACACCCTAAAGAAGATGTTGTGTCTGTAGAAAGCGCGGATTTAGGCATGACACCCGCTTTTATTGTCCCTTCTGTCCTGACCAACCTGGTCTTTGCATTGGTGACTGTTTCGAACACTATCACACACTGGTTGAGTATTAGCGTAGGGTACAGCACCACACAGTCATAGGCACATGTACACAAGGTCTCAGGGGCTCGAAAGATGTGATGGCCATCACATTTTGAGAGACCCTAATCTGCAACGTTCAGTTTATAGTTTTTTTTACAGTTTTTATAAAAGTGAAAAAAAACAAAAAAACAACACACACACACACACACACACACACACACACACACACACACACACACACACACACACAAAAACAATAAAAAATAAAAAAAGCCAAAAATAGTTGTGGTTGTATTTTTCTTCTCTCTCTCTCTCTCTATTGTTCTCTCTCTTATGTTCTCTCTACTTTCCACTCTACTGTTCGCTCACTATTGTTCTATATCTATCGTACTCTCTTGCTTTTATTTTTACTATGTTTTATTGTATTTGCTTTGCAGGTATGGTATGTTATACTGTAATGTTTGTTTTATTGTTAACCATCATTTTGCTTAGCAGGTACGCCATTCAGCTGCAGCGTGTATTTATTCATCTTGACAGCAACAGCGTCCCACAGTTAAAAAAAAGAGCATATATGCCAAAGAATGGGGACAGCAGGGGTGGAGGAGCGATTTGCTCCTAACTTTTGGGGCGGATGCCCCCATGCTTCGGCATATATATATTTTAGGCACAGATTGCGTTAAAAAATGTTTTATTTTTTACTATTTTTTTTAGTATTTGCTTTGCAGGTATGGTAAGTCTTACTGTTATACTGTAATGTTACTTTGTTTTATTGTTAACCATCATTTGCTTAGCAGGTACGCCATTCAGTTGCAGCGCGGATTTATTATTTTTTTTACAGCAACAGCGTTTGCTCACACGATAGATAAAGCCATGACTCCAGCGCTGTAGGGGGTGATTTCACCACCACAGTTAAAAATAATGAGCATATATGTCAAAGCATGGGGGCAGCAGGGGTGGAGGAGCGATTTGCTCCTAACTTTTGTGGCGGATGCCCCCATGCTTCAGCATATATTTTTTAGGCCATTCAGCTGTACTTCAGCTGTTCAGCGATTTGCTGAGAGGTATGGCGAGTATTTTGCAAACCTCGCTGTTTGTCACAAAGTTTTAAAAATTGAAAAAAGAAAAAAAAACAAAAAAACAAAAAAAACATTTTTCTTTTCTTTCTTCATTTTCAAAAACAAATGAGATCTGCAAAATACTCACCATGCCTCTCAGTAAATAGCGTGGGGTGTCTACTTTCCAAAATGGGGTCATTTGGCTGGGTTTTGTGCCATCTTGGCATTTTATGGCCTTCAAAACTGTGATAGGTAGTGAGGAGTGAAATCAAAAATTTATGCCCTTAGAAATCTTGAAGGTCGTGCATGGTTTTTGGGGCCCCGTACGCGGCTAGGCTCCCAAAAAGTCCCACACATGTGGTGTCCCCGTACTCAGGAGAAGCAGCAAAATGTATTTTGGGGTGCAATTCCACATATAACCATGGCATCTGTGAGCAATATATCATTTAGTGGCAACTTTTTGTAAAAAATTATTTTTATTTTTTTTTGTCATTGTTCAATCACTTGGGACAAAAAATAAAATATTCAATGGGCTCAACATGCCTCTTAGCAATTTCCTTAGGGTGTCTACTTTCCAAAATGGGGTCGTTTGGGTTTTTTTTTCTGGCCTGCCATTTTAGCACCTCAAGAAATGAGATAGGCAGTCATAAAACTAAAAGCTGCATAAATTCCAGAAAATGTACCCTAGTTTGTAGACGCTATAACTTTTGCGCAAACCAATAAATATACACTTATTTACATTTTTTTTTACCAAAGACATGTGGCTGAATACATTTTGTTCTAAATGTATGACTAAAATTGAGTTTATTGGATTTTTCTTATAACAAGTAGAAAATATTTTTTTTTTTTTTCAAAATTTTCGGTCTTTTTACGTTTATATTGCAAAAAATATAAATTGCAGAGGCAATCAAATACCATCAAAAGAAAGCTCTATTTGTGGTAAAAAAGGATGCAAATTTCGTTTGGGTACAACATTGCATGACTGCGCAATTACCAGTTAAAGCAGCGCTGTGCCAAATTGTAAAAAGTCCCCTGGTCAATGAGCTGCCAAATGGTCCGGGGCTGAAGTGGTTAAGCAGAAAGTAACTAATGTTTAGCCATGTATTTGAACCATTGCTACAAAAAAAAAAAAAAAAAAAAAAAAAAAAAAAAGGTAAATAAAAATAAAAAGAGGAATGCTGCTAAAAGGAATGCACACATTCTTTGACATTGTGCCCTTTATCCAATTTATGGAAACCACCTGTGTCTATGAGAGCAGTTCCAGAATAGCATGATGGAAATTGTTTTCTACCTGGGGCACTATATACTGAGACAGAATAACTAAATGAAGGCTATAACAGAGTCTGGAAAATCATGTCAGGGTTTGTCCTTTGGTCCCATATGCTTAATTTCATGACATCATTACCTTGAGATAGCCAAGTTAGCCATTTAGTTGCTTTCTTACCTGGGGCTGAAAATAATCGACTTCAGGTATGCAGAGATTAAATTGACACTGAACTGAAAAAAAAAAAAAAGAAAAAAAAAAAAAAAATCGATTTAAGTATGTGTAGCGCTGGTAGATTTTCCAATCTACCACTTTTAGGTAAATTTAGTGGATTATCTGTGCTGTACTTAGTTTAGATCTAATTTACAGTTAGATTAGCCTCTGTTCCAGTTTGGCTGTGTTGTGTGCAGTTCCACATTCTGCCTGTGGGTGTCGGTGTTGGAAAGCAACAGGCTGAAACATATATGAGTGCTCTTCTGTCCCGGTGACAACTCGGCGGAAGTGGTCCTCCGGGTTGCATTCTGGGAGAGGGTATTTATGGGGCAGACGCCATGTTTCAAGGAGCTTTACCTCGTGGCCCTCCTGGCCTAGAGGCATGTGTTAGTGAGTTCTAGCTCGCGGCCCTCCGGCCCTCCTGCGTTGCGGCAGCCGAGCGGGTAGACCCAGAAGTCTGTCTGGGGCCTGCTGTTGCTGGGATGGTCCTGTGCTGCCTGTCCTGCGGGAAGAAGCCAGACAAATTCGGGAAGATCCAGGGGAGGACCCATCTTGGAAGGGACCATGCAAGGCTGGTCTTAAGAAGGGCCTGGTGACTCGATTGGAGGACGCATCCTAAACTAATCTATCGCACAAGTACTGCCGGGTTGGCTTAAAGGTTCTGGTACTGTGTTTGCTTTTCATCGAAAACTACTACATCCTGTGGCAGAGGATCGTACAGTTTTGTTTCATCCAAGTCTGTGGCAGAGACTTTTTGCTTGTGCTGCGTTCCGGCTGCTAGGTTGGTGAGAGAGACCTATCCGGGCGGCCAAAGATTTAATCCTGGGCTGAGGATATATTCATCCCAAAGATTTCAGTTCCTTAGTGCTACATCAAGAAAAGGTATTTGAACTTCCCTGCAACTCTTCTTCTACCTCTTTCCTGCTACTTCTTCCAGTTACCTCCCATTAAAGCATTGGAAAAGTACTCAAGTGACTGGTTTCTACATTGTCTGATAATAAGCTCAACGGGACCCTAGACACGGTACTGGTGAAATTACAGGTAAAAAAGGTGACGGTAACAGCCCGCTAAAAATCAGTAGCTCCACCGTGAGTTAGTGCTACATATGTATTTTTGCACGCTCCTGAGATGGACTTTGGTATTTGTAGTGTGCATAGAGCTTGACCACAACCCCACAACCAACATACAGTGTGGGGGGGGGGGGGGGACTTTGAGAGCTCATGAAGTTTAAAGGAGGCAGAAAAACACAGTAAGTAACTGGTTCATTAAAAATAGGCTACAGGGCTTTTAAATAGTAGATGTGTATGCATTATTTTTGGAGGATAAGGATTTAATGTCGCATCAATTTAAACCCTGGTTCACACCAAATCCGACTTTGAAATTGCGCGACTTCACTTGGAATCACACAATTTCAACCGCATGTTAGTGTGCCTTCAGGTGCAACTTGCCTGACATCTATGCGACTTCATGCACAGATATCTATGCAGGTCGCACCTGGAAAGTCAGCATTTAACTGATCTGAGCAGTGCCATTAGGAACAATAGGGTACAGTGTTGCCAACCGCCCGTTAATTTACGGGCAGCCCATAAATTGAAGCCTATTTTCGGGCTGCCGTGAATGTCCGTTACGGGCATCGCTGCCCGTAAAAAAAGATGGCCGTGAGCGGACCATGCAACTGCACATCCGCCGTTCCAAAGGCGGCCGGGCTCGGGAAAGCTCGTACACGCTCAGCTGGGCATCGCATGCGCAGTAATGTAATGGCGCCTTCTGGTGCCATTTTCTAATAGAAGCCAGTCCAGTTCACTCCTTCTTGACGGTGCCCCCTAGTGCACTAACCACAGCAGTCAGCAGAGGAGGAGCCGAGGAGGGGTGAGGAGAGTTACACTGACTGTGTGTGGGGGAATAGCAAAAAGGGAGCAGAGGAGGATATTACTGGGGGCTGGGGGGGTGAGGCCGTGCAGGACACAGGGGAGGACACTAATGTGCTGCCCTGTGCAGAGGTGAGAGGGGCACAGGAGGAGGATACACTGATGTGGAGAGGTAAAGGTGGACAGAGGAGAAAGCTACTGTGAGGGGGTGAAAAGGACACTAACATATGCGCAGCCTCTGTCCACCTCCTGTATTATGTCTGCAACCTCTGTCCACCTCCTGTATTGGTTCCACAGCCTCTGTTCACCTCCTGTATCGTGTCTGCAGCCTCTGTCCACCTCCTGTATCATGTCCGCAGCCTCTGACCATCTCTTGTCTTTTATCATGTCTGCTGTCTCTGAGGGGGAGTCTGGAGAGGAGAGCACTGCTGGGATGGGGGTCATAGGAGGAGTCAGACGCGTGTGGACTGTGGAGAGGACACTATAGGATAAAACCAGAGCCGCAAAGCTGGAGCTGTCTGACTGAGCCCTGCATGGTGCACCTGAGAGAAGGTTAGTGACAGCGCTGCCAGGCCAGTCTGGGGGGGGTTTGCTGATGTAAGGGGGGTGAATACAATAATGTAAGGGGGAACTGATAGCTGATATAAAAAGGTTCCCCCCTATATTAGTAACCCCCCCCTTACCTTAGTGTATTCACTCTGCGGAAGGTGGTCTCTAGTCACCAGAGCCCCCCCCCTTAAATCAGAGTTCCCCTTAGATCATGTGCTGCAGCATTCCCCTGCACATAAGAGTTCCCTTTCACTGTAAGGGGGAATCCTGCAGACTCTGATGTAAGGGGGAACTCTGTGCTGGCTGGGTTATAGTAACCTAACCTTCATGTCAATGGAGAGATATGGTTTTTGACTTTTGTTTAACTTAAACACATTGCTAATAGCACTAGCTATGTGTTTATATGTTAAATATTGATATTTGCACTATTTAGCACTGAAAACTGTAATTTTAGGTACTTTTTTGCAGTGTCAGTAAAAAAAGTGTCTTTGTCAGTAAATGTAATGATTTTTGCCAGTAAAAAATTAAAAGTAAAGTAAACTTCACCACCTTACCTTGATATATAATAAATAGACTAGCCGACTGCCTAACGTACATGTACTGCAGCAGGTCAGCTCTATTGCACGAAAATCACGTACCTTTTCGTCATTTCGTGCAATAGCCACTGGGGGGTCCGTTCGTGCTGCTGGAGGTGCGATCGTGTGTTGGTTGGATAGAGGGAGAGCCAATCAGTGGGTCCAGCGGACCCGATGTCCACCGGCCACCCGCAATTGTTCTTGAGAGAGAGGCAGATCGCCGTTCTGACAGGGGAGAAGATAGAGATCTTGTGTTTCTGCTAAGCAGGAACACGGATCTCTGTCTTCATCCAGTCAGACCACCACCCACAGTTAGCAAGCACCCCCTAGAGATACATTTAACCCTTTGATCGCCCCTGTTAACCCCTTCCCTGCCAGGAGGGGGGGTGGTGCTCGCTCGTCGCCACCCCCTTTCCTGACCTGCCGGACTGTGTGCTCGGATAAGGGTCAGTTTTTTGGCGTAGGGGCTCCCCTTAAAATCCATACCAGACAGAAGGGCCTGGTGTGCTCTTGGAGGGGGAACCCATGCCATTTTTTTTTTAATTTGGCGTGGAGTTCCCCTTCAAGATTATCAGAGCACAAGTCGCATGCCAAAGTTGGATCAGATAAGACGGCGATCCAACTTTGATCCGACTTCAATGATATTCAATGGGCTGAAGTAGGATCAAAGTCAGACCAAAGTAGTGCAGGGACTACTTTGAAGTCGTACTAATATGTATGGTTGTGGTTGGAAATCATGGTGAATGACTTGTCATACAACTTTGCAGTCCCAAGTTGCAGGACAAGCTGTACAAGTGTGAGAGGGGCCTTACTGTTGGCTTATTACATGGCCAACGCTCCAGGACAACATCTGTGAAAAAGGAATCTGGCAAAAAAATGATTCAACAATTGCCTTAGCAAAATACGCTTTTCTAACATAATAATTTCCCCCTAAACGTCTTTACAGATTTGTGATTTGGTCAAAAAATACTTGTAAGGTAGCTCAGTAGGCAACATATTTTCTCTGCTGAATGCTGAAACACTTTAAAAGCCATAACAGAAAAATTCATAAGTTGCAACACATTATAACACAATAAAATAAAATGCAGAGCAAATCAAACAGATTGTCAGCAAAGTGGAAGTCTGCTCATCTCTACTAAACACATCTAGGATATTGATCTGATCATAAACCAGCATGTTATTGTAGTTTGTAGAAATAATACCCTTCAAGCTCACTTGCATTTCTAAAGCCACAAGATGGCACCCTCACCACAAATTGATTTACAAACAAACATGCTTACATACAGTAGTTCAAAGCTATGAGATAAGTAATAGTAATTTATGGACCTGAAAAATGGACATGCAAATTGTTCATAACCTGAAGTCTAAATAGCAACATACAATATTATTAAACTAGTCTATTGTCAGAGAGACAAAGGAGGCACTGAAGCCAGCATGCCTTTACTTGACCGTGTTGTTGAATGATTTATCCAGACTTTGCAGGCCCAAGGGCTCTACAGAGAAAGCACCACTGTAGTTGTCTGCCTTCTGGCTTGCTTTGACTGACTTAAGCCCGGTGCACACAGTTCAATTGTTGTACGACCGAGCGTCTGATTTTTGTCAAAAGCATGTGTGCAGGATTTTGTCTAGCATACTAACTATCCGCAAATTGTTGTTCCACAAACACGACCGTAGTGACCTACTATGAGAGCATAAAGAGGAAGTTCATTTCTCAAATGCCACCCTTTGGGCCCCTTCTGCTAATTTCATGTTAGTAGAAGTTTGGTGAACGTTGATTCGCCCTTTTTTTTAAGTTATTTTTATTTGGATGGAAGATAGCATCTCTAATTTAATTTGTGGCGTTTTTTTTCTGCACAATAAAAACCATAACAACCATAATATTAATATTATTTATATCACTACAAAACAAATGTCTTTTAAAATACGTTTGGCAAAACTACATCAGTATCACCAGCAAAGCAGCTTCATTATTATCCCATTAAAGAAGAAGAGAATTGTGTGCTGCATTTCAACATTTCATAATTTGCCGAGTCACAAATGTTAATTCTCACTTACGAACGGTAGTTTACAAGACTGAATTCTTCCGGCTCGTTCTTTGCTTCCGATCATGCGTGTTTTTACTTTCGACTTGTGTGACGGATTTCTGTACTGACCATCTGAAAATCAGACATTGAGCTAATCCTTCGTCAAAAATGAAGTAGTCCGTTCATCCAGCTTTTGTCTGATGAAAAAGTCAAATTGGATGTCGAAAGCACCGTACCAACGATCCAAAAATCCGCAGACAGCTCGTCTTACGAATTTTCCCTTCTGATTTTCATATCGTGTGTACGAGGCCTAAGCAGTGTTGCCAACCGCCCGTAGATTTATGGCCAGCCCGTAAATTTAAGCCCATTTTCGAGGTGCCCGTAAATGTCAGTTACGGGCAACGGTGCCAGTAAAAAAGATGGCCGCGAGCCGACCATTCAACTGCGCATGCGCCGCTCTGAAGCCGGCCAGGCTCGGGAAAGCTCATACACACTCGGCCGGGCGGCACATGCGCAGTAACGCGGACGCCGCCTGGCGCCATTCTTAAATGGAAAGTAGCGGCACTCGTTCTCGGCGCGGGGGGGCCTCCAAGTGTGTAGGGCTTCAGGACGGGACAGGCGGCTTACACAAGGTGCAGACATGCTGCATTGCTGCTGGACATCCATGGACTTCAATCTCCATACCATAGGCATGTCATGATACCACGGATTGTGACACAAGGAGCTCCTGGTAATGACACTGGGTATGCCTGCTGCAGGGGATGGGAGTGATGAGTACAGGATGGACAGCACAGTTAGTCACACATGTGAGTGAGTCAGTGAGAGCCTGACTGAGGAAGATAAAAAGATGGTAGAGGACTGGGGGTGAACTGGTGAAGCCGTGAAGGGGACAGAGGAGGACACTGATGTGCTGCCCTGTGGAGAGGTAAAATGGGCACAGGAGGACACTGTCACACTGATGTTCCCGAGAACTGGAGGGGTGAAAGGGGCACAAAAGGATAGTAGGATACTGATGTGGAGAGTGATATGAAGGGATCAGAGGCTGAAACTACCATATCCACAGCGTCTGTCCACCTCCCGTGTCCACCTCCCGTGTCATGACCGCGGCCTCTGTCCACCTCCCGTGTCATGTCCGCCGCGACTGTCCACCTCCCGTGTCATGTCCGCCGCGACTGTCCACCTCCCGTGTCATGTCCGCCGCGACTGTCCACCTCCCGTGTCATGTCCGCCGCGACTGTCCACCTCCCGTGTCATGTCCGCCGCGACTGTCCACCTCCTGGGTCATGTCCGCCACGACTGTCCACCTCCCGTGTCATGTCCGCCACGACTGTCCACCTCCCGTGTCATGTCCACAGCGACAGTCCACCTCCCGTGTCAGTCTGGAGAAGAGTCAAGAGTGGGAACACCACCGGGATGGATAGGATAAAATCCAGAGCCGCCAACCTGGAGCCGTCCGACTGAGTCCTGCACGATGCACCTGAGAGGAAGTCAGTGACAGTGCTGCAAGGCCAGTCTGAGTGGGGGGGCGGGTTGCTCATGTAAGGGGGAAGTGAATACAATAATGTAAGGGGGCACTGATATAAAGGTTCCCCCCTATATTAGTAATCCCCTCCCCCTTTACCTTAGTGTATTCACTCTGCGGAAGGTGGTCTCTAGTCACCGGAGTGCCCCCACATCAGAGTTTCTGCCATTCCCCTTTATATAAGAGTCTGCAGTATACCCTCCTTTCAGTGCAAGGGCAATGCTGCAGACCCTGATGCAAGTGGGAACTCTGATGTAAAGGGAATGCAGTGGACTCTGATATAAGGTGGTCTCTGGTCAACAGAGCCCCCCCCCTTACATCAGAGTTCCCCATCATGATCTGCAGCATTCCCCTTTACATAAGTATGCCCTTTTACTGTAAGGGGGAATCCTGCAGACTCTGATGTAAGGGAGAACTCTGTGCTGGCTGGGTTATAGTAACCTGACCTTCATGTAAATGGAGAAATAGGTTTTGTTTTTTGACTTTTGTTTAGCTCTAAACACATTGCTAATAGCACTAGCTATATGTTTATAATTTAAATATTGATAGTTGCACTGTTTAGCACTGAAAACTGACATTTTAGGTGCTTTTTAGCAGTGCCAGTAAAAAAATGCGGTTCTGTCAGTAAATGTCATGGTTTTTGCCAGTAAAAAATTGGTGCTGTTGTAAATTTGGTGTCCTGCAAGTAAATTTCACTTCGGGGAGTTGGCAACACTGGGCCTTAGTATATGTTCACATCAGGTCTGTTGTGCTGCATTGGAATCCTTGCTGGCACAATGCAAAGACAAGGATAAAAGATTTGCTTGTATAGGCGCTGTTCACATCAATATGTACACGACACTCCATTTTACCACTAACCAGTGCTTCGCAACATGTTTCAGTGCAGTGCACTGTAATTGCTTGTTTAGACCTGCGGTTCGGAGGGGGGGGGGGGGGGGGGGGGGGGGGGTGCTACAAAACATGCAGTTGAGCAGCGTTTTTAGATCCTCCAAACTGCCCCCCCCCCCCCCCCCCCCCCCCTTATGCTGCAATGGCAGCAGACGAGTTGTTCACATGCTGCAGTTGTGATGCTTTTCTTCATGTCCACAGCAAAAACTATTGCACTTGTCACACTCGGTGGGCAGTACCGCTGCAAAAACACATCCCATTCAAGGGAATGGAATGTGCTATAAACACCTCTCAACCAAGTGCAATGCATGTGGTTGAGAGGTGTTGTTGCGGAATTTACGTGAATCCTGGGATGTATGATATATTTTTGGCATAGATCAGAAACCAGGAAGCAACAATCGCGAATTGAAAAAAGAATTAGAAAAAAAAAAAAAAAAAAATCAAATTTAACAACTTCAGGACCGGAAGATTTCCTCCTTAATGACCAGGCCATTTTTGCGATACGGCACTGCGTCATTTTAACTGACAATTACGCGGTCGTGTGACGCTGTACCCAAACAAAATTGACATCCTTTTTTTCCCACAAATAGAGCTTTCTTTTGGCGATATTTGATCCCCTCTGCGGTTTTATTTTCTGCACTATAAACCAAAAAAAAAGAGCGACAATTTTGAAAAAAAAAAAAAAAAAAACAACTTTTTGCTATAATAAATATCCCCAAAAAATATATAATAACAAAACTGATTTCTTTCTCAGTTTAGGCTGATATATATTCTCTACATATTTTTGGTTAAAAAAAAATATATATATATAATTCGCAATAAGCGTATATTGATTGGTTTGCGCAAAAGTTATAGTATCTACAATATAGGGAATAGATTTATGGCATTTTTATTAATTTTTTTTTTTACTAGTAATGGCGGAGATCTCCGATTTTTAGTGGGACTGCGACATTTCAGCACCTGTTCGGACACCTAACTGACATTTCTGACACTTTTTTGGGAACCAGTGACATTAACAGTAATCAGTGCTAAACATATGCACTGTTATTAACTAATGACACCGGCAGGGAAGGGGTTAATATCAGGGGTGATCAAGGGGTTAAATGTTTTCCCTAAAAGGTGTGTTCCAATTGTGTAGGGATGGGCTGCCTGGGGAAACACACAGATCTATCTTCCTGCATAGCAGAAGACAGGATCTGCGTGATCTCCCCTGTCAGAACGGAGATTTGCCTTGTTTACACAGGCAGATGCCCTTTTCTGCCAGTGTGGGGAATGTTTGTGGGGGTGTGGTGGACATCGAGTCCGTGCCCACAAACTAGAGTTCCCGAACCAACGTACAATTATGGCAATTCGCAGGAACGAGCCAACCTGCCGCGGTACAATGACGGCGGCTGGTTGGCAAGTGGTTATAAACTTTCCCATTTATTTACTAAGGCTAACAGCATAAGGATTCAAAATAGTTCTAAGTAGATTGAGAGAGTTTAGCTCCTCTTTAATATGCAACGTGTACAAGAAGTGCGCAGTTCAGACTGATAAAACAAACAAAATAAGGGGATAACTGACTTTAACAAAGGAAAATCATCTGATACTGTATATTTACAGTGTGTTGAAAGTATTCTTTCATGAGTATTTCAAAAGCAAACTAAAGAAAAGAAAGGACAAGTTCATTAACCACTTCAGCCCTGGACCATTTGGCTGGCAAAAGACCAGAGCAATTTTTGCGATTTGCACTGCGTCGCTTTAACTGACAATTGCACGTTCCTGCGACATGGCTCCCAAACAAAATTGAAGTCCACAAATAGAGCTTTCTTTTGGTGGTATTTGTTCACCTCTGCGGTTTTTATTTTTTGCACTATAAACAAAAAAACAGCGTCAATTTTGAAAAAAAACGCATTATTTTTTACATTTGCTATAATAAATATCCCCCCAAAAATATATAAAAAAACATTTTTTCCTCAGTTTAGGCTGATACGTATTCTTCTACATACTTTTGGTGAAAAAAAAATAATCGCAATAAGCGTTTATTGATTGGTTTGCGCAAAAGTTATAGCGTCTACAAAACAGGAGATAGTTTTACGGCATTTTTATTAATAATTTTTTTTTTAACTAGGAATGGTGGCATCAGCGATTTTTATCATGACTGCGACATTATGGCGGACAGATCGGACACTTTTGGCGCTATTTTGGGACCGTTCACATTTATACAGCGATCAGTGCGATTAAAAATTTATTGATTACTGTTTAAATGTGACTGGCAGGGAAGGGGTTAACCACTAGGGGCACTGTAGGGGTTAAGTGTGTCCTAGGGAGTGATTCTAACTGTGGGGGGGATGGGCTATGTGTGACACGACACTGATCACCGCTCCCGGTCACAGGGAGCTGTGATCAGTGTCAGTGTCACTGAGCAGAACAGGGAAATGCTTGTTTACAGCAGCATTTCCCCGTTCTTCCTCACCGTGAGATGATCGCGGGTATCCCCGCAGACATAGAGTCCGCGGGACCCGCGATCACACTCATGGAGCTCGCGGCGGGCGCGCGCCACTTCTTAAAAGGGCAACGTACAGGTATGTTAATATGCCTGTACGTACCCTACTGCCAACGTAAGCCGGCAAGCGGTTAAATATGTGGTACAGTAAAATGTATCTCAATTGTACCCCAAATAATCAATGTGTCTTAATAACTGGGCATAATAATCCTGCATAAAGTGGAACTATAAACCCGATAAAGAGAATACATGACAAACAGAAGTGTATATAATGATAGCCGTAGCTATTAGTTACAGACATTTTCCATAAGACGACGAGTTGGTGGAGAATTGTGTAGATATCCCAAGTTGGGGGAAGGGCTGTTTGACCTTTTCCTCATAAAAAGGTCAATAAAATCTGGTGAGTTTTCATAAATAAGGAGGTAATAAGGACATATATGGCTAATGATAAGTTCAGCACAAAGTGCATAATCGTTGGACACTACTGGTTGCTAACGGTTTCTATGAATGGATGTTTTCCCTTATTTTGTATTGCACTGAATGCACTTTGCAAAACTGATATTTGCTTTCAATGTAATTTTGGGAATGCTTTTTATGTTATACATTCTGAGGAATTCAATAAACCTTTTACAACACTTTTCTTTCAGTAGGTGCCTTTAAAACTACCTGTGCCTAAATCAGATAAGCCTTTGCCACAGTTTTGGTAAAACTAGCGACGTTAACATCTAATTCAAGTAGTTCTTACCTGTCACTATGGCTGTAACAGATTTCAAAAGAGCTACTGTCAGTTTGCAGTTTAGGAAACTGGTGGTAATATTAAAGCAGAACTACACCCATCAATTTAACTGTTTCCCAAAACAGTTACATTCAACATACTGTAAATGATAACTGTCAGGTTTGCTTGTGTTCTCAACTGAACTGTCAAACCATCAAAATGCTGGCGTCATAACTGATCGCATGTGCAGCACCATTGCAATTGCAAAAAAACAAAAAAAAAAACTGAACCCCAACAAACCAGTTGCAGTGCATTTTGCCATGCACAACCACCGGGTTAACAAAATTATTTGGAATGATCATGGAACAAGTGAGAAAACCATACAGAGGTAGTAGCTGGGATAACCTACTGCTGAGAAGGGAAATATTTTGGATGTACACCATTAATAGAGTTATCCCCCTGGGTATGAACACTTCATTTGGATGTACATGTCTTCTTGTTGATCGATGACACCCACATCGATTTGCATTTTAGCATCCGGTATTGTTGTCTCATATGTGTGAGTATTGGAGATGCATTTGTGATTTGTAGCACATTGCAATATGTTCAGCATTGATGGAAACTTTTTAAGATACCAAAGTTTACTTTTTTTTTTAACCTTGGTTATGCTTATGCTTATACTTATGTCATACCTCCCAGGGGCATGTGTACATGACCAGGGCCGGATTTCCCACACGGCCACCGAGGCCAGGCCTCAGGGAGGCAGTGGTGCAGGGGCGGCGCCGCATGCGCTGCCCGCAAATCGGCGCTGAAAACCCCACTGTCTGTCAGACAGCCGGCATGAGCAGCACGCACGCAGTGCCAGTGCTGCTTTTTCTTTGATCAAGGAGTGGGCCGCAGGTGGGCGGGGCCTTGAGCTCCACTGACACTCTGGCCCCGCCCCTTGCCATGCTGCCTGCAAGCAAGCGTGATTGGACTCGGAGGAACAGAGGCCTCGGTAGGAGGAGTCTGACCGTGGCGCGGAGTTGAGTGGGGTCAAGTGAAACTAGCAGCAGCAGTGTCGAGGAATTGATCAGATTCGGAGCTGAGCTGGCCAGGAGGACAAGGTAGGTCTTCTTTCTCCTCCCCTGGCTCCCGCACCCCATGTGTAGAACTGGAAAAGTAGAAAGTTTTAAAATTTAATGGGCACACTGGCAGCATATGATGGGCACACTGGCAGCATATGATGGCAGTGTGGCAGCATTTGAAGGGCACAGTGGCAGCGTTTAATGGGCACAGTGGCAGCATTTGATGGCACAGTGGCAGCATTTAATGGGCACAGTGGCAGCATTTGGGGGCACAGTGGCAGCATTTGGGGGCACAGTGGCAGCGGAGCATTAGCCTCCTCTGCGCCGACTGCGCGGCCGGGAGCCGGGGTCTCTGAGACTGTGACCAGTGACGTGACTCGTAATGGGAGGAGAAGAGACAAGTCACGAGAGTCAATTAAAGCCAGTTCTTTTCCGTGTTCTCGTGTGGAGATATGTTTTTAATTGATCTATTGTAGCAGTCATCGATAAAGGATGAGAATGGTGGGGTGTGTGTGTGTGTGTGTGTGTGTGTGTGTGTGTGTGTGTGTGTGTGTGTGTGTGTGTGTGTGTGTGTGTGTGTGTGTGTGTGTGTGTGTGTGTGTAGGGGGGGCAGCATTGAAGGACCCGGCCTTGGGGCGGCAAAGGGAGTAAATTCGGGCCTGTACATGACCCTCACACAGTTCACGGTTTTTACACACCCTGTATGAATAAGGCTTTACTGTTTAATTCATATGCATATTCCCCTGTGGCAAGGTGAGGGAAGCTGCACCACCATTCCAAGCCAAGGGAAGGACTTTATTTACTAATTGGAGTGCTGTACACAATGCTGGCCATACACAATAGATTTTGAGAAATCTGAGACAAATGAGAATATTCGGATAAACAGTCATACAAAAGATCCTTTGTACATTCAAAGACTGGACGAATGCCATTGGAAAATCTCACTTATTTTCAACATTCCCTTTTTAAAAGCAATGTAATTCCCAAACTAAAACCAACATGCACTATAAAGCCTCATACACACGATCAGACTTTGTACAAACTTTCCCGTGGATTTTTTCACAAAGGGCATTGGCCATAAACGAATTAAGCATACACACGGCAAGACTTTTTCGGCAACAAACACGAACGTAGTGACATTTCAACATACTGACAACACTTCAAAAAGAGGATGTTCAACTCTCTGGCGCCACCCTTTGGTCAACTTCTGTATTGTTGTCTGATCTTTTGCATTGGTTCTGAGCATGTCTGTTTGTAGTTTGTACAAAAGTCTGATGGTTTTGTGTACACATGATCGGACTTTGCTCCATCGGACTTTTGTTGCCGGAAAGTTTTTTGCACA
Source organism: Aquarana catesbeiana (assembly GCF_042186555.1). NCBI lineage: Eukaryota > Metazoa > Chordata > Amphibia > Anura > Ranidae > Aquarana > Aquarana catesbeiana. The sequence continues at coordinate 116,569,204 of NC_133328.1, forward strand.
GCCAACAAAAGTCCGATGAAAACCAAAAAAGTTTGTCCGATAGAGCATACACACGGTCGGATATTGCCTTAAACCAGCTAATTAGCATGTTTGACACTTTGCTACAATGTAAAGTAGTCAGTGTACAGCTTGTATAACAGTGTAAACTTGCTGTCCCCACAAAAAACCTCACACAGCCATTGATGTCTAAACCGCTGGCAACAAAAGTGAGACCCCCCTAAGTGAAAATGTCCAAATTGGGCCCAGTTAGCTATTTTCCCTCCCCAGTGTCATGTGACTCATTAGTGTTACAAGGTCCCAGGTGTGAATGGGGAGCAGGTGTGTTAAATTTAGTGTTATCGCTCTCACTCTCTCATACTGGTCACTGGAAGTTCAACATGGCACTTCAAGGCAAAGAACTCTCTGAGGATCTGAAAAATAGAATTGTTACTCTACATAAAGATGGCCAAGGCTATAAGAAAGTTCCACTCAGTACAGACCTCACCATGGTTGACCAAAGAAGTTGAGTGCACATGCTCAGCATCATATCCAAGAGGTTGCAGAGGTTGAAGGGGTGGGGGTCAGCCTGTCAGTGCTCAGACTATATGCCGCAAACTGCATCAAATTGGTCTGCATGGCTGTCATCCCAGAAGAAAGCCCGCAAACAGTTTGCTGAAGACAAGCAGACTAAGGACATGGATTCCTAGAACCATGTCCTGTGGTCTGATGAGACCAAGATAAACTTATTTGGTTCAGATGGTGTCAAGCGTGTGTCGCTACAACCAGGTGCGGAGAACAAAGACAAGTGTGTCTTGGCTAGAGTCAAGCATGGTGGTGGGAATGTCATGGTCTGGGGCTGCATAAGTGCTGCTGGCACTGCACAGCTACAGTTCATCAAGGGAACCATGAATGCCAACATGCACTGTGAGATACTGAAGCAGATCATGATCCCCTTCCTTCGGAGACTGGACCACAGGGCAGTATTCCAACATGATAACGACCCCAAACACACCTCCAAGGTGACCACTGCCTTGCTAAAGAAGCTAAGGATAAAGGTGATGGACTCGCCAAGCATCTCTCTAGACCTAAACCCTGTGGGGCATCCTCAAATGGAAGGTGGAAGAGCGCAAGGTCTCTAACATCCACCAGCTCCATCATGGAGGAGTGGAAGAGGACTCCAGTAGCAACCTGTGAAGCTCTGGTGAACTGAATGTCCAAGAGGGTTAAGGCAGTGCTGGAAAATAATGGTGGCCACACAAAGTATTGACACTTTGGGCCCAATTTGGACATTTTCACTTAGGAGTGTACTCACTTTTGTTACCAGCTGTTTAGACATTAAGGCCTCATGCACACTGGATGTTTTTGGACGTTTTACAGCTGCTGTTTTTGGGTTCAGACGTTTTTTCTACAGTCAATAAACTCTCCAGCATGTTATCCTATGTGTTCATGCTCAAATAGGCTGTTATCCTGTTTCCCCAAAAATAAGCCCTACCCCGAAAAGGGCTGCTATGGCTCTTAAAGCAGTTGTATACCCTCACTGAAAATTTTTAAAACAAAAAAAAAAAAACTGTAAGGCAAAGGCATAATGAGCTTGTATGCAGTGCATACTAGCTCATTATGAAATACCTTAGAATGAGGCCTCGGCATCTGATCCCGGTCCACGCCGAGGGAGCTGACATGTTCCCTCTGCGTTTCTTCTGGGCTCCGGCCACTCACAGTGACAAAGCCGCGATTAAGTCACTCACGCGCCTGTGCGCGGGACTCTTCTTCCAGGCAAAGTCTGGCAGCATTTGCCGGACCTTCAGTTGGGCCTTCACAGCGCATGCGCCGCTGACATCAGCGGCTGCATGCAAAGTGAATATCTCCTAAACATATAAATTTTATCTACAGGTAAGCCTTATTATAGGCTTACCTGTAGGTAAAAATACCAAAAAAGGGTATACAACGCTTTAAAAGGAGCTGACGTAACAGGTACATCGATTCACGGGAAGGAGCCAACTTTCTGACGTAAATGTGCTTGAGCTGGTTGGCAAGTGGTTAACTAATGTTTATTTTTGGGATTACAGAATTTCACAATGCTGACTCTAGAGCTGACAGGGGGAGGAACTTTGTTGTACATACTGTAAATAAATAAGACATCCCCTCAAAATAAGCCTTAGTGTTTTTTGTAGCCAAAATGAATATAAGACCCAGTCTAATTTTCGGGGAAATACGGTATCAACTGTTTTTGGCTGGGGCATTTTCTGGCTGTAAAAAAAGCCCCCAAAACTAGTGGGTTCTGAGAGGCATTTTTCAGCTGTAAAAATGCTCTAATGTCTAAAAATGGAGATAAATGCAGCTCACCAACATTTTTTAATATTTTTGATCCATGAAAAAAAAAAAAAAAAAAAAAAAAGCTAAAAGATGCAATAGCAAAAACATTGCATTCACACCTGAGCATTTTCAGCTCATAAAACGCTCGTAAAACGCCCGAAAAAAAAATGCCTGAAAAACACCCAACAAGCAAAATTCCATTAATTTCAATGGCACCTGTTCACATCTGAGCGTTTTGTCACCTGAAGCAAAACGCCTGAAAAACGCCCTAAGCTCAAAAAAGAACGAGCTTCTTTGGGGCAGATTACAGGCATTTTTCTCCCTTTTACATTGGTGACCTGAAAAAAATCGCGGCAAAAACGTGCGACTTTGAAATGCTCAGGTGTGATTGCAGCTTAATATAAAGTTTAGTGTGCATGAGGCCTAATGGCTGTGTGTTGAGTTATTTTGAGGGGACAGCAAATTTACACTGTTAGGGCTCTTTCACACGGGGCGGATCAGTGATGATCCGCCCCGTGAACACCCGCTTGCTCAGCGGGGATCGCTCCGCCGATCCCCGCTGAGCAGGAAGATGACAGGTCCATCGCTGCGCACTGTGCAGCGACGGACCTGTCAGAGCACCGCTCTCCCCTATGGGGGATCAGATGATGACGGACCGTAGTGTCCGTCATCACCCGATCCGATAACTAATGGAAAAGTAGGGTTTTCCTCCGTTACACTTTTCGGATAGGAGCGGGTCGGATGTCAGGGGACATGTCACCGCTGACATCCGACGCTCCATAGGGATACATGTATGTCCGTTTTTCATCCAAAAATTAAAAATTATTTATTTATATTTGAAGGATATGTAGTCCATAATTCATTTGAATTGCTCTTTTATTTGTCAAACCGAGTGCAAATATACAATTTTCTTGATTAGGTAAATGTGAACTGCATATTTGCACTTGGTTTGACAAGCAAAACACACACCCACACCCACTCACACACCATTATGAAAACTGACAGATAATGTAAATAACATTATCTTGTTACAATGGCACCTGAAAGTGGGTGGGACATATTAGGCAGTAAGTGAACATGCTGTCCCTGAAGTTGAGTTTGTTGAAAGCAGAATAAAAATTGGCAAGCGTAAGGATTTGAGTGACTTTGGGTCAAATTGTAATTGGGTCAGAGCATCTCCAAAACTGCACCTCTTGTGGGATGTCTGCAGTGGTCAGGATCTAGTAAAAGTGGTCCAAGAAAGGAAAATTGGCAAACTGGCAACAGGGTCAAGGGTAGTGTTAATTTAGTCGACTAAAACATTTCAGTCGACTAAATGAATACTATTTTAGTCAACTAAAATACGACTAAAACTAAAACAATTGAGATGACTAAAATGAGACTAAAACTAAAATGCCATTTTAGTCAAAAGACTATGACTAAAACTAAATTGCAATTACTAAAATGTACTGGAGATTTAGTCGACTAAATATGACTAAAACAATTGCAGAAGACTAAAATGGGACTAAAACTAAAATGCCATTTTAGTCCTAAGACTAAAATTAACACTGGTCAAGGGCAACCAAGGCCCATTGATGTATGCAGGAAGCAAAGGCTGTCCTGTGTCATCCAATCCAACTGAAGAACTTTTGCAGCTCAGATTGCTGAAATAGTTAATGCTGCTTCTGATAGAAAGGTGACAGAACACACAGTGCATTCCAGCTTGTTGTTTATGGGGCTGTGTAGCCACAGACTAGTTAGGTTGCCCATGCTGACCCATGTACACAGCCTAAAGCACCTACAATAGTCACGTGAGCATCAAAATTGGGCCTATACATACACACACTGGCCACTTTATTAGGTACACCTTGCTAGTACCAGGTTGGACCCCCTTTTGCCTTCAGAACTGCCTTAATTCTTTGTGGCATATATAATTCAACAAGGTGTTGAAAACATTCTTCAAAGATTTTGGTCCATATTGACATGATAGCATCACACAGTTTCTGCAGATTTGTCGGCTGCACATTCATGATGCAAGTCTCCCATTCCACCACATCCCCAAGGTGCTCTATTGGATGAGATCTAGTGACTGTGGAGGCCATTGGAGAACAGTGAACTCATTGTCAGACATCCCAAGTCTCCCACGAGGTGCAGGAGCCTCCGGCATTTCGGAGGCAGCTCCCGGACACCCTCAAGTGCTGCGGGGCTGGTCCCGGATGGTCCCCTGGTTCACAGTCGGGGGATGATCGGTGCAGCAGGAGGGACAGCTGTGAACACCAATCTCCCTGTATAGCCGACAGCCGCTTCTCTTCCTCCCGTGGCTGTCAGCTAAAAAGCTATACAGGGAGATCGTGATCACAGCTGTCCCTCCTGCTGCAACGATCATCCCCGACTGTGAACCAGGGGACCATCCGTCCACTGCCCCAACCCCCTCCCCCCAAAAAGCATTAAAAAAATGAAATTGTAAAAAAAAAAAAAAACAATATGTAAAAATAAAAACTACTGACAGCATCCACTACCGTACTGACACCACCACCGCCACATACTCCCCACCCCTTCCCCAAAAGCACTGTGAAAAAAAAATATAAAAAAAAAAAATATTTAAAGAAAATAATAAAACAACAAAATTGTAAAAAATAATAGAGAAAATGATAAAAACAAAAAACTACTCACACACTGCTCTACTGACAATGTCTGTTACCCCCACCCCCCAATGATTGTGAAAAAATAAAAAATTAATTGTATAAAATAATGAAAAAAATAAAATTGTAAAAAAATAATAAAAATAAAGATCTACTGATACCATCCTGCACATACTACTTACCGCTGTAAACGCCACACTCCTCACATGCACATTATACCCACCTACATACACTCTGCACTTCTCTCCTGCACATACTACCCACCACCATACACTGTGCATTGTACATTCCCTATTTAACATTACTACATTCTGCACTATGCAAGTCATCTCAGACTCTAAAAAACCACACCCCATTAAAAGGATCACTAGAGATATATATATATATCTCTCTCTCTCTCTCTCTCTCTCTCTCTCTCTCTCTCTCTATATCTCTTTTTTTTTTTTTTTAAATAACAAACATGTTATACTTACCTCCACTGTGCAGCTCGTTTTGCACAGAGTGGCCCCGAACATCCTCTTCTGGGGTCCCTCAGCGGCTGTCTCGGCTCCCCCCAGCAAATACTCAACACCTTCATGTGAGCTCCCTTGCACGGTGTTGAGTGCTTGCGGGCGCGCTCCCGTGATACAGCCGGCGGCCATAGTCGCTCACTGTATCACTCGGCCCCGCCAACCCCCACGCAACGCGTCATTGGATGTGATTGACAGCAGTGCAAGCCAATGGGTGCGCCGCTTTCAGTCCATCCACTCTAGCCAATCAACTGCCAGGCTGAGCGGCGAAGAGGATGTTGGGGGCAAGCTCGGGACTTTCGAGGGGTCAGGTAAGTAAAATGGGGGGGCGGTATTGTCGGATGTTTTTTCACCTTAGAATGCATTAAGGTGAAAAAAAACTTTTACCCTTACAACCCCTTTAAGCCAAGCACAATATGTAGCATGGTTTAAGCCACGCCCACCTCCCTGAAATTAGTTTTTGCAGGTTGGAATGTCTGCATTGTCATGTTCAAAAAAACCAGTGGTGAGATGATTTGAGCTTTGTGACATGGTGCATTATCCTGCTGGAAGGAGCCATCAGAAGATGGGTACACTGTAGTCATAAAGGGATGGACATGGTCAGCAACAATACTCAGGTAGGCCAGGACGTTTAAACGATGTTCAGTTGGTACTGAGGGGCCCAAAGTGTGCCAAGAAAATATCCCCCACACCATTACACCACCAGCCTGAACAGTTGATACAAGGCAGGATGGATCCATGCTTTCATGTTGTTTACGCCAAATTCTGACCTTACCGTCTGAATGTCGCAGCTGAAATCGAGACTCATCAGACCAGGCAACTTTTATCCAATCTTCTATTTTCCCATTTTGTTGAGCCTGTGTGAATTGTAGCCTCAGTTTTCTGTTCTTAGCTGACAGGAGTGGCACCCAGTGTGGTCAATGTGTTGTGCGTTCAGAGATGGTATTCTGCATACCTTGGTTGTAAGCAGTGGTTATTTGGGTTACAGTTGCCTTTCTATCATCTCAAACCAGTCTGCCCATTCTCCTTTGATATCAACAAGGCATTTTCTTCCACACAACTGCCACTCACTGGATATTTTCTCTTTTTCGGACCATTCTCTGTAAACCCTAGAGATAGTTGTGAGTAAAAATCCCTGAATATCAGCAGTTTTTTAAATACTTAGACCAGCCTGTCTGGCAAACTACCATGATCAAAGTCACTTAAAGTGATTCTAAAGTCAGAAGGTTTTTTATCTTAATGCGTTCTATGCATTAAAGCGGAGTTCCACCCAAAAGTGGAACTTCTGCTTTAAGCATTCCCCGCACCCTTACATGCCACATTTGGCATGTCATTTTTTTTTGGGGGGGGGGGGTATAGTGAGTACCTAGTTTTGACAGGCACCCAGCTCCCCCTTCCTGCTTTCACCACCTAGGCGACTGACCCCCCCATTATGCTGTGCCCCACCATGTGCCCCCCCCCCCCCCCCCAATTAAAATACATTTTTTTTTTTTTTTTACAAAAAGGCAATGTCTTTTTGTTTGCATTCATAGCGCATGCGCCACATCTTACTCGGGCAGCCGCTGGAGTAACACAGTCTTTATTGAGAGGTAGAGCGTCCCCAGTCAGCTCCTGCGGGTGATTCCTCCCCTCTCCCTCTGCTCGCTGACACTGCATAATGCGAGCACTCACACAACCACAGCCGCCCGATCTGCTCCTTATCCTGCATCCTCATTGGCAGGGAGAAGAGCGAGTTGCAGGAAGGACTCCATCAGGACTCTCAGTTACTTAAAAAACAGACTGATTTCTCCTGTCCTTAGGACAGGAGAACCAGCCTATAAATTCCAAGAGATGCCAGACCAGCACTATCAATAGCAGAGGCAGGACAGCAAGAGGAGGCTGGGGAACCCCTCAGTGGCAGAACACCAGGGCCTGGTGGCAAGACAACCTTTGCAACCCTGATTGTTCTCCCACTGCTCTGGACCCTTATATTTTCTTGGTATGTTGGTGACATATCTCTTGTTTTCTGCCACCCTGGGGGGCCCCAATACAGTAGGAAGGGAGCTCACTGCAGAACATGTGAAAGGGCCCATTGTGGGATCGTAGTAAAGGGCTCAAGGATATATATAATTGCATTTTATAGTTGCCCCCCTACTTTTGTCCCTGTCCCCCCCCCAAATATGAAAGCTGGAGACGCCACTGCTTCTGGGGCACGTCACAGGTCCTGGAAGATTGCCTGGCCACTAAGAGAGCGCAGCGTGACTTGCACCATAAGCTGCCACAGCCAGGTGCCCACAGTTGCAATGACGGAGCCACGGAGAGGCGGTGGGGGGGGGGGGGGGGGGGGGTTGGCGTGAGGCTTTGGACCGTGGAACAGGGGAGTCTCTGTTAATTAAAAGTCAGCAGCTACACTCTTTATAGCTGCTGACTTTTAATAAGCTTACAAGCAAGAGGAACTCCTTTTAAGATGAATATAATATATATATATATATATATATATATATATATATATATATATATTTTTTTTTTTTTATTATATATTTTCATTTGTATACATTATATTTTATTTTGCTGACAGCCAAGCTGTTTTATGACATTGTGACGGATGAGTGTGGAGGGTAAAGCACATCATTCATCCCTTCCATATCGCTGTCATCACATGAATAATGTACGGACAGGCAGTAAGTGGCGGATATTGTTTCCAGGCAGTGCTGTCTTTGCTGTCTGTGCAATCAGCAGAACTAATGTAAATTCCATAGTGTGCGCAGAGTGTGCAGTATCTGCCTATCAGGAGGCGGACACTATATACATAGAGAGCCCTCTATATCCCCCAGCTGCAGCTATTGACAGGAAGCCTAGGGGCGCTGGGAGGGGGACAGAGAGAGCGGCCAATCAGGACCCGTAGTACAAGCTGTGCGCTGTAGGCCGGTACAGCTTAGCCAATGGCAGTCCGCCTTCCATTGTCGGCAAGGAAGAGGGTCTGCACTGTGTTGTGCACTTGTCATTGTTGAACGTGGAGCGGTGCGGATGATTGCAGGAGGGAATGGATCACACTGGTCATCAAGGGGCCTGAGAACACCACTCAGAGCGGGCATCACCGGGCACCCTTCTTCTCACCATGACAACTCTTCATCGGACAATCTAGGTGAGCAGGGAGGGAGCTGGCTGACTCCAATGTTGAACTCCTGAATTCCCACCATTAGATGATTGCTCTCCAATCACTGGATGATTGTTGGAGTGTGTGAGCTGCAGGTGACATGATGACAGCAGAGGATTATTGGGACAGTAATAACAATTTAAAGCCTTACAGGCACTTTGTGTAGCTTCCAGCTGCCATATATTACATACACAATCCCCTGCCTAGCAGATCATGGGGGGGGGGGCAGCTTATTTTCACAGGGGCTACATGAGAAACTGGACCTGGCGCGCAGGGCCAACTTAATTTTGGACCTGGGAAGGTATGCAATTACGTAAACATATACAAAAAAACAAAAAACGCCTGGCTCTAGGAATATACGGTACAACTGCTCATGAAATGGGTCTGTCTCTCAAGCAGTCGGAAGGGGGGGTGGTAAAAACCTGATCTGTAAAATAACAGCCAGACAGGATCGTTCATATGCCGCAGCCACATTTTTAACTTGGGCTGCAGAGTTTTACAAGTGGCACCGCTTGTTCAGTTGCAACTGCATCGCGGCATTATAGGGTTAAATCGGGTGGGAGGGGGTGATATAACACCACCTGCCTGTGAAATGCACTGCGACTGGAAGGAGAGATCCGTACAGTGGGGATTTCTGCTGACCTGGAATGAAGAGCAGGTGTACGGCTCTGGGGTTTGCAGCAGCATGCAGGCACTAAGGCCCTGGTTCACACTGGTGTGACATGCGCTCCGACTTTGGGCACGCATAACGTGTATAGTGGTTCCCTATGAGAGCCGTCTTAACTGGTCCAATACAAGTCGGGTCCGACTTTAGAAAAGGTTCCTGCACTACTTTGGTCCGTTTTCATTCAATATCATTGAAGTCGGATCCTCATTGGGGTTACCACCTCATCCCTTTAAACCCGAACACATATGTATCGGTGTTAATTTAGTTGACTAAATGAATACTATTTTAGTCGACAAAAATACGACTAAAGCTAAAACAATTGAGATGACTAAAATACGACTAAAACGGCATTTTAGTCAAAAAATTAAAATGGCATTTTAGTCAAAAGACTAAAACTAAATTGAAATTTGACTTCAACATTAACACTGGCCTTTAATGCATGTTCATACCCCAAGACCTTAAATACCATATTTATCGGCGTATAACACGCACCCCAAGTTTAGGAGGGAATTTTAAGGAAAAAAAAAAACTTACATTTAAATGCCCATCAATGCAACTTTATCAGTGTCATTTGCAGCCTTGCCCAGTGTCACTGCAGTTTTTAAAAATGGCGCCGCCGAGAGACACAGAGCCGGTCCTGTGGCTGTCGGCTGCTTTCGGCTCCTCTCGTAGACCTGTGGGTGGAGCTGAGCGCCACCGACATTCATACATAGCCGAGTGTACTCGGCTAGGTTCGTCTAGCTCCGCTCACAGTCACGCCCAGTCCCTGTGTTATGTCCATCTTAAGGCGGGACTGGGCGTGACTGTGAGCGGAGCTAGCCGAACCTAGCCGAGTACACTCAGCTATGTATGAATGGTGGCGCTCGCTCCTCCGCTCACAGTCAATGGGGGATCGGCGTATAACATGCACCCGCTATTTTCCCCTGATTTTAAGGGGAAAAAAGTGCGTGTTGTACGCCGATAAATACGGTACTAACATATGACATTTTTCACTCCAGCAGTATATAATGAGTTTGGAAATTGTAGAGAAATGTTAGCTAATGCATTACAATTGAATTACTCCCGTTCGATTTCAGACGACTAAAATGAGTTTTAGTCGACCAGGGCCGATTCTATGCCTGAATTCGGCCCTGAAACGGAGCCAAAGTCGCACAACGTTTTTGTGCAGTGCGTTCCGCAGCCGCCCCAGATATATGTGAATCGGCTCCATAGGGAGCCAGTCACATTCTACTGTTATGCGAATTAGATGCGGGGAAACGCGCATCTAATTCGCATAGGTGTGAACGGAGCCTAAAATGTACTGGAGATTTAGTCGACTAAAACTATTGCAGAAGACTAAAACTAAAATGCCATTTTAGCCCTAAGACTAAAACTAAATTGAAATTTGCTGCCAAAACTAACACATATGAATTACACAGTTTATGAGGCTAATTTAATGCAGTTAAGACACCAAGTGAGTTGAATTACCTCCTTAATCATCCACAGGACCTGTGTAGTAATTAATATGTGTTCGGTTTTAAAGGGAGGTGGCAACTCTAATCCTCGTCTTAACCATCTGACTTGTGACATCCGACATGGTGCTCACAGCAGCAGGAAAAGGAATTTGTCACACTAGAAAATATGAAACAGCGCTGGCAGCATATATTATTCAATACACATCATGGTGATTAGTGCCATATGCATCAATGTGTTTGTGCCATACAAAATCAAAATGCAACAAAATTATATATAATATGCATAAATCTATAAAGTGCTTATATGAAAAAAAGTGCAATGGTGATCCGAACTTTGCAAGCTGTGAGGTGACTCCCTCTTTGGTGACCCCACTCACCAGAAACAATGGACTCTCAGCTTCGCAGTCTGGGGTCAGAAAGGCAGTGATCTATTGATCTGGGGATGTGTAGGATGGTTCCTCATAAAACTCCTCCAAGAGGTTACTTTATAACAGAAAGGATACGCCACACTCCATAGATGGGGAAATAAAAAAAAAAAAGAAAAAGCTCATAGTGAAATACAGCTAAAATAAGTTATCAAGCGCATTAAAGGCGCTACTTACAGGATATTTGGCAAAAAACAGGCGTTGGACGCACTTCTGGTTCACGTTAACCATTGACACAATTTCCACCTCCGTGGAACACACGCCATACAGCGGCGAACTCGGATATTTTCACTGATGCCTGTTTTTACCAGATATCCTGTAAGTCAGTGGTTCTCAACTCCAGTCCTCGGGACCCACCAACAGGCCAGATTTTAAGTATTACCTTGGGGAGTTGCAGACTAGAATACTGCAATCCCTGAGCAGCAAATTATATCACCTGTGATGTATTTCAGCTATCTTGCAAACCTGACCTGTTGGTGGGTCCTGAGGACTGGAGTTGAGAACCACTGCTGTAAGTGGATCTCCTGAGCTGAGGCAGATAGAGCTTACACATCCGAATAGGCAGTGGCTGGGCCAATGTAGAGTGAGGAATAGCAGTAGCTGTCCACGCCCCATCGTATTTAAATGGGATCAGGAAAGGTGATGCAGCCTTGTTAGGGCAGCCCATATGGTGTGAATTTCTTTCTTGCAACCACGTGTTCCCCCATCAATACACAGTGCTGAAGGCCAAGCAATTGTCTTCTCCCAGCCAGGAGAAGACAATGATTATCGCTAGCAGCTTGTGAAAATCAGAAGCGAATCCGGAAGGCTGGTTGTACCTAGTTTATCAACTTGGTACATTCAACCTGCTCATTAATGGTAAGAATCTCGGTCGGTTCCTGCTGAACCAGCTGAGATTTGAACTGTGTATGGCCGGCCTTAACCAGTGTGAAATAATTCATAACCGGCATCGTAAAACAAAGTCATCAGTTTATTAACATCATTGTCACCAAAATGTATTTCATCTTGGATCTAAAGCAGTTTATAGTTCAGGGTTTCTCAGCCATGGTTCCGTTGGACTTTAGGGTTCCTCCAGAGGTTGCTATGGGGCTCTTTGAGCAATTTCTCAAAGAGGTTCCCACTGACACCATTGATCATTTTAGCTATCTATAAGGAGGTAATTCTTCCCACTGTCCACAAGTATAAGGAGCATTCTTCCCACTGACCATCACACTAATGTGTCATGAGTTGTAGATATCGCAATGTTTAGCAGAGGTTCCTTGAGACCGGAAAGTTATTTCAAGGGTTCCTCTGTTTTGAAAAGGTTGAGAAAGGCTGCTATAACTCATCGAAAATGCTAGTTATATTCTGCAACAAGTCCCTTTTTATACAGCCATTAAATCTATTTTTTATGGTACAAAGCAATTGTATTGCAGTGCTAGACACACAAACTCTACAGACACTTTTATATACATTTAAAAGAACACAATGAGCTTGACCTATTAAAACTGGAGAGTGCAAAATCTGGTGCAACTGTGCATGGTAGTCAATCAGCTTCCAATTTCAGCTTTGACCATAAAAAAAAAAAAACTGCAAGCTGATTGGTTACTATGCACAACTGCCCCAGCTTTTGCACTCCAGTTTCAGTAAAAAAAACCTAAACCCCCGTTCACACTGAGCCCAGGTTCACATTGAGGGCTGTTTGAAAACGTGCAAGTTCAAACCGGCAATGCAGTCCGACAGACATCTGTGCGGGTTCCTACAGAGATGTCTATTCAAATCGACCCTGAAGTCGCCAAAAGTAGTACAGGAACTACTTTTGGTAATCATTGTGGCGCCGCACCAATTCGGATGGTGCTATTGATGGCAGTAGCTGCCGATTTGACATGTCAAATTGCATGCCAAATCAGCCCAATGTGAACGTGGGCTGAATGTGGGTTTGAAATTGTGCGACTTCACTTGAAATTGCACCATTTCAAAGCTGCATGTCAGTGCGACTTAATGTACAGATGTCTGTCTATGCAAGTCACACCTGAAATCACCAAAAGTAGTGCAGGAGCTACTTTTTCAAATTGGTGCGGCACTACAAAGCCAGCATTGCACCGATTAGAACAATTCCATTGCCGACAATAGGGTGAGACTTGTCTTGCTTTTTGGACCTGTCAAATCACATGAAAAGTCGCACCGGTGTGAACGGGGACTTAGGCTTGGTTCACACCTCTGCGGGTTCGGGAATCACAGCGTTTCCCATACCTGCAACCACCTGCAGTGAAAATGCACTGCTCTGCCAAGACGCGTGGGGCTGCCACCACCACGCATGTAAAATGTGCTTGTGTGGGAACCACAGGGAAATGGCAGGCTCAAAATGACCAAGCGATTTTGCTGCAGTTGAAAAGGTGCATGCACTTTTTTTGCTGAAATGCAGGCATGGCAGCTCATTCATTTGATAGGCCGGTGTGTCCCCACAAACGCGGCCCGCAAAAAAAGAATAGGTGTGAACCTAGCATTAGGCAAGAGGGTGAAGTTAGGGTAAATTGTATTTAAAAATCAGATATTTTATAATTTAATTGACGCATAACATTGCAGGGTCATTTACACCAGAAGGAACTATGCTTGCAGCTTCTTACATCACAGCCCTGATGCATAGACTAAATGCCTTGTTTCTTATGTTATTAGTACATGCATGCAGTACTTTTTTCAGTGCATCGGGTTGCAAGGCAAACCACCACATCACTGCAGTGAATTGAACTGTAATAAAATGTCACTTGACATTTCAATAAAGTTCTGTGATCGATGCTAATACGGCACGATTGGGGACCAAACCTAGAAAATAAGGCTATATGATACCCCACTGTTTAAATGCTCAGTTGCTGCCAATTGTCTCACATACATTTTAGCATAAATTGCAGCGTGAGCCCTGGTTCACACTGATACTATGCGGGAAACGCACCGAAATTGCTGTGCTTCCTGCATTGCATCGCTCTGCATAGCAATCGCACTGTGTTCATGTGATCTGCTGCGAGTGTCATTTAAAAGTTAATGACACCCACAAAAGCAAGTAGCAGAATGCAGTGCATTTGCCTGAATCGGATCGTATTGGTTTGGACACCCATGCGACCCGATTCCAGTGCGGCACAAAAAAAAAAGGTGCCTGTACCTTCTTTGTGCGGATGCGGTGTGATTTGAGCCATACAAAATTATGGGCTCCAATTGTACTGCACAGAATCGCATTTGATTTGCACAGGAATGCGGAGCGAATCACATGCGATGTGACAGTGTGAACCTAGCCTAAATGCATTTTTTGTATGTGGACCCCGCTCTGACGATGGCCAGTGCTATGGATGCTGACGGTTGCGGTTGACATCACAGCTCTGTGTTATTCAGACCCACAGAGGAGATGGAGCTTTGTGATCATGTGACAGCATAAAAAAAAAAAAAATGGAAAAAATGTTTAAATTGTGATTTATGCTAAAATATATGCAGGGCAATGGGGAGGCATCAGTGAAGGTGCGGTGTTATAACCACAGCCCTTAGTCATATGTGAAGAGCTGAGCCCTCCAGGATTACACCAGGAGAGAGTGGCTCTGCAGGTATAATCAGCAGGGCTCCACTGTCACTTTGACAACTGGTGCTCTGTGCTGCCAGTGGTCCTGATATAGAGCAGGACTAAGCTGTCAATGTACTGCTCAGAACCTGGACCAATCTCAATTGATTGGCTCTGAGGAAGAGGTCATCTCCCCTTGAAGCCATCTGGAAGGTCCTCTGGCTTGCTGGGATTAGTCTTGGTGACCTGGTTGCTTTGTGTTTACTGTGGACTCCTAAAAGTTTTTACCACTGAGTTGTATGTGAGTATATCTAATTTTATTGTATTATTAAAGATACCACTTGGGTAATGCGCAGGGCTGGTTTGCCCTCTCCTTTTTTTTTTTTTTTTTTTTTAGCAATCATTTGACACATGAAGGTTGTGACCTCAGTGCTCGTCTAGCCTGGTACACACTATGAGCTTTTTTTTTTTCGTTCAACCCAGTGGGGTGAACGGAAAAAAACAACAACTCCACTTCGGTTGGAGCTGCTGTACTAACAATCCGATGTTAGTAAAGCGATCTTCCCCGCTGAACTGACAGGGGGACAGAAAACTCCAGTCAGCGCTCTCAGCTATTGGTTGAGAGAGCTGATCGGGAGCCAGTCATCTTCTGGTTTTCCAGCATGCTTGTGCATCAGAAGCCGGCTGATCCGGCAGGCATACAGACGGGCCAAAGTCAGACAGTTATTATTGAACTGGTTGATGTCTCTCAACATTCAGCCCGCTTGTACAGGGCTTAAAGGGGTTGTAACCTTTAAAAAAAAAAAAAAATTCTCATTAGGCCGGTCACATGACCAATTTACGGGCTACAGCGGAAGGGGCCGAGATCTCCATCCTGATGTCAACCGGGGAGGTCATGTGACTGCTGTACTGGCCATTCACGTGATGGAGGCACTTAAACTGACCACAATAATTGGGGGTCGGCAGCCATGATTGCTATGATCAGCACACAGAGAGGGACACAGGAACAGGCAGGTTTTTTTACATCTTATAGAGGGACAGGTTAGACAGCACTTTACTGTTTAACCTGCTATAAGGGAACAGGATCTCCTGATCTTGATCTCTAATGTTTTAGGAGTTGGAGCGGTGTTTGTCTTGGTGCTAGCCACTCGGTGACTGGAATGCGATTGAGCAGATGTCATGTCTATGCGATCTGTCTGCTGGCGGTTGCCCTAAAGGTATTACATTTGATCTTGACAGGAATGCAGATGTCGGTATGGGGACTTTCTGAAGTAGAAAAGCTAATTGACGTACAAAGGAAAAAGCTCCCCTGGCAGGGTAGTATTTTTTCATCTGACCTTTTTCATAGTGCACATATGTAAGGTCCGATTTATACAGAGTCAAAGCCCAACTCCAGGAATATTAAAACAAAAAAAAAATGTACCCTTGCAGTGCACGCCCTTCCACTTCAAGGGTTAAATGTTTCTTTTTTTTCTTTTTTTTTTTTTTTTTTTAATTGTAATTTTTATTAAATTTTTGTTCATAGGAAAAACAAAACCGTATTACAGAAAGTACACAGATATAAGCTAAAGTATTAAAGCGGGGGTCCACCTATCTATCGTTTTTTTTTTTTTTTTTTTTTGGAGTTCATTCACAAACTTTTCTTCTCATGATTATCTACTCACATGTTCTGTGTAATAAGTCCGCCTGTGTCCGATTTCGTTGTAAAGAATAACTTATAAAATTCACTGAAGGCGGTTTCCATCTTCATTGTGGGCATTTGAAGCCCACAAGCATGTATTTCCTGGATGCGGTGAATGCTGTGCTCCCAGCATTCACCGAGATGTTGTGATGACGCTGTTGCACAATGCATGCTGGGAAGCCTGAGACTAGCTCCCAGGGGACTGTGGGAGGTCTGGGAGAGACTAGAAACACGCCTACTCCACATGCATTTGGGGGGTCTCAGCATCTTGTGTTTACAAACACTGTTTCCTAGCAACGCTCATGCCCTGTTTATGCTTCACAACCACTGCTCAATACACAGGATCATGATAGCTGTAATAACTATGCAGTACTTCAAACGGTCATATTTTAAAAACTATAAATCCTACAGCGAGACTCACAGGACCCAGACCTAGATTTTGATGCATAGTATGTCTCTGAAATATTAAAAATGAAGGCACGGTCGCAGTTTAGATATTGCCCTTCAAATTTGAAGTGGCTAGAGTGGCGTTTCAATGAATGTCAATGGACTGTGTGAGCTGCAAACAAATGGTCATATTATGAAAACTATCAGGACTATGGCTTAGCCGTGGACATGTTTAGTGGCAGCAGGGATAGCTGAACGTTTTGATATAAGATTTGTGTAGGTGGGCTTGAAAATAAGGGAGTGGCGGCAGTTTAGAAATCATGTCCTGATTTTTCAGCTTTTGTCACCTCCCACTCTAGTTTTGAACATTTCCCCATTCATTCCTGTGGGACCAATTTCGCCGCAAAAACAACGATATTTCGTGAACCATCCGGTGAAACGTTCCACAAAGTAATAGCACACCAATCGGGAACAATCTGCACGTTTCGGTATATTACTTGTCTATGTAGTGTAAAAACTGTGGGAGGAGTTAGAGTGGTAAATTTGGCTATAATAAGAATAATAATATATATATATGTGAGATAACAGTAAGTGGTCTTGCTATGCAAGAACACTTAAAAAATCTGTCAATAAATACCTTCTACAGCCAATGTCTGGTCATTGGCCTAGGCTTATGACATCATAAGAAGGCCAATGAGAGCTGCAGAGCTGGAAGTGTGTGTCTGTGTAAATCCAGGAAGTGAACAGGCAGCAGCTTCAGCTGCCCACAGTTAAAACGGTTGCAGCCAGACTCAGCGGAGGGAGATTTCTGCAGCATATTTGGGAAGTACAGAATCGCAGTATATATAAAATAATATGCAAAGTGGTTGGAGGGAAGCTTCAGAATGGCAAAGATGTTTGTTTTTATTACAAATTATGTGAGTTCCCCTTTCATCCTCACTTCAGCATTCCTTAGTGTTGGTACCGGTCCCACAAAGATGTTCTGTAAGCTGAGACTGGCTGCAGTCACTTTCCAGCCTCCTCCATGTACAATACAGTGTACAGTCCCTATATTTTATGTAATATTGTATATTGGGGTAGAGGAGACCCTAGAGGTGGCGGGAGAGGGGGGAGAGGAAAGAAGCACAGCCTGTACTGTCCTCTCTGGACAATAAGCATTTAAAGCGGTATTAACACCCGAACCAAAAATGTAATATATTGCAGTTTGCCAATCATAAGATGTGGTGCCTGCATCAGTTTTCTTTGCTTGGGGTTTTCCCCCGAGTGATTTGGCCAGTAACACACCTCTTATATTAGTGAGGCAATACTCTGGAGGAATGTGCACTGGAGGCACAACAGAACGCAGCATTGTCAATCTTGGGGAGGGGCATGAGGAGTGTTAACTGTATTAGATTTAAATTTACATATACTAAACAAATTTAAGCCAAACTCCAGCTCACTTTATATTCAGTTACAGCAAACTTTTTTTTCCCTTTTGGCATAAAGGTTTTGCCTGAATATATAAAAGCTAATCTTTTTAATGTGTTCCTAAACCCACAACAGTAAAATCAGTCTATGTATGCAGTAAAGCATGCTTGTTATACTCACTGTGGAACCTAAGGAGTTAATCCTCTGCATTGTGTAAAAAGGCTGTTTGATCCTGTCTTCTGTGATCCTCCCCTTCTTCCACTGTCTCCAATCCATCTCCTGAAAGTACAGAGCCTTGGGGGCAAACTCCACATGCTCAGTTTGGTGTGTATTCCTAAAGAGTTTTTGTTTTTTCTTGGGAGAGTGCATGTGATCAACACAGGGCCAATCAGCACTGTCCAGCCATGTCGAGACGGAGGGTCAAGGTCCTGCAACCTCATAAGACAGAGGAGAATGAAATCTCCTCCTACAGGCTTTATCCAGTGCCAGTGCTCTGCTGGACTCTGATAAAAGTTACAAGGCTGCTATTTACTGCTGATGAGAAAAGGTATTTAGCAGTTTATATTTACTAATATAATTGCATTTCCATTTTCTGTGTACTGTGGGAGACCAGATATAGTGAATCCAGGGTCCTGGGTTTAGTAACCCTTTAATCACCCCTGCCTGTGTCAAGAGGTTTGTCAATGTAAACTGATACATTCTGTTGAAGAGTTTGTGCTGTGAAAAACAGACTTGCTTTTTGGATCACCAGATGAAAACAGAAGTAAGAGCCTAAAAAAGGAAACAAATGCAGCCATCACATCTAAGAATTGATAAGCTCCGATAGAATAAATGTTTGCTTTTGGGTTTTATGCTGCTTTAACCCTTGCAGTGCATGGAGACCCCACTACAAGGGTGAATTTTGGATATTGCTGGAGTTGGGTGTTAAATATCAGTTATGTTATACAGTGCTTGCTGGCAAAAACTCTCCCATAATTGTGGATGTTTCTTGCTATTTCACATAGACAGCTAACTGATGAATGTTACTTTGAAACAGAACTGTTTGTGATGGGTCACCACATGATTATAGTAAACATAGCTCAGTTCAGGGCTTCACAATCCCCAGGCGCCAGGTCGCCATGGCGACTAGAAATTGCTTCCTGGGCTTTTGTCAGCCCCGGTGGCTGTAGGGTGGGGGCTGCTGGGCGGTCACTGAACAGGCGCCAGTCTTTGGAGGGCGACCCGCAGGTGTCACTGTGTATGTACAAGGCGGGGGGGGGGTTTGGGGCGGCGCTGCGAGGGCGGGTTAAAGGAGGAGAGGGGCAGGATTGTGAAGAGCGGGTTAGGGGAGATGCGGGAATGTAGGGAAGTAGAAGGGGCGGGTCAGGGGAGGAGTGGAGCTGACAGGAGCGGGGCCCCTGGTGTTAAGTGTCCCCTGTGTGGCTCAGTGACACCATGACGGTTTAGACTTTTGGGGCCCCTGGAGCTCCTCCTGCAGTATCACTGGGTGCGGGTCCAGGCCCAGCTGTCCGAGGGGACACCTCACCTCAGAGCAGGAACCAACAGCTCTGGACTGGCTCGGCAGTGGCCCTGAGCCAGTCACCCCCTCACATGGGACCCTCCGGTTTCCCCCGGACGGACTTAGAGTCGGGTCTGAGCAGCCCCTGGAGCCTGCTACCCCCTGGACAGACAAGAGCCAGTGCGGCCCCGATCAGTGCCCATCAGTGCGGCCCCGATCAGTGCCCATCAGTGCGGCCCCGATCAGTGCCCATCAGTGCGGCCCCGATCAGTGCCCATCAGTGCAGCCTCGATCAGTGCCCATCAGTGCAGCCTCGATCAATGCCCATCAGTGCAGCCTCGATCAGTGCCCATTAGTGAAGAAGAAAAATTACTTACTTGCTAAATTTTTATAACAGATTTTTTTTTTTTTTTCATATGGGTAGTGTTGCATGACCACGCATTTGTCATTCAAAGTGTGACAGCACTGAAAGCTGAAAATGGACTGGGCAGGCAGGGGGTGAAAGTGCCGGTAGGCAAGTGGTTAATAAAAAAAACAAAACTGGCTCCTAACTTCTTTTTTAGCTGGCTCCTAGATTCAAAGCAAATTTGTCAAGCCCTGGCTCAGTTGTGCACAAAATCAGCAGGGAGTCATATAGCATGCTTTATCTATGTTTCAAATCCTATCTCCTGCAGACCATGTTTGGATGAAAACATAAATATTCCCACTGACAACCCCACCACCCCTCTCAAAACCTGTGAAGCAATAATATTAACCGCTTCAGCCCTGGAAGATTTTACCCCCTTCCTGACGAGAGCACTTTTTACAATTTGGCACTGCGTCGCTTTAACTGACAATTGCGCGGTCATGCAATGCTGTACTCAAACAAAATTTGCGTCCTTTTTTCCCACAAATAGAGCTTTCTTTTGGTGGTATTTGATCACCTCTGCGTTTTTTTATTTTTTGCGCTATAAACAAAAAAAAGCAACAATTTTGGAGAAAAAAACGTTTTTTTTTACTTTTTGCTAATAAATATCCCCAAAAATGTTTTTAAACAAATTTCATCAGTTTAGGCCAATATATATAATATTCTACATATTTTTGGTAAAAAAAAATCACAATAAGCGTATATTAATTGGTTTCGCAAAAGTTATAGCGTCTACAAACTATGGGAATAATTTATGGTATTATTAGTATTTGTTTTTTTTTTTTTACTAGTAATGGTGGTGATCTGCGATTTTTAGTGGTACTTGCGACATTGCGGTGGACAGATCAGACACTTTTGACACATTTTATGGACCATTGACATTTATACAGCGATCAGTGCTATAAAAATACACTGATTACTGTGTAAATGTCACTGGTAGGGAAGGGGTTAACACTAGGGGTGATCGAGGGGTTAACTGTGTTTGTTTCTAACTGTATGGGGATTTGTCTGTCTTGGGGAGGAGACATATCGCTGTTCCTACTTAGTAGGAACAAACTATGTCTCCTCTCCCTTGACAGAACAGAGATTTGTGTGTTTTTGTGCTGGGGGGAGTTCTGATCAGCCAACTAAGGTGCTCTTGATCAAGGTCATCTGCTGATCTGAGAACTGTAGTTGGGACTTTTAATGGCATCTCTAATCACAGGTAGTGTTACTCGCTGTGTCTCCAGATTCACTGTGTCTCCGACTTTGTGGTGTCTCGTAGCAGTGACACCTCTGCCGAAATCAGGAGATAGGGTCTCCTCCAGCCCCTCCCACTTCACATTCCTCATCAGCAGTGTTAATTTCGTCGACTAAAAAACGGCTAAAACATTTTAGTCGACTAAATGAATACTATTTTAATCGACTAAAATACGACTAAAACTAAAATGGCATTTTAGTCAAAAGACTAAAATGGGACTAAAATGCTATTTTAGTCAAAAGACTAAAACTAAATTGAAATTTTACTTCAAAATTAGCACTGGTCTGTACTACATGTTCATACCTCAATACCATAGATAATAAGACATTCCATTTTTCACTCCAGTAGTATATAATGAGTTTGGAAATTGTAGAGAAATGTTAACTAATGCATTACAATTTAATTACACCCATTAGCTTTTAGATGGCTAAAATTAGTTTTAGTCGACTATAAAATGTACTGGAGATTTTAATCGACTAAAATGTAGGACATTTTAGTCGAATAAAATATACTGGAGATTTAGTCGACTAACTACGATTAAAACAATTGCAGAAGACTAAAATGGCACTAAAACCTAAAATGCCATTTTAGTCCTAAGACTAAAACTAAATCAACATTAACACTGCTCACCAGTCAGCTGACCTCTAGTCCTCCCCCCTCAGCCATGCTGTGAACTGAATGGGCGACTGCAAAGAGGCTAAATGGGAGGCCGCGGGCTCCAGGAACAGCCCAGCAGGGCAGCCGTGTAAAGACTGGGAGACTGGTGCGGGCTTCAGGAACAGCCCAGGATTCTGTGACCCCTGGCAAATCATCATTCAACCCCCAGGTTCAGAAACACTGCCTTAGAGCGTGAAAACAACATTAAAGCAGTATTAAACCCAAAAGAAAAACATTTTATTATATTGCAAGTTACACATTCTTCTATCTGATGGCTATGTTTGTTTTCTTTTTTAGGCTTTTCTTTCTTTTATTTTCATTTAGTCATCCAGCCAGTAAGTCTGTTTTTCAAAAGAACAAGCCGTCCTGCAGATGTATCCAGTTAAAGGGATGAGATAAACAATTTACCACTGACAGGGGTGCTTACAATGATCAGCTTTTATTTATTTATGGAAAACCGTCATCCCAAAAAACAATGTTTTCTGTAAAGTAGTAGCTGGAGTTTAGCTTCAATTTGCTGGTGTGTTTAAATCTGCTAGTACATCTAATGCTCCCCCCACCCATCCAGAGCAGAGGCACTCTAATACAGGAGGTGTGTTAGCGGCCAGATCACCATGTGAAAACAGAGCAAAAATAGCCTAAAGAAAACAAATGCAGCCACCTCATCTAATGATTTTTGTTTTTTGCTTTAATGCCGCTTCACTGTGATACAGCTTATAGGAAATGTTATTGATTGGGGTTAAATTCTCTCTTGGGCTGTGCATAGACAGACAGCCAACATTTCTGCAGCTCTGAAAGCCATTTGTGGTGGATCGCTTTTCAGACGATTTACAGGGAAGAAAACGTCCATATGAGCCACATTGACTTTGGGGGGGTATCCCCAAGATTAAGCTCGGGGGGCAAAGTGAAATGCGTTTGGACCGTGGCCTGGCTTGAGCCCAGGCTGGGGCTGTTACACTTTCTTACCTGGAGTTTGCAGCAGATGATTGGTCCATAAGGGGCGCAGGAGCGCCAACCCCCCCCAAAGTTCCCAAAGTTAGTTTGCCAAAGAAGAAAGCTACTTTCCCATGTTATAAACAACAATTTATTAAAAAAAAAAAATGATAATATGACTCAGCCTGGTTTCACACATGTGCGGTGCGAATTGAAGCTCAGGTTTCACTGGGGAGATAACAATCTCCTGTTCAACGGATTCATTGCGTTTTTGCTCAGGATTAGAGAGCAGGGAGAGGGGGAGGGAGGGGGAGGGAGAGGGGGAGGGAGGGGGGGGGAGAGGGGGAGGTGTAGTCAGGAGAAAGAGAAAATCCTTGTTCAGAACGCAATGCATCTGCGAATCAGATGCGTTCCCATAGGAGATAATAGGCTTGTAGTTCGCACCGCAATGCCCAAAAAACGCACACGTTTTTTGTGCAATGCGCAGTGCGAATGCAACGCACATATGTGAACCAGATGCATTCATATGAATGTATTTTAAAATGTCCTGCGAATTAGATGCGGTGTAAGCCGCATCTAATTCGCATAGGTGTGAACCCGGGCTAATAGTTTTCATGTGTCACATAATGTGTGTGCACTGTGTGGGGTGCCGGACTAATGGGTGTCTATTAGGTCCGTAAATGTGATGTGAACATGTGATTTCTGGCTGAGGCTCCAATTGGCTTGATTCAGGTTGTCTTGGGGGCACGGAGCACTGCGCTCCGAACCCTCCCACTTGTGCTTTTAGCGAATCAATCGTCGTCATCAGGTCACTTTTGGTTTCCGGCTTCTCGTCCCATGGAGACGATACTGTTGGGGGAAAGTGCTGGGCAAGGTAATGCGGAGGGGGCAGCTATGGATTGTCTGTGTGATATTAGCCGCCCCCCAGACTGGATCTCTATATCTCTGTATGTATGTGAGTGCGTACCTGGAGGGGTTTGTTTGTGCCCTCCAAACATTTTTTAGCACCAGCCGCCACTGGTTTGCAGAGATGTGCGGCTCATGTGGACACTTTCTTTCCTGTACATTGCTGCCTGGAGCAGGGATGAGCTCTGTCCTAGCCTGCACTCGCAGTGGATGGCTTTATTGATTGGGATTCCTACAGCTTGAGCATCATCCAGAATTTTCGGCTTGGGAACGGTTTTCAGAGGAGTTTGATAGGCCTGTTTTAACCCTGTTCATTCTGCACCACCACATCGCAACCTCATGCTTGCAGTGCAGCCCTATTCACTTGAATGGGTCAATTTTGGTGGTGCTACTGCCTGCCAAACACGACAGGGGGTATAATGTTTGCTGTGTACATCCCCATCTGGTTGTTTTTGCAGCATAGGGTGTGGGGGGAGGGAAGGAGGGCAGTAAAAATGTGGCACAACTGCCTGTTTTTACCACCCTTCAGCCACAAGTGTTATCAAGCCTGACTGTCACAGTGAGGTCTCAGCTCAGGGTGCATTTTTCATATTGTCTGGAAAATCCTTTTAAAATGAATCCCATATAATACAAGAGTGCACGAAATCTAGTAAGAATTTATGTAATCTGGGTAATAACCTTCCGTAACAATGAATATTGTTTTTGAAGCACCGCGTTTGTTTCATTAGCATGGCTGTGCTGTAGCAAATTTTGGTTTTATTACAACACGTGTACTTCTTCTTTTTTTCCCCAGGGAGGTCTAGCATTTTTTCCTCCATGAACAGAATTACTGGGTAATCTCGCTCAAATAATCTTTTTCATGTCGGGTTCAGGCAAATGCATTCTATTCAATTTATCCTAACAGCTGGATCTGTGTTGAAAGAAGCAAAGCTTGTTTAATGATTTAACTGCTGAACAAGCTACAATAATCTCTGTGCAGTAATACCTTTATTCCATCCAGCTCCTTTCTATTAGTGACTCTCAATGTTTTTTTACAGCTATACAGTTGAGTTCAGCAGTAGAAATCTAGAAACAAGTACTCTGGCTACTAAGGATGAGATTTTAGTGCCCCTTAAACCAGGGGTCCTCAAACTTTTTAAACAGGGGGCCAGTTCATGGTCCCTCAGACTGTTGGGGGGCCGGACTATAGATTGAAAAAAAATATCAACAAATTCCTATACACACTGCGCATATCTTATTTGTAGTGCAATAAAACAGGAAAAAAACAATACAATATTTAAAATAAATAACTCCCCCTCCTCTATGCTACCTTTATTCAGACACGAAGCATGACAGGTCTGGACAAAGGGCGGGACTTTTCAAGCGAAAGGCAGGTGATTGATTGCTGGGACCGCTGCCTAGTAACCAATCATCCCCTTCTTAACTCGAAAAGTCCCACCCTTTGTCCGGACCTGTTATGCTTCACGTCTTGTGTGAATAACGTAGCAGAGGGGAGGGGGAATGCTGCGGTCTTATGGAAGGAAG
The DNA here is from genome assembly GCF_042186555.1 of Aquarana catesbeiana. Lineage (NCBI taxonomy): Eukaryota > Metazoa > Chordata > Amphibia > Anura > Ranidae > Aquarana > Aquarana catesbeiana. Next base: position 116,594,470 of record NC_133328.1, read on the forward strand.
GGACAGTCTGCGGGCCGGGTAAATCACCCTGGCGGGCTATAGTTTGAGGACCCCTGCCTTAAACCTTTGTTTTTTAATATACAGTAAAGCAGTGGTCTCCAAACTATGGCCTGCAGGCCAGATGTGTCCCTTTGTTCGTCTTTATCTGGCCCTTAGGGTGCTACTTCTCCCACTGACACCAAAGATGGAGCACCTTTCCTTCCACGGACACCATAGATGGGGCACCTTTCCTTCCACGGACACCATAGATGGGGCACCTTTCCTTCCACGGACACCATAGATGGGGCACCTTTCCTTCCACGGACACCATAGATGGGGCACCTTTCCTTCCACGGACACCATAGATGGGGCACCTTTCCTTCCTCGGACACCATAGATGGGGCACCTTTCCTTCCTCGGACACCATAGATGGGGCACCTTTCCTTCCTCAGACACCATAGATGGGGCACCTTTCCTTCCTCGGACACCATAGATGGGGCACTTTTCCTTCCACGGACACCATAGATGGGGCACTATTCCTTCCATGGACACCAACAATGAAGATTATTCTTCTCCCTAATACCAATACCTGCCACTGCCCATGGGCATTATGTAATTATTTTACCCCCGCTGACCACCAAGTCTGAGGCATTTTCTACACAATCTAGCCCTCCTAAAGTCTGAAGGACAGTAAACTGGTCTTTTGCTTAGAAAGTATGGAGACCCCTGCAGTAAAGGTTTGCCTTGTTTGTTATGATGCTAGTGCTATGCGTCACCAAATAAATCAACTTCCATTTTTTGATAAGTTGATGCGTGATATATAGGGGCCTTTGATAGGAAAGACTGCACATGATGATGCCAAAAGCATTTACAAAGGAGGGTGCCGACAGAGGAAGTCTGTTCTGATGACTAAAGTCGCTAGGTTTGCACTGATACTGGTATCGGTGCCGATACTAAACATTTGCATGAGTATCGGTACTCATACAAATGCTCTGATATCAGAAACCGATACTTCCAGGCTCGGTTCTTTCAGCTGTCAGCTGGATTCCCTCACTGACAGCTGAAATGTAAAAAAAAAAACAAAAAAAAAGCTGGAAATGATCCGTTGGTAAGGAGCCGGGCTGCTGACTCAATCAGCTGTCAGTGGGGTTCCCCTGTTGACAGCTGAAAGTGATTGTAAAGGTTAATTATAATTTTTTTTTTTTTCAAATAAACATGTTATACTTGCCTCCTCTGTGCAAGGGTTTTGCACAAAGCGGCCTGATCCTCCTCTTCTGGGGTCCCCCGGCAGTGCTCCTGGCTCCTCCTCTGCATCAAGTGCCCCCATGGAGAGCCGCATTTTATGGGGACAATCGTGCGGGCCTGCTCCTAAATCCTGTGGCTGTTTCCATTGACACAAACAGCAAGACTCTTTTTCATGTCGGGTTCAGGCAAATGCATTCTATTCAATTTATCCTAACAGCTGGATCTGTGTTGAAAGAAGTAAGACTCGGCCCTGCCCCCCGACTCCTGTGTCACTGGATTTGATTGACAGCAGCGGGAGCCAGTGGCTCCCGCTGCTATCAATCTATCAAATTAGGACCCAGGACAGCGGCTGGAGCTGCTAGGCTCGTTCTTGACGCTGGAAAGATCAGGTATAGGTAAGTAAAAGGAGGGCTCTGGGGGGCAGTTGCACCACAAAAGTTTTTTCACCTTTAAAGGGGTTGTAAACCCTCAATTTATTTTTATTTTTTTAAATAACAAACATGTCATACTTACCTCCACTGTGCAGTTCGTTTTGCACAGAGTGGCCCAGTTCTCCTCTTATGGGGTCCCTCAGCGGCGCTCCTGGCTTCTCTCTGCATCGAGTGTCCATGTTGGAGAAGGCTCCCCTAAGGTGGACATCCGTGCAGGCGCGTTCCAGAGTCCTGCATCTGTGTTCATTCACACAGAATGCAAGACTCGGCCCTGCCCCCCTGCGCCACATGATTGGATTTGATAGCAGCGGGAGCCAATGGCTGCGCTGCTATCAATCTATCCAATCGGGACACGAGACACCAGCTAGAGCTGGTGTGCTTTTTCCCGGCTGGAGGATGACAGCATTCAGGTAAGTAAAACCGGGGGGGGGATGCAGCACTACAGAAGGTTTTTCACCTAAATGCATAGAGTGCATTAAGGTGAAAAAACAACCCCTTTTAAAGAGAAGTATGGGTTTTTTTTTTTTTTTTTTTTTGGCTAGTCATACTTACCTAGATGGATGCAGCATCCGACCGATGCTGCATCTATCCCCCGCCGCCTCTTCACTGAGAACCGAGCCGCCGAACACCGCCAATAGCTCGGTTCTCTCACCTCCTCAAGCGGAGAGCTGCTGCCTGTCGGTCAGCATCTCCCCTGCTCTGCTTCTCCACCCTCATTGGAGCGCTGAGCTGTGAAGGGGCAGGGAGCAGCCATCTCGGAATCTCAACGGCTCGCTGAGAGGCTGAGACTGCCATGAGTCCAAGCACCTGGCGGATCCAGACTTAATAAGTCGGGATGACGCGCTGCCTGGACTGATCCTGGTGATGTCAGCGGAGAGTGGACTTCAGACCGCTCTCTGCTGAAAACGGGTCACAGGAGTGCGAAACAGATTGCACTCCTGTGACCCATAGGAGAAGCCCAGCCTAAAAAGCTCAGGCTGGACTTCTCCTTGAATGCATTAAGGTGGAAGACCTCGAGACTTCACAACTCCGGGCAATGTTTATCAACAACGTGCTGAAACGGAAAGATAAAAAGAAATATTGTTTCTTTTTTTATCTTTCTATGTATTCATCTACAGATCAAAGGGATGTTTAAAGCAACCTGTCAAGTAAAAAAAAAAAAAAAAAAAAAAAGTTTTTTTAAAAATTTATTTTAATTAAACATTTCTCTGTTTAAAACCTTATTAACCCTTAATTTACTCTAATCAGCCTTAATCCATTTAATTATTATTTTCCTGCTAATTTTTTGTTCACTTCTATTTTATAAACTATTAATAATTAAAACTTTTTTGTTTACTTTGTTCATTAATATTTTTACACCTTTAACATATATTTACACGTTTCACATTGAAAAAAGCACAAGTAAAAAAAAAATTAAAAAAATGAATTTGTATATTACTTTTCCATGGTTTGTACCATTTGCTGACAGCTGAAGTGTAAACAAAACCATTGGTATTGGTATTGGCAAGTACTAAAAAAAAAAGTATCAATACACAGTGCAAATTTCCACTGGTCAAACTGGAACTGGCTGAAATGTGCTCCATGTATGGCCAGCTTTAGACAGTTGTCACCAGAGCAGGCTTATCTATTAGAAGATTTCCCCTGAAACCGCTGTGTCCTAATCATTCTATATCTAGCCAAAACCAAAAAGAGGTTTTACACCCTGCTTAAAACCTTCCACTGACCCAATTCTATATGTCTTGCCCTCATCGCCTCCCTTTTCTGACAGTGTATAGGCTGCTAAGGCTCAAGCTTTGCTTCAATAGCAGATATATTGTGGTTGTTCAGGGACAGGAGTGCAGTATTGACTTGATATGAATGGGCCCTCACTGACCTCCAATGCACCACAGCAGATTGCCCTGGCATGAATAGACCGTTAAACGTTTTTGGGGCTTTTAACATTTTTTGTCCTTGAATGAACCTCAATAAATCCTATGTATCCATGCACATGTAGGATTTGTAGAAGTTTAGAGGCAGTTAAATCCTTTTGAATACAGAAGAATTGCATTCAGAAGAGCTTCTGGCCATAAAAACCGCAGATACTGCTAAACCTGCTAAACGTGTCGAATCGCTAGGCATGTTTAGCATTTCAGCAATTATTCATTTCAATGGCCAGAATAAATTGAAATAAAATTCTGACCAATAAAAAATAAATACCCAAACACCAAAAGCTTCTAAACTCGCTTAACTCGTTTTGAAAAAATGCAACTTAAGTGAGTTTAACGCTGATTTTCTCCTGTCAGGAGAAACAGTGTTTACAATAAACCAGTGTGCATGAGGCCTAAAGATACCCACCCTTCTTCCCAAGCATTGGTGGTCAGTGGATTAGCCTCACTAGGAGACTGACCAGAAGTGAAGGAAATCTAGATTGGCAGGAGAGGAGGCGGGACATAGACTGGAAACCATGTGTAATGATCTGTAGAGTGCTGGGCATTTATGGGAGAACAATGGGGGATTTAGGGGGAATACAACTGGTGTTCAGAGCAGCCAGCACAAAAATGGTCCTGGGTGTGGAAACGAGTTCCGGAATGAGCAGTGTCCCATGTGGTTGCAGGACGCTGGGATTTGATTTAAACCCTGGGACAGTCCTGCAGAACCCAAAACAGTTGGGAAATGAGTTGTTCTACTGGTAATGCAATAGTTTGTGCCATGTTTTATTGGTATTTTAATTGTTAAAATGGAAACATTTGTTTTGTTAATTTTGAACAGATTTTATTTTAACTTTTGCTTAAGTATGTATTTTTCAGCTATCTACACTATATTACCAAAAGTATTGTGATGCCTTCCTTTACATGCACATGATCTTAAACGGCGTCTTAGTCCGTAGGGTTCAATATTGAGTTGGCCCACCCTTTGAAACTTTAACTATTCTGGGAATGCTGCCCACAAGGTTTAGGAGTGTATCTATGGGAATGTTTGACCATTCGTCCAGAAGTGAATTTGTGAGGGTCTGGCTTGCAGTCTCCGCTCTTATTCATCCCAAAGGTGTTCTATTGGGTTGAGGTCAGGACTCCTGTGCAGGCCAGTCAAGTTCCTCCACCCCAAACTCGCTCATCCATGTCTTTATGGACCTTGCTTTGTGCACTGGTGCGCAGTCATTTTGGAACAGGAAGGGGCCATCCCCAAACTGTTCCCACAAAGTCGGGAGCATGAAATTTGTCCAAAATGTCTTGTTATGCCAACGCCTTAAGAGGTCCTTTCACTGGAACTAAGGGGCCAAGCCAAGCCCAACCCATGAAAAAAACCCCACACCATAATCCCCCTCCACCAAATGATTTCGGAAAGGAGTAATCACTTAGCACTCTCGGTGGAAGACGTGACATAAAAGGACACTTGTGTATATGAGCTGACAGATTTTTGCATATTACCACAGTTGGAGAGAATGACACTATAATATATGTATGTTTTATTTGTATAAGGATTTATTATGTATACATTTGTTCCACTGCACTAAGAAAGTAAACATTGATTTTGGTGTTATGAGATCACTAAGTGTTCCGCTAGCAACAGTTTTTGAGCTATATATTTTGATTGTCTGGGTTAACAGTTTTTGAGATATTTGAGATTGCGCTGATTGTCACTATAGATTTGAAAAGGCTAGGGTTGGTAGAGCAGTAGGGGTGCTTTGACCGGTCTGCTTTCCAGGTATTTGGACCCCGTGAACAAAGGTATCTACTTTCACAGCTCTTCTGCTGTGTAAAATTAAAGCTGACCTAAACTGTATCTGAGTACTAAAATGCTGTTTAAAAGACAAGTATATCCAAAGCTTTTTTGGCTATACTTCTCCGGTAGGTCACAGGAGTGCAGTTCGTTCTGCCGTTTTCAGCCAACAGTGTGCTAAAGTCTGCTGTCGGCTGACGTCACTCAATCGGTCTAGGCTCGGGAACGATCCCGACTATATGGTCAGGATTCACCCAGATGCCTGGACCAGCACCTGGCCCAGCGATCCGTTGAGAGCCTGAGCCAGCCCCTCCCACCCCTCCACACCCAGCGCTCCAGTGAGCCCTGGAGAGGAGAGCAGAGAGCCAGTTACTGGCAGTCACGGCTCTCTGCTCAAAACAGAGGGGAGAACTGAGCGATCAGCGGTGTTTGATCACTCAGTTCTCACTGCAGAGCCAGCAAGGGACCTAGATGAGTATAAATGTCTGGGTTTATTTGGGTTTAAGTCCATACTTCTCTTTTAATTTATTTTTATTTAACACAAACTCACCCATCAATCTGTGTCTTTCATGCTTTATTTTGTTGAAAGCGCACCCCCCAGCATTTTTAGATGTGGCGGTCTTCAGTAAGGGCAGATGACTTTTGTAGCATGTCCTTCCCCACTGCCAGATTACAATGATCACTGCTGGCTGCTATTGCCACCGGCAGTGATCGGTCAAAAAGAACCCGACGGGCTGCTTGTACTGAAGTTGATCAATAGATCAAATTCAGTACAACCAGCCTGCCCATAGACTGATTGAAATTTGTCTGGTTCCTGGTGAACTGGCTTAATTTCGATCCATATATATAGCCGACCACCTCTCTTCAGTTATAACTAAAATATCACTTTTGATATTTTGGTAAGCATTCAGGTCTGAGCATGAACTGGTCCAAATCACAAATCATGCCCCTAGACATAGCACCACCCACACACAGTTCAGCATCTCTCCCCTTACAAAGAGTGGCGTCATTTAAATACCTAGGTATCAAAATCACCAGAGAGCCCACGGAATAGATCGCCAATAATATTGAACCACTATTCGCATACCTAAAGTCACGCACACAATCCTGGGCAAGACTCCCACTGGGGGTAATGGGCAGGATAAATCTTTTTAAAATGATCCTGCTCCCCAAGTTTCTGTATGTAATGTGGAATTCACCTGTACTTATCCCCCTAAAAATCTTTAAGGCAATAGACCATATAGTCAACTCCTTTATTTGGGGACCAAATAGACACAAACTGGCATGGAACACCCTTAAAAACCCAACCTCCTCCGGAGGAGCGGCCCTCCCAGATCTTCATGCATACTATATAGCGGCACAACTCTCACATCTCTACCATCTTCATAAAACAGACAACATCAGGTATCAAACTCTAATATGTAAAAAATCAAACAAAGCTGCTTATTCCCCCTTACAAGTAATATTCAGAAGCAGGGGTGGTGGACAGGGCGGGGCTGCTCGAGGTCCTCTACTGATACAACACAAAAGGATCTGGGAAATTGCACTTAAAATGACGGGGACGGAATTCTTCCACTCCAACACCCCCCTCTGGCATAACCCCCTACTGAAGGAATTGTTGAACCTACCAGGCGCGACAACTTGGGCTGATAAAGGCATTATGTTCCTATTTCAAGTAATTACCCCCCTAGGAGTGAGAAGTTTCCAATCACTTAGGGAAGAATTCGAGCTACCCGCACACATGCTATTTAGCTACATGCAACTAAGGCACGCTTTAAATACCCAATTTGTGGCTGGATTCCCTAATACACAAATGTTACCAATGGTAGATGTGATTACAGGCTCAGATCCAGCCAAATTAATATCCATCCTATATAGTATTGTGCGTACACGTACAATAGCAAGAATCATTGACACGGCTAAGATTAGATGGGAGGAAGATATAGGGCCAATAGACGATCCAGATTGGGACGAGATACTGGAAAATGTAAAGAAAGCATCACCTAGACTTTCTGACCGCCTGACTTAGCTGTATATTATTCATAAATCTTACCTTACACCATCAAGGCTAGTTAAATTCCGATCGGACCAGAACCCAAATTGCCCAAGATGTTCAGCTAACCCGTGCTCGTTCTTCCACTTGATATGGTCATGCCCAAACATTCAGAGTTACTGGGCACAAATTATTACCTTCTTACATGACAAAATGGGCTCACCGGTACAACTTGACCCAAAGCTGTGCATACTGGGATTATCCCCGGATGCCTCATTAGAAAAGTACTTAGCAACTTTCCTCTGCGAGACCCTCTTTTGCGCCAGGAAGGTAGTAGCCAAACAATGGATGAGGACCACTTCCCCCACAGTCCAAATCTGGGTTACTGAAATAAACAAAACACTACCTTACAAAAAGGTGCTGTATAGATATAGAGGATGCCCGATCAAGTACAATCGGATTTGGGATAAATGGCTGGCCTCCAGTGACACATGTACGGAATAAATAATAACGTTGAGAACCATAGGGGGAAGGAGAGGACCCGATGAGCTTTGCACTATGCCAAAACACATGTTATGTTGTCTTAACTGTTGGAGGTATATGCATACGGTGAAAGGTGCCTTAGGTACTTGGTACCAAGTTCTTATAGGAGATGTTATAACAAGATAGCAAACATAGAGTATAATGCGAATCTAACCTATACGTTGATATACTGCACACCATACTCCTGTTGATGTATATTCACTGCTATATACCTGTATGTTCTACATGTGAATAAACTTGTTCCTATTCAAAAAAAAATATCACTTTTGATGTTAGCAGCTACATTTTGAGGTAAAGGTACTTCAGTCCCAGTGGCCAGAAAAGGTAGTTCTTGATGTCCGCCATAATTTAGAGCTTACATTGTAAGAAGTAATTTTTTTTTTTTTCTCATAATGTAAACCTGGTTGCAAGCCCAGTGAATCTGGGGAAATGTTGGCATTATTAATAAGTAAAAAATAAAATATCATGCCTCTTATTGGCACTCATATTTCTGTGTTGTTTTTCAGATGCTACAGCTGCCATTTGGAAAGAAGCACTGTTTCCGTAAAATAAGCTATGCAACTGAAAATGGCACATCCAGGACCATTCCCTAAGTCTGACATCTGGGGAAGAAGCAATATTTTGGTGTAAGCTGTGTATCTTGGGAGCCATACCATGTATTTAACATTCTCCAGAAAATCTGTGTCACAGAAACTGAGCATTCTACTTCTTGCCTTTGGTTTTGTTTGGGGACTTTTGTTGCTACGCTACACCTTTCAGTATCCTAGGCATCAGAGCAGCACAGAGCTCCGAGAGCAGATATTAGACCTGAGCAGAAGATATGTCAAGGCCTTATCTGAAGAGAATAAGGACCTTGTAAATGGCGGGAATGGAGGATCCATGGCAGGATATGGTAGGTAGAACAGAGCTTGTTTACCATTTCACTAGTCCTGAAATAAAGCTACATTGTAGTATTTATGAATGATATGGAATCCGGGAACAAAACCTGGTACTATAATATGATGTAATAGGGTTAAACAAATCCGAAGGTCCAAATGGTCAATAAACAGTGGATGTAAAAAGTCTACACACCCCTGTTAAAATGTCTGTGATATAAAAAAATTAGACAAAGATAAATAATTTCAGAACTTTTTCCACCTTTTAATGTGACCTGTAAACTGTACAACTCAATTGAAAAACAAACTGAAATCTTTTTGGAGGGGGGGGTATAAAAAAATAAAATAATGTGGTTGCATAAGTTTGCACACCATCTTATAACTTAGGATGTAGCTGTGTTCAGAATTAAAGGGGTTGCAAACCCTCACGTTCTTTCACCTTAATGCATCCTATGCATTAAGGTGAAAAAACTTCTGTCACTGACCGCCCCCCCAGGTCCCCCCCTGTTTTACTCGCCTGAGTCCTGTATTTTCCATGCCAGAGATGCGCTCTTCCCCTCTACCCGTTGTCTCGGCTCTTGATTGGATAGATTGATAGCAGCGCAGCCATTGGCTCCCGCTGCTGTCAATCAAATCCAATGATGCAGGCTCCAGGGGGCGGGGCCGAGTCCGGCATTCTGCGTCTACAAACGTAAATGTTGGACTTGGGAGCACACCTGCAAGGTAACCCACGGGAAAGTGCTTCTACTAGGGGGTTATACGATGCAGGGATGAGCTACCAGCGCCGCCAGGGGGCCACTCTGTGCAAAACAAACTACACAGTGGAGGTGAGTATGAATGTTTTGGTTATTTAAAAAAAAAAAAAAAAAAAAATCGTTACAATCACTTTAAGCAATCACATTTAACCTCATGTTAAATAGGAGTCAGTACACACCTGTCGTCATTTAAAGTGTCTCTAATTAACCCCAAATAAAGTTCAGCTGTTCTAGTAGGTCTTTCCTAAAATTTTCTTAGTCGCATCCTACAGCAAAAGCCATGGTCCACGGAGAGCTTCCAAAGCATCAGAAGGATCTCATTGTTAAAAAGTATCATTAAGGAGATAGGTACAAAACAATTTCCAAGGCATTAAATAAACCATGGAACACAATGAAGACAGTCATCATCAAGTGGAGAAAATATGACACAACAGTGACATTACCAAGAACTGGACTTCCCTCCAAAATTGATGAAAAGACAAGAAGAAAACTGGTCAGGGAGGCTGCCAAGAGGCCTATAGCAACATTAAAGGAGCTGCTGGAATATCTGGCAAGTACTGGCTGTTTGGTACATGTGACAATAATCTCCCGTATTCTTCATATGTCTGGGCTATGGGGTAGAGTGGCAAGACGGAAGCCTTTTTTTTTTGAAGAAAAACATCCATGTGTGGCTAAATTTTGCAAAAACACATCTGAAGTCTCCCAAAAGCATGTGGGAAAATGTGTTATGGTCTGATGAATCCTAGATTGAACTTTTTGGCCATAATTCCAAAAGATATGTTTGGCGCAAAAGCAACACTGCAGATCACCAAAAGGACACCATACCCACAGTGAAGCATGATGGTGGCAGCATCATGCTTTGGGGCTGTTTCCCCCCCCCAACTGGTGCAAGGGCCTTAGTCAAGGTAGAGGGAATTATGAACAGTTCCAAATACCAGTCAATATTGGCACAGAACCTTCAGGCTTCTCCTAGAAAGCTGAACATGAAGAGGGACCTCATCTCTTCATCTTTCAGCATGACAAGGACCCATAGCATACATCCAAATCAACAAAGGAATGGCTTCACCAGAAGAAGGTTAAAGTTTTGGAATGGCCCAGCCAGAGCCCAGACCTGAATCCGATTAAAAATCTGTGGGGTGATCTGAAGAGGGCTGTGCACAGGAGATGCCCTCACAATCTGACAGATTTGAAGTGTTTTTGCAAAGAATAGTGGGCAAATATTGCCAAGTCAAGATGTGCCATGCTGATAGACTCTTACCCAAAAAGACTGAGTGCTGTAATAAAATCAAAAGGGGCTTCAACAAAGTATGAGTTTAAGGGTGTGCACACTTATGCAACCATATTATTTTATTTTTACTTCCCTCCACCTAAAAGATTTCAGTTTGTTGTTCAACTGAGTTGTACAGTTTATAGGTCACATTAAATGTGGAAAAAGTTCTGAAATGATTTATCTTTGCCTCTTTTTGTTTTACATCACAGAAACCTGACATTTTACCAGGGGTGTGTAGACTTTTTATATCCACTGTACCAGCAAAAATGTTTCATATAGGACTCAAAGTACAGTTCACATTAACAGTTAAATTTTAATGTTGGATTAGAGCACATTGAGGCTGCCCACAAAGCAGCAAAACCCTGGTGCTTGCTCTTCATCCAGACTGCCACTTAGTAGCCTTCATCTAGCGGAAAAACGGAAAATTGTATACTCACCTTTCCGTAATTTTCCTTTCCTGTCGCATCTCATGGCAGCATACACCTATGGGTTGTGGCTCCGCCCCCGCAACCTGATAGGACCGCGTAGCTATTAAAGTCTGAGAGAGCCCCTGCCCCAGCATTCTCCGTGTATATATACCTCACCTCAGATGGGTGGGCATTTGTATGCTGCCATGAGATGCGACAGGAAAGGAAAATTACGGAAAGGTGAGTATACAATTTTCCGTTTTCCTGTCGCATCATGGCAGCATACACCTATGGGGAATAACTCGCAAACTGGGTGGGTATGAGCAAAAGATAAGTTTTTTATTTAGAAGGTATTGAGGAGTTAGCCTGAATAATTGCTCTCCCAAATTCTAACGTGGACAATCTAGCGGAGTCCACTTTATAATGAGAGATAAAAGTGGTTTTCGAAGACCAAGTGGCTGCTTTGCAGATAGTTTCGGCTGATACCCTGCAGTAGGCCGCCCAGGAGGTCGCCATTGCCCTTGTGGAGTGTGCCCTTAAGCCCTCAGGTACTCGTGCATTGTTAGATGCGTAAGCTCTCTTAATGATCTTCACCAACCATGCTGCGATGGTGCGAGAGGTTGCTGCTTGTCCTCTTCTAAACCCAGGAGGAATGACCAGTAGGTCCTCTGTCTTCCTTAAATTGCTGGTTGCCAGGAGGTAGGCCTGGATATTCGACTTTATGTCAAGCGGATGTGGATCACCCTGTTCTGTGGATAGGGTGGGGAGACAGTTCTTGGTTAAAGTGGAAAGATGATGACACTTTCGGGATGAAGCGATCCGATGGTTTTAAGACTACTTTGTCTGGATAGAACATCAAGTATGGTTCCTTAGCCTGTAAGGCCTGGATTTCCGATACCCTTTTAGCTGATGTAATTGCTATTAGGAAAGTGACTTTGAGAGTTAGGTCCCACAGGGAAACATTCTCTAACGGAAAAAATGGCTCATGGGATAAGGCTTCCAACACTACTGAAAGATCCCATGTCGGGAAGGAAGGTTTCCTAGGTGGTCTCAGCTTTAGGCAAGCCTTCTGAAATTGGATGATGAGAGGTTCTTGAGCCCATTTCACTCCTGTCATAGCGGATAGGGCTGATACATGTACCTTCAGGGTACTAGACCTAAGACCTTTATCTAGACCTAACTGGAGAAATTCGAGTATCTGAGGAACTGATGGAGATGCCGGGTTCCAGGATTGCTGTTGTGCGACTAAGAGAAAACTCTCCCAGACCCTTTTATAGGTTTTATTGGTCGTGGATTTTCTGGCCTGGAGGAGAGTGTCTATCACTTTCTGGGAGCAACCTTGGACTAAGAACCTAGTCCTTTCAATCTCCATGCTGTTAGATGCAGCCTCTCCGGAAATGGGTGAAGGAGTTGCCCCTGCGACAGTATATCCGCTGTCATTGGGAGTGTCAGTGGTTCTGCTGTGCTCAATTGGAGGAGCGTCGTAAACCATGGTCGTCTCGGCCAAAATGGGAGGACTGCTAGCACTGTGGCTTTCGACCTCTTGAGTCTGAGTAAGAATCTCGGAATGAGTGCTGTTGGCGGAAATATGTACCCCAAACGGAAGTTCCAGTCGTGTTGTAGGCAATCCGTGCCTTCTGCCGATGGGAAAGGAATTCTGGCTAGATATCTCTGGCATTTCGTGTTGACCGGTGTTGCCGCCAGGTCTATATCCGGTATCCCCCAGGTCTGGGTTATGAGGGTAAAGGCTTGGTGACTTAAGGCCCACTCGTTGTTTGATACAAAGGTCCGACTTAGAGAGTCGGCTAGTTGATTTTGGACTCCTGGGACATACGCTGCCGTTAATCCCGACAGGTTCAGCTGTGCCCACTCGAAGACTGGACGGACTTCCCGCATCATGGAGCGACTCCTGGTGCCCCCCTGCCTGTTGATATAGGCAACTGCCACTCTGTTGTCCAATTTTAGCAGGACCTCTTTCCCCCTGAGGAGGGGGCTGAAGGCTAACAGAGCTTGGAAAGCTGCTTTCATCTCCAATATATTTGAAACCACGTTTTGTGTTCTGAATGTCCAAAGGCCCTGGACTGCGTGATGGCGGTAGTGTGCCCCCCAGCCCTTCAGGCTGGCGTCTGAAGTGATTATTTCCTGAGGAAGAGGGACTATATGCCTGCATCTCTTCAGATTGTTCAATCTGGTCCACCACCAGAGTGATTGTTTTATTTCTTTCTGGACTATGATCGGCTGAGACAATGATACCCCGTTCCATTGTTTTAACAATGATGCTTGCAGAGGTCTGGTGTTCCATTGGGCCCATTGGGCCCATTGTACCATTGGGATGGTTGCTGAGAATGACCCCAGTATGCTGAGGTACTCCCGGGCTGGTAGTGTGGTAGAGGCTAATAACTTTCTTGCCTTCTGAATGAGGCTGGGAATTTTTTCCTGCGGAAGTTCTACCGTATTGAGACGGGTGTCTAGTTCCGCCCCCAGGAATATCATTCTCTGAGTGGGCTGCAGATTGCTTTTCCCCCAGTTTATGATCCAGCCGAAGTTTTGTAGGGTGGTAATCAGAATGGATCGATGCAGTAGAAGGGAATCCTGATTGTCTGCTAGCAAAAGGATGTCGTCCAGGTAATGATGGACCCTCAATCCTTGTTCTCTTAGTAAGGCTATTACTGGCAGTAAGATTTTTGTGAATGTCCTTGGAGCGGTGGAGATCCCGAACGGGAGGCTTCGGAATTGAAAATGATGTAGACCTACCGCAAAGCGGAGAAATTTTTGGAATGAGATGTGAATGGGGACGTGCAGATAGGCGTCTTGTAAATCGACGGAAAGCATCCAATCCCCGATATTCATGGCCCGAAGAATTGACTGGAGGCTCTCCATTTTGAATGTCTCGACTAAGATTGAGCGATTGAGATTCTTTAGATCTAAGACAGGGCGTAGATCCCCCGATTTCTTCTTCACCAGAAACAACGGGGAGTAGAATCCCGTTGACCTTTGGGATATTGGAACTTCCACTATGGCTTCCTTTTGTAACAGGTCTTGGACGTACTTTGTCAGTAGCATCCTTTTTTCCCGAGATGCAGGTAATCTGGTTACAGAGAATTGGTCTCTTGGAGCCCGTGTCTTGAATTTCCATTTGTGGCCGAACTGGACAGTGTCTATCGTCCATGGGTCCTTTATTATATCCGCCCAGACCTGCTTGAAACTCATGAGTCTGGCCCCCACTAAAGCTGGTTGGGCGGACGCACCTTCAAAAAGACTTTTGTTCCCCTGACGCAGGGGTCTTAGACTTTTGGAGCTTGAGGAATGATGACTGGGGATTCTTCCAGTTCCTCCTATACTCTTTTCCGGGCCTGTAGGATCTTGCCTCTCTGTATTTATCTGGCAGATTTCTTCTAGAAACCGGTGGTCTCTGCTGCCTGGGCCTCCTATCTGAAGGGATGAGTCCCAATTTTCCCCCCGTGACTTTAGAAATAGCCACGTCCAGTTTTTCTCCAAAAAGGTTTACGCCATCAAAGGGTATTTTGCACCAATTGGATTTTGAGGAGGGATCTGCTGACCAGGGTTTTAACCAGAGCGCCCTTCTGGCCATTACTGAGCTTAACATTGCTCTTGAAGTGGTTTTAATTATATCCACAGAGGCTTCTGCGACAAAGTCGCCTGCAAGACTAAGTTCTTGGAGTGCTGAGATAACTTTCTCCTGCTCTATTCCTTCCGATACCAGCTTCTCGGCCATCGTGGACCAGCTTGAGATAGCCTTACCGACGGCAGCCAATGCTATTGCTGGCCTGCAAGCGCCACCTGCCGAGAGGTAGGTTCTCTTAAGATCCAGATCGATCTTTCTATCCAGGACGTCTTTGAATGTGACTGCATCCTCTATTGGAAGTGTTACGTGCCTGGCGAGGCGCATTAGGGAGGAGTCGACCACTGGAGGAGATATTAGTGGGTTGACGTTAGGCTCTTTAAGTGGATAGAGTTTTGATAATCTGTTGCTGAGGCCAGTTTTTTTCTCTGGCTTTTGCCACTCATCCTTAATTAGATCCTCAAGTTCCTCAATGAACGGGAAGTTCTCTGGGTCTTTTTTAAGATTTGGAAAGTATTTCCTCACTTTTTGAGGAGTTTCTTTTCCTTCCACCCAGTCGATCGCCTCTTTTACTGACTTCACGAATGGGTCGATCAATGAGAAGTCGAAGCCGGTGGATGCCTCTAGATCATCAGTGTCAGAGAGAGGGTCTGACGTCTTTGATGATGATGGGGCAGTGGATGAGGTACTTTGTATAGGTCTGCTGGCTTCTGGCTCTGCGACTTGTGGTGATGGATCAATTGGTTCTCTTGCCTCTGTTTCTCTGTCCTTAGTTGCCTCAATGAAGCATGTGCGACAGGCCAGTTTGTCTGGAAGTGCTGTAGCACCGCAAATCCAGCAGGAGTTCCCGGGTGGACGGGAAGGCTGGGTGACAGATTTCCTGCGCGCAGGGGATTTTTTGTGGTGGGAGCGACTATGTCTTGATCTTGATCGGCTCCTCCTGCGACTTGAGCGGCTTCTGCGACTTGAGCGACTTCTGCCGCGCTCTGAGCGACTCTGCCTGTGGCTTGAGCGGCTCCTTCTTGAAGGCTCCCCTCGTCTTGAATGTGACGATCTGGAAGACCTGGTGGGGCTGTTCAATTTAAACAGCATTAGTGAGGGCTCTCTTTTTCCTTCTCTTCATACTTACCCATCATCCCCTCTTACCTAGTAGGCTGGCGATGGTCTACCTGGGCAACGGTCTCCATGAAAGGTGATGAATCAACCTATAATTATATAGGTGGCTTAGCATGCATGGGATAGCAGATAGTAAACAAGCAAAGAAAAAACCATCATAGATCTTACCTGGGCGTGGAGATAGCAAGAGAGAGACAGGATAGAACAGCTGGGTAGAGTAGCAAAAGAAATCCGGTCAAAATTCCCCCTTACAGGCTCAGGACAGAAGAGACAAGAAAATGCTGACATTACAGCATTTTTAAACTTGCCGCCGTCGCGGGGTGATGACGACACGCTCGTGCATGCTCAGATGCGCTCTGAGGCCTCCGACGCCATTTTGGAAGCTGGAAAGTGGGATGTCCTGACAAGCTGGAGCTATGGAGACAGACAGGAGGGGAAGTTACCCACAGGTGCACAGAAAGGAGCTGGAGACCGCTGCGATCCATAAACCTGTTTAAGGTTTGTAATGTATTGTAACATACCCCTGAGACCATCAGAGTGGGGTTCCTTCCATTGAGCTCATTTAGAGGCTGTACAGGATAGGACTTCCACCCAGGAGAGGCTAGAACCTGGCTGGGGCGAATGTTTTAGGTAAGGGATGCATGTTTTCGGTCCTTGACAGGTGAGGAAAAAAAGGAGAATGCTGGGGCAGGGGCTCTCTCAGACTTTAATAGCTACGCGGTCCTATCAGGTTGCGGGGGCGGAGCCACAACCCATAGGTGTATGCTGCCATGATGCGACAGGAAAGTTTGCTGTAAGTAATGAAATGAAGGGCAGCAAGAGTGTGACGGCTGCATCTGTTTATCTCTCTAGAAGCCAGAAAAAAGATGAAGGTGTATGTACAGTACTATGCAAAAGTTTTTTTTTTTAGGAAGGTGTGAATAAATGTAAAGAAAGAATGCTTTCAAAAATATGTATTTTAATTTTTTTTTATCAATTTACATAATTCAAAGTGAGCAAACGGAGGGAAAACATAAATCAAATTAATATTTGGTATGACTACCCTTTGGCTTCAAACCAGCATCAATTTGTACACTTACACAAAGTCAGGAATTTTGTACGATCAGAGTCAGGAGTATGATTAACCAATTATACCAAGCAGGGGCTAATGATCATCAGTTTCATATGTAGGTTGAAACCGTCAATAACTGAAACAGAAACAGTTGTGTAGGAGGCATAAAACTGGGTGAGGAACAACCAAACTCTGCTACTAAGGTGAGGTTGTGAAAGACCGATAAATGTCACAGGTCACGCATCATGGTAAGACTGAGCACATCAGCAAGACACAGGATAGTTTTACTGCATCAGGCAAAGATTTAAAAGCAGACTGGGGATTCAAGATGTGCAGTTCAAGCTCTTTTGAAGAAGCAAAAAAAGGGCAACGTTGAGGACCGTAGACACAGTGGTCGGCCAAGGAAACTTAATGCAGCAGATGCTTTTTTTAAATTTAAATGTTTTATTATGCACTTCAGGATAACGTCATACAATTCAAAGGTAGATTGACACATGGCTCGATACAGCAAAAACTCAACAAGAGTTTGGATCAGTAAAGCCTTGCTAGACAAAATACAGCTATCTAATAAATATAGCAAACAGTAATGGTTCAAAGACCATATCTGTGAGTCTCTTTTAAAGGTCCCGACCTCAGGACTGACACATCATGCTTACCTCCCTTCGACATCGGAAGATGTCCAGCAGTGCCGTCAGCATAGAACTGGAGGAAACCAGCGGGACCCAGGTGCTCCCATCTACTTTGCGGGGAAGTCTGGCTAGAAGTGGTCTTCATGGAAGAATTGCAGCCAAAAAGCCATACAATTGATGTGTAAACAAGGCTCAGCGACTCAGTTATGCATGAAAACATAGGAACTGGAGTGAAGAAAAATGGCAGCAGGTGCTCTGGACTGATGAGTAAAAATTTGAAATTTTTAGCTGTAGCAGGAGGCAATTTGTTGACCGAAGGGCTGGAGAGTGGTACAACATTGAGTGTCTGCAGGCAATAATGAAGCATGGTGAAGGTTCCTTGCAAGTTTGGGCTGCATTTCTGCAAATGGAGTTGGAGATTTGGTATGGATCAATGGTGTCCTCAATGCTAAGAAATACAGACAGATACTTACTTATTTATCATGCTATACCATCAGTCAGGTGTGTGATCCGCCCCAAATTTATTCTACAGCAGGACACGGACCCCCAAACATACAACCAATGTCATTAAGAACTAACTTCAGCGTAAAGAACAAGGAGGGAGGGCGTGGTCTGGACATGGCTTTAGGTGGACGCATGTAGCTAGAGCTCCCAGCCTTTACCCACTTACCCCGGCTTATACTGCTCAAATCTTTATGGCATGCTCTCATCCAAGAAAAGGAAAGCAAAGGGAGGCAAAAAGGCACCTAAGAATAGCAAAGCGAGTGGAGAAATCGACCGATTCTTCCCAAGTTCTCAGACAGCCTCCCCAGACTCCAAGATGGCAGAGCCCCACGGCTCCTCACACGAGGTTGCAGATCCACATATCCATCCAGCTTCATCAGCTTCAGATGCCTATTTGGACTTTCCAGCAGATTTCTGTACTGACTCACAGAACCCTTCTTCCCATCCACTTACCCTCCAGCTGGATACGGAACTGTGGGCCCTCCTTCAAGCACTTCCGACAAAGTTGGATATAGAATCCCTCATAAGCCGCCTGGAGGAGAAACACCGCAAAGAGCTGCAGGGAGTCAGACAAGAGGTACAATCCCTTACTACCAGACTGACTACAGGGAAATCCTCCTTGCTGACCCTAGATAAGCGAGTGTCAGTGCTGGAATTTATCCAGGACACACATACTGATGCCGCTGTGACCTTACAGCTCCATGTGGAAGACATGGAGGATAGGAATAGACAAAACAACCTGTGGCTTATGGGCTTACCGGCTGCATCGAGACCCAAGGACCTGGCGGTGTCATCGGCTGTGCTCTTCCGCAGGGTCTCGGGAGATGCCATCCCTGAACAGGTGGAGTTCGACAGGATCCACAGAGCCCTGGGCCCCCGCCCCACCGACCCTAACAGGCCACGGGACGTGATATGCCGAGTCAACCGTTATGCACACAAAGAACTTATCCTGCAAAAGGCATGGGAATTTGGGGAACTAGACTTTGACATCGCATCTATCAAGATACTTCCTGACCTCTCCAGGGCCACACTGCAATGCCGGGCCATGCTTCGCCCAGTTCCGGATCTCATGCGTCAGGTGAATGTCACCTATAGATGGGGGTTCCCCCTCTCTGCCACCTTCCGCAAAGACTAGCGCTCATTTATCCTCCGCACCCCTGGGGATCGACCTGCTCTCTTCACATTCTTGGGAGCGAGCCCCATCCCGTCCCGAGCTGGTTAATGTTTCGCCCCAGGCCAACGAGCAACGCTGGGCTGATGACCTTCTGGCGGACCTCCCAACCCTGGCCGTGGAGAACACAGAGCCGTTCCCGGCTGCCCTCCCCAGAGAGCTCACGTGAGTTTTGACTCTTAATACCTGCTTCATGAAGTTGCTTTCCCTTTGACTGCACATCCTTTATATTCCTCAGTTAATTGTTTCACTGCAGCCTGGCCGATGTACGGAAGTATTTAGTCCCGCCATGCTTCGAGCCTTACCTCCACAGATATTCTCATGGAGAGTGGGTGCAGCTTTATACATTTTCTGGCTGATAACATCCCAGTGTTCCTTCACGGACCACCAGACCCAGTTACCTGTTACTGCCCATCACTGTTTATGTCCCTGTTAGCACCTAGCCTTGCATCTGCTCCCCCAACATGTTTATTGTCGGACCTGAAGTTATACACTCTTGGTTACAACGTGTAAGACAAATCCTGCTACCATTGACCATACTATATGTGCTGTTTCGGGTCCCTCCTGGTTGCCCGCCTACTCGGGCCGCATTCCTTGTACTTCTTGCAGGCAGCGGGGGAGGACCCTGGCTCTGACCCCCACTATTTGATGCCATGGCTGCTATCCATCTCCCCTTGGCATTGAGTTACCTGACTCCCATACACCCTCCGAGGAATCTACCTGGATTCAGGATCCTTATAGAGGACTGTGTGCCTTAATGTTTTTGGGTTTTGTTTCTGTTGCACGGCAATCTGTTTTATTTTACCAAACATGTGGAACCCACCATGTGATCACCCGCTAGACACTTCCATCACCACACACCCTGTGTATCACTGCAGACTACTCAGGAAGATGTGCTGTGTCGGACGCTTATCAGGTTCTGTTACATTCCTGGATGGCTGCTAACTACCTCCTGGCTAGCCTAAATAACACTTAGTATTGTAATGTTCTCATTCATGTGTGTTCTGAGATATAGGGGGGGATGTAGAGCATTGGTGATCGCCTCCACGCCAGTGTTCCCTCGCGTCTCTTCTCCCTAGTGGACCCTCCATTCTCTTACCTGGCTTGAGAGGGGGGACTGGGATGGAGCAATACTGGCGATGGGGCTACCAAATACTCTACAGAATCCTTCTGGGGATATGTTTTATACTTGAGATGTGACGCTGCTTTAGGGGACAGAAACATGATGACTGTTACATCATGCCTTCGCCCTAAATTATAATAAGTCTTCTCCTTGAAGATGAGTGGGATGCTCCTACTTGTTTCAATACCGTTTTATGAATGTTTGGGGTTTTTTTTGCGTTTGGGTTTTTTTTTTATTTTTTATTTTTTCATGCGTCACTGGGTATTCTTACTCTTAGGCCGTGTACACACAATTGGATCTTCCGTCAAAAATGTTTGATGGGAGCTTGTTTTTGGAAATTCCGAACCGTGTGTAGGCTCCATCGGAATTTCCGACAAACAAAATTTGAGATCTGGATCTCAAATTTTCCGACAACAAAATGCGTTCTCATAAATTCCGATCGTGTGTACACAATTCTGACGCACAAAGTTACACGCATGCTCTGAATCAATTACGAGACGGAATCGCTCGGTCTGGTAAAATTAGCGCTCGTAATGGAGATTGCACATTTGTCACGCTGCAAATTTTTAAATCTTTTAATGCAGCGCATTCTCTTCTTTATAATGCTAGAATAATGAAGTTGTTTTGCTGCTGATAATTCACACGGAGTTCTGAAAAAATGATTTCTTTATTATTTCTCGTGATCTCCTGAATAATATTAGTTATTTTTTTTGTCAGATCTCCATAATAATGTTTTGTATTTAATTTTTATAATGATTTTTTTTTTAATCAATATCTCCTGTTTTATTTTTATTTTTTTCTAGTGATCTCCATATTTATTTGTCAAGTTACCACAACACCATTATTATCTTGTATTTTTTAACCTCAAGGAGGTTGGTTGGTGTCCCTTGTTAATTTGACATTGTATTTTTGAAATGTACCTGCCTACTCACAAACTGTCCTTTTTTGAAGTAAAACACATAGGCAAGTATTTGTGAATCCAAAATAGCCATTTATTATGGGTCAGAATAAAATAAAGAGGAAGGCAACGCTGGAGAAAATTGTGAAATTGGCGAAGCCTTTGTACCCCAGGGCACACATCAACTATTTTACAGCCAAAATTGGTAGCATGAGGAGTCCATACAATAGTGAGCACAATCCGGTCCCCGACTACAAAAAGTTTTCTACTCAAGGATGTGTGGCTTTTCTTTCAATGCTCAATATCATTTTTTTGGACTAAGTTGGTGTTTACACTGAAATGGGGGTTATTTACTAAAGGCAAATCCACTTTGCACTACAAGTGCACTTTCAGTGCAGTTTCAAGTGCACTTTTTCAGTGCACTTGGAGTGCAAATTGGATTTTCCTTTAGTAAATAACTACCACAGTGCTTTATAATTTGCCACAATCATGCCATTTTCGTGACTCGCCAAAATTCATTCATGATGCTGAAAATGATGTATATTTTTAACAGTATTGCATCACATACATTAACAACAAAAACAAGTTGTGTGTGTGTAGCAGACCCACAACAATAGTTTTCTGAAGAAGAGATTGTCATCTCATGTATAAAATAAATTACGTTTGCACTATTGAAGAAAATGCCCCCCCAAAAAAAGCCCATTGGAGAACCTAGGAGACAGCTAAAAAGAAACACAAGCAGTAAATCAAAGGAAATATTATTATTTGTTTAACTAAAAAAAAATATTTTTAAAATGTATATTAAACATTTTCTGGCATATCAATGGTGTCATATAGGTTTGGGCAGGGCTTTTTTTCTCAGAGAAAAGGTGCAGGAACTCACCCTCTCTGTCCAACTCTCCGCCCCAACCCCACCCCAGCCACATCCAAACCCCGCCCCCAGCCACACCTTCCTTAGAGGAGAGATTTACAGCTGCGCCAAATGTATCACATAAGGCAAATCCCCCAAAATCCCCTCCTAGCTTTCCTCTCATCACAAATCCCCTCCTAGCTTTCCTCTCATCACAAATCCCCTCCTAGCTTTCCTCTCATCACAAATCCCCTCCTAGCTTTCCTCTCATCACAAATCCCCTCCTAGCTTTCCTCTCTGCTGACCTTGCCCTCCACCTCTACACACATAGTTTCTCAGCTCCCCTTTCATCACAAGTTCCCCCAAGCTCTCCTCTGTGTACAATGCTCTCCTCTCTGCTAAACACACACAAACTTTACCTCTCTGCACATATTGCCCCTCCCCCACACACTTTCACAGTGCACTCCTCTCTGAATGAACTCAGTCTCTGCAAAGCTCTCCCTTA